>NC_060068.1:19636919-19948479 GCF_922984935.1 Meles meles | reverse complement strand
GTGACTCGCTCTCCTGTCCTCCCCTCCCCTGCAATGGCTTCCCCTCATCCATGCACAGCTGGTTCCTCCTCCAAGAAGCTTCTGTGTGTCCCTGTGCAGTGGCCTCTCCCTGCACTGTGGGTGGGATTTGGGTTAGGGTACGAGGGCCTAACCTCAGCCCCTCCACATGGCCGCCTGGGGAGCAAGGACAGGGTCTGAACCGCCTTGGGGCAGGTATCCGGCCTGGAGCCCCACAGGTCTGGAGCGAGAGAACATATGAGCAACACAGGGGTGACTGAACGGAGGCGGCTGAGCTGATGATGGCAGCAGAGGACGACCCACGGGGAGAACATGGGGTCTATATCCCCCGCGACCTTGCCCACCTCGTGACCTCATCACCTCTCGGACAGCAGCACCCACCGGTGCGGATATACCTCACATCCTCTCTGTCCACGCAGACCGCTCGCTGGAGGTCCGCAGTCTCCTCAAACTCAAAGCGGGCAAAACAGAATTCCCGTCACGCCCCCTCCCTGACCGGACCCCCTGTCTGAACTACATCTCCTGGTGGCACCGCTCTCCAGCACGCACTGCAGAGGAAGGTGGGGCTCCGATGGGCACAGATAGACGGAAGAGGTCACGGCCACCCCAGGAGCCTGGAGGCAGACCCCTGGGGAGTTAGAAAGGAGACCTGGCTCCCTCTGAGGCTTCGTCAGTGTGGGACTTTCTTCCTGTTGCCAAATTAGATGGTAATTTTCCCATCGAAGAATTCTGTCCGAGGATTTATCCTGGTTTTCGAGAATTAAAAAAAAAAAAAAAAAGGCATTGAAAGATTTTTAAATCACTCTTTTCATATTGAGGTCATCTTTTAAACTGTAAGTCTTCATCTGAAGAAAGAGCTCTTATTGTGAGCTCTTGAAAAGTGCCCAAAAGTATGGGCTTATTCACATCAGGATGGGATTTTTCAGTTACACTCAAACAAAATGTAAAAATTCTACACCCACAGTAAACTTATGAAAGGAGCACATGAAGAGGCAAAGTCCAAGGGGAAAAAAATCTGCTCTAAAAGAAAATTTATATCAAAAAGAAAATAATCAGGTGAATCTTTCAGGTTCTAAACCTTTACCAGTCTAAAAAATCTAACAAGGCAATCCAGGGTATGTCAAAATGAGGGGAAAAGAAGACAAAATGAGATGTAAACACGGAACAATGCAGAGGAAGAGGGAGCTGGAAGACTACGTCAAATGAACCCCGGCATCTAGGTCAAGAATAGAGGCCAGACTCCTGATTCCTGACCCCTGACCCCCAACACCAGACACCTAACACCCAACTCTTGATCCCAGACCCCGACCCCAGGGTCCCAACCCCTGATTCCTGACCCCAGACACCAACATGAGACGCCAGAACCCCAACGTGAGACCTCTGGGCCCCGGCCCCAGGCTCCAGACCCAGAACCATTGGGCCAACGCTCTGGGCAGCTGGCTGTCACATTCATTGTGAACAGCAGCAAGGCCAGAGGGGGTGAAGTGTTCAGAGCTTGGTCACACAAGGAAGCTGCAGGGCACGGGGACATGGGGCTCCAAATTCTTGAACGCAAGACCTGGGCACAGGTCTCTCGGCGCTCCCTGGGGTCCTTCTGTTATAGGAAGAACGGGCTTGTGCAGTGTGAGGACACGCTCCGATTCAGACTGTGGGACAGGCTGCTTTCTGAGAACGCGCTTCTCCTGCTACACGAAGCTCCGGGTGCGGGGGCGGGCGGCTCACCTGCAGAACAGGCTGTGGAGCCAACTCAGCCCCGTGACCCCAGCACCACACAGGCAAGCCCTGAGTGGGGGCCAGACACCCTGGGAGGACAGCACAGCAGCTCAGGAGGTCCACCTGCGGCTCGGCAGCCCCCACGTAGTGGGCAGAGACCACCTGGAATGTCAAGAGCCCCATCTCTGTTTCACATGTAGTGGCTGCCCATGTGGCTTAGGCCAGACTCGCTCTTGGAAGCCCCAGTAAGTCTCCAGCTCTGGCAAGTCAAAGAGTGTCTCCCTACCCCAGGAGATCACTCACGTGACAGCCTATCTGTCCACTCACCCTGCCAGACCTGACACTGTTCAGCACTGGGAGCTATCCCACCAGAGCACCAGGCTCAGTAAACACCTGCCCAAGTGAATGTGTTGATCTTGCCACAGCTCAGGAGCACTGTTCCCAAATCACACCCTGGCTGAACCGTCAGCCCTGAGAAGAGATGTGAGCACAGACCGGCTCTCCCTCCAGGGCCAGGGAAGTGGGTGTGGAGGGGTCCACATCTGGGCCTGGCCACTTCCCACCTTGGAACCTGGGTGTCACCGGAACCTCTGGGGCCTTGGTTTCTCGGAAGTAAAATGGGGACAATGATACATATCATCTTCTAGGTTGCCGGAAAAGTCACGAGAGCATCCATCAGCATTTTCCTCAGTGCCTCGCACAGAATGAAGGTCTGGTAAATGGAAGCCCACTCGAACAGATTCCTTTTCTTTTCTTTTTTGGAGAGAGTGTGAGTGTTGTAAGGTGGGGCAGAGGGAGAGGGACAGACTGTCAAGCAGGCTCCCCCACTGATCGCGGATCCCGACATGAGGCTCGATCTCATGATCCTGAGGTCACAAACTAAGCCAAAACCAAGACTCGGACCCTTAACCATTCAAGCCGCCCAGGGATCCCAGTAACCAATTTCTTTATGGCAGTCATCAGTGATGATGTGTAGAGCTCTCAAGCTGAACCCCGAAACGCAAGCGCCTGCTTGCAGTCTGAACTCCACATGCCAAATTTCAGCATCCACTGCAAAGGCGAGGACGGGGACAGTGTCACCTTGGGGGTAAGGACAGTGAACAGGAGAAGGATCCATCAGATCCTATTTTTTAAGGGGATGCAAGTTACTAAGTTTGTTTTAAAACATAAAATATACTTATTCTTTTAAACTAATAAAATGCAGTTTTAAGAAAAAAGGTCTTCTCTGTCGTCCACAGATGTACTTCAAGCGTGATGGGAGTTTCCTGTGCTGAAGTAACTGATGTTCCTAACAGGATCTCCAGCTCGGAAACCGAAGCCCACCACAACCCTGGCTCCTATAAGTGCCCATAAGTCATCGGGGAGCTGAGCAGGGTGCTGGCTGCAAGCCCATGACCCGTGGAGTGGAGGGACCCGAGGCTGGGACCCAACCACACCCCCTCAGATTCCTTCCTAAAAGAAAAGAGAGACGGTGCTGCTCACGCCTTCTACGGGGCTATTGCTGTAGGCCGACCACAGCTGGTTTCATGAACTACAGTCAAATATGCTGTTTGCTGTCTTTGCACAAGACATTCCATCCTGTTTGAGAGAGCGGCTACCCTCTGTGGACTGAGGTCCAAAACAAGGACCAGAGGGGCCTGGGGGTATCCACGACCTCGCTCAGCCGGTGAGGGACCGGGCGGCCACCATGCCCCAGCTCCCCCTCTGCTTCTGCCTGGAGTCCTGCCCCGGCTTCCTCGGAAGGAGGAACCCCCAGCACCGTGAGTGTGGGCCCCACTTCCCACGCCGGGCTCTTCACCCACGGCCCCCTCTGCCGCCCTCCCTGCATCGACTATGCCGACAACAAGGACGGAGATGTGGACGGGACGGCGTGGGAGGACCCCCGCACCCACGGCGGATGGCGGCACAGAGGATGGGCACATCCTCAGCTGTGCTCCCGGGAGCCCGGAGCCCGAGGGCACAAGGCCTCCCGCTGCACAAGAAACGATCTCCCGTGGGGGCCGCGGGTCCCCGGGCTCCGAGCAGGAACCGGAGCTGCCCACATGCGTCCTGCCAAGGAAGGACCAGCCCGGGCTCGCCGGCCCCGTGGCCACAAGGCTCCTCCTGCCCGCCGGTCCTCCGTGTGGGCTGGCTCACCTTCCCCTCAGCAGGGATGGCCAGGCCCTGGCCTAGCTCGGAAGCACCCCCGAAGAACCCCACACACACCCTGGCCGCTGCGGGGTCCGGAACCCCGTTCCCATCGGGCCCCGTGCACGTCCGCACCCACGCAGGGACACACCCACGCACGCGCAGCCCACGATGAGTCCCTCGACCCGTCGTGGGAACAGATGCTCGCTGACGGTCTCGAGGTTCCTGCAGAACCCCGTCGCTCCTGCCCAGGAACTGCCTCCTGCGACGGCATCCCCGTGAGACCCCTCCTGGCACAGACCACGTGGCTGAAACGCACACGCTGAGCACACCCCGGGTTCGGACAGGGTGTGGACCCACGGGAACACACACGCAGCTGTGAGTGGGAACCTGGGAGTCTCCTCGGGAGGATCTCCCGAGCCAGACCCACGCTGACTCCCTGACCGCCCCCCCCACCCCATTGCACACGCGGGTGCATGCCCAACACCGACGGGCCCCTGCATGCGGGCAGGGCTCAGCGCGGTGGCCTGCTGCCGTCAGCACCACCGAAACAAGTCCGATGTGTGGGGGCCACTGTCTGGACGCGGCATGGGGTGGGGGGGTGAGCATGGAGCGGCTGGGGGAGGGGCCCTCGGGGGCTCCGGTGTGAGGAGGAAGTCGGGGCAGGGGTCCCCAGGAAGCGGTGACCTCACTTCCCTGACCACAGAGCCCAACAGAATTGGAACCCACGTCACCAGGCACCCACATTCCAGGGACGCCCCCCCGCGCAGCTCGTTGCTTTGGACATCGTCCAACCAACACCATGTTCGCATGCTGCTTCCCAAACTCGGGACGGTGGAGACGGAGGACGGCGCGCCCGGCTACCACTTCCCCGCGCTGTGGAGATCCTTTCAGGGCTGCCCGACGCCTCTGGCCTTTCGGCCGAAAGGAGACTAAGGTGACACCGGGAGGCCAGAGCCGGCCGCCCAGCCCCACACGCTCGCATCGACGGGCGCAGCCACGGGTCCCCTCAACTGCTGGGCTTGTGTGTGTAAGTGTCTTTGTGTGTGTGTGTGTGTGTGTGTGTGTGTGTGTGTCTGAGAGCGTGCCTGTGCAGGTATGTGTCTGGAAGGAGGGCTCACGTGCGGTGGGGCCTTCCTGAGCAGGAGCAGGTGGATGAGGGCTAAGATGCCCGGTGGGCAGGTCGCGGTCAAGGTGAAGGCTGGCTGGGTGGGACAGGTGTGGGGGATGTGAGCTCCTGGCCAGGGTCGATCCCCAGAGCCCTGCAGGTGTGGGTCCCGGGACCGGGGGTAGGGCTGGGCAGGCACAGGTCTGGGGCCCATGTGGGAGCAGCAGGGGGACCGGGCAAGAGGAGAGTGGGGTCGGCCGGGCGGGGCTGGGATGGCTCCGGGCCAGCGACCGGTCCCTGTCTTTGCAGAAGGCCACGGAGGAAGAGACGAGGCAGGCGGCCACCACCTCCTCCCTGACCCAGGAGTCCGCAGGCCCAGGAAAGGCTTCCGAGCCTGCCAGGCCACCTGCGGAAGCCGAGCCCCAGGGTGAGAAGGCGGGGCGGGGCTGGGTGCCTGGGTGTGTGCGGGGACGGGTCGGTGCTGGGCCCACAGGGACAAGCCCCACAGGCTGGTGCGGGGCCAGGAGCAAGGACTGGGCTCAGAGCACCCAGCAGGGACACTGCCCTCGGGGAGCCATCCCGCTGAGGGTTCCTTCCCTGGCTGCGGCCTCTCCGCGACGCCCCGCCTGGGTCCTGGGGGCGCCAAGGCACATGCAGAGGCAGGCAAGCGCGGGACCTTCTCTCCTCTCACAGCTGCTCCTGGCAAGGAGCTCGGGCCCCTCCTGACATCAGCAGGAGCTGGGGATTGGGAGACGGTGCCTGCCGCCTCCTCAGCCGGGGACCCGCCGCCAGCAGGTGACCAGGAACCGGGCCCCGCGGAGCCTGACGCTGCCCAGGAAGAGCTGCGGCCTGCTCCTGCCCCAGGCCGTGCTCCTGCTCCTGCTCCTCTCAGGATCCTGCGCCTTCCCCCGTCCCTGCCCGGGCCCCTCATCCTGCCACAGGCCCAGGTCCTGCCCTGCATCCTGCACCAGCCAGCACCACCGCACCTGAGCCAGCTGCAAACCCTGCCGCTGCCCCTGCCCCGTCCCCTGCCCCGGCCTTGGCCACGGCCCCTTCCCCGGCCTGCGCCCCTCTTACTGCCCCACAGCCAGCCCCTGCCCCAGCCCCTGCAAGGACTGATTCTCCTTGCCTGGCCCCTGCCCCTTCGCCTGCCACGGAGACAGCTGCTGCCCCTTCCCCTGCCCGTGCCTCTGCCCTTCTTCTTGCCCCACACCCAGCTCGTGTATCTGATCCTGCCCCTTCGCCTGCCCCGACCCAGGCCACGGACACCTCCCCTGTCCCCGCCTGTACCCCTGATCCTGACCCAGTCCCGGCTCGGGCCCTGGATCCTGCGCCAGCCATCGCCGGGACACCTCTCCCAGCTCCAGCCCCTTCCACGGCCCCTTCCCTTGCCCCTGCCAGGATCCCTGCCCCTTGGCCTGCCCCTGCCTCTGCCCCTGCCAGGACCCCTACCCCTTCACCTGCCTGTGACCCTGCTCCTGCCCCAGACCCAGCTCCTGCCCCTTCTCCAAACCCCGCCAGGACCACTGGCCACTCCCCTGCCCCTGCCTCTGCCCTCCTTCCTGCCCCAGGCCCAGTTCCTACCCGGGATCCTGCCCCTGCCCCTGCCCCTGGCCCTGCCCCTGCCCATGCCCATGCCATTGCCTCTGCCCCGATTCCTGCCCCACACGCATGTCCTGCACCTCTTCCTGCCCCTGCCCCTTTCCCTGCCTGGAAGACTGCCCCTTCCCGTGTTCCTCCCTGGGTCCCTGTTCCTGCTCCAGACCCCACCCGTCCTCCTGCTCCTGCCCCTGCCCCTGCCGCTTGCCCACCCCCTTCCCCTGCCCCTCCAAGGACCACTGGCCCTTCCCTTGCCCCTCTCAGGGCCCCTCTGTCTTCGCCTCTCCCTGCCTGGGCCCCTGCTCCTGCCCGAGACCCAGGTCCTGCCCCTGCTCCTGCCCCTTCTCCTGCTCCTGCCTGGGTCCCTCTTGCTGCTCCACACCCAGGCCCTGCCGCTTCCCCGGCCTCGGCCAGGACCGCTGCCCCTCCCTTTGCCCCTCACAGGGCCACTGTCTCTTCCCCTGCCTCTCCCTGTTCCCACCGGACACCTGTTCCAGCCCCACACCCAGCTCCTGCCCCTTGCTCCTGCCCTTTCCCCTGGCCCTGCCTGCACTCCTCTTCCTGGCCCTGACCCAGCTCCAGCCCTGCATGCTGCAGCGGCCGCTCCTGCTGACCCTTTCCGTCCCCTTGCTCCTGCTCCTGCCCCGGTCCCAGCTCTTGCACCAGGCCCAGCTCCTGTGCCGGCCCCTGTCCCAACACCTGCCCCTACACCTGCTCCTGCGGGGCTCCCAGAGCCCCATCCAGAGGCCCCCGCCCTGCGGGGAGAGCTCCCTGGACGGGTACCCTCCGTTCCATGCCCCGACCCCGATGGCCCGCCGCCACGGTTCATCCCCTCCGCCTGGGTTCTTTCTCTCTGCTTCGGTCTCACCATCATCCTAGCTTTGCATGCCCTCGACGCTCTCGCCTATCTCTTTTAAATAAAATGCATCGTTTTTCCGTGGAACCCGTGCTCAACCCTAAGTCCGTCCCCGGCGGCGCCGCGCCACCCGCCCCCCCCCCCACCGCCCCCAACAGCCCAGAACATCGCTGTGGAACAACTCCTTCCCCAAAGGGGACCCTGAGCCCAAGCCCTCCCTGCCCATTGCTCCCCCAGTCCGGCCCCTCGCCACGCCTCAGCTGATTTCTCTCTCCCTTCCTTCCCCTGTTCTGGACGTTTCTGGGAGGGGGATCACTCTGGAGGTGCCCGGGTGTCTGCCCACCTCTTTTCAAAGGGGACTGGGTTTTGTCCTGGGCGTCTTGGACATGGAACTTGCCCCCTGCCATACCGAAAACCCCGAAGGGTTCTAGAGGAGATGGGATCACGGAGGCCCCTTGAGTGCAGAGGGGTCCAAGGTCGGGGCCGTGACCCCTGTTCCCGCCGGGACACCACAGCCTGACCCCAGATGCGACCCGGCAGCTTCCTCCCGGGGCCTGCACACACACCAGGGCGAGGCACACAGCTGGAAGACACACCCCACACGGCATACCCATCGCTCACAACCCAAGGCCAGAGAAAGCTCTCCCCGGCCTCTGGTGCCCCCCAGGCTCCAAGGCACCGGGTCCCACAACGACACAGACCGAAAGCATGCCAGGTGGATGGGGAGGGGGGTGCGGGGGGCCGGCGGCGGACAGGCCACGCGGGGAGCCCGTGTCAGCGATGCGGGAGCTCCCCGGGAAGGCCTCTGGCCAAGGAAACCCTACGGAGGCAGCGCGCGTCCCCCTCAGACCGGCCGGTGTCTGGCCTGAGGACCAGCAGCCCTGGGGAGAACGTGCCGACACGGAGGTCCAGGGCACGTCCCCCGGAGAGAAGGGGGACGGGCACCCCTGTCTGGGACCACAGCGGGCAGCACCCATCCCAGCCCGCAGGGGCACCCATCACCTAGCAGTGCTCGTCCGGGGACTCAGCCCGCCACCTCTGGCACGGTGTTTCACGCCAGAAGGGAGAGAGCAGGGTGAGGCAGTCGGGGAGCGCTCATGCCCAGGGACGTGGACGCCGTCCTCGGTCCCAGTGCTCAGGTGACAACGTCCTGGAGCTAACCGTCCCAGTCTCCTCCGGGGCACCGGATCCGGGAAGCCCCTCCTGAGAGCCCTCCTGCCCCCCCTGCTCCTGGGAACAGTCACAATTGGTGGACGAGGAGGTGGACAGGGTCCAGGATGGCAGAAGGCCATCCAGGATGGCCCAGGAGGAGGAAGGGCAGGACGGCGAGGACAGATGCACCTGCCCTGAGCCACCATCCAGGGTCTGGCCGGGGATGCCCTCGCACCTCCCTCCACCCAAGGACTCCAGAGGCATGGGCCGCACTCCTGGGCTTTCACGGCCTCCCTCCCTCATGCCTTCAGTCCCTCAGTCCTTCCTTCCCTCCCTCCTGCCCTCCCTCCCCCTCTAGGCCTTCCTCTTCTTTCCCTCCCTCCTTTCCTCCCTCTCCCCCAGCTTGACTCCCTCCATTCCTCCCTCACCCAGCAGAGGCTCTGGGGTCCCAGCAGGGAACTGAGCCCTGGGGCTTCATCCGGGAGCAGCCCCAACCACATGGTCCCTGTCCCCGGGGCACTCACGGTCACTGTGGGCGCTGACGGGGCCCGGTCCTCAGGTTGAGCAGCGGGATGGCCACTTGGAATCCGCTGCGGAACACGGGGGCCGGCTGCACAGAGGGCGGAAGAGAACGAGGCTTAGCACTGCCTCCAGAAACATCGAGTCCTCCACGTGACGCCCTGGGCGTCCTCGTGGCCCACCGGCCCCAATCCCCCGAAGCCCCAAAGACTGCGTCGGGCCGTGTTGACTGGGGCTTTGGGGCACCGCTCTTGGGCCCCAGGAACAGCATCGCAGCCAACATCCCCAGGGCCTCCGAGTTTTCCTAAGGACCTCGCAGGTCCTCTGAGCCTGACGTCGTCCTCCTTGGGAAGCAATGTCCTGTCGACCCCCGTGTCTGTCTCCTGCCTCTTCTGGGATCCCTCACGGCCACACCCACCACGTGGGGCTGCCATGACCAGGACACACCCTGTGCCCCGTGGCGGACGCCCGCCTCCAACGCTGGGCCCCTCACAAGCCCGGTGCGCTGGGCCAGGCCTGGGCGCTCGCTCGGGGGTCCCCGGACATCTCCGGTGCAGTGCCCTGAGCCTGCCGGCGCTGGGTCGCCTCAGACCAGCCCGGGAGGCCAGCCGGGGGGCCCCTAGGCCAGGCAGGGAGGCGCCAGGCCAGGAGGTCCGGACGAGCCGCTCCCGGGCCCAGTGTGGGGAGCCCGGGCCGAGGCTGCTCCCCCAACGGAGGAGGACCTGGGCCCAGGGAGCTGAGTGGGGACAGGGCACAATGAGCCCAAGCTGGGCAGAGAGCTCCGGGGGGGGGGTGCCTTGACCTCGGGCCCACTGGGAGACCACATCCCCCCCACAGGGCTCGGTCCCCTGGCGGGGGAAGGTGGTCGTCGGGATGTCCAGGCTCCCGGGCTGCACGGCCGGCAGCCGCTGGCTGGCGTGGGAGGAGGCACGGCTGGCGCAGGAGAGAGCCCTCGGCAGAGAGGAGGGGGCAGGTGCTCCTGCAGCGGCAGGTGCCCGAGGGCGGGCGGCGTGCGCCGGCCTCCGCCGGAAGGCAGAGCCGCGCCAGCCCCGGTGCCCCGAGGCCAAGGCCGAGACCCTCTCCAGCATTGGCCACCGCACCCTCTTGTCTCCACCGACAACCCCACTGTGCCGGGTCTCGGCCGCTTGCTGTCTTTGCACCGGACTTGCCATCCTGCCTTGACCGAGCGGCTACCCTCTGTGGACTGAGGTCCAAAACAAGGACCAGAGGGGCCTGGGGGTATCCACGACCTCGCTCAGCCGGTGAGGGACCGGGCGGCCACCATGCCCCAGCTCCCCCTCTGCTTCTGCCTGGAGTCCTGCCCCGGCTTCCTCGGAAGGAGGAACCCCCAGCACCGTGAGTGTGGGCCCCACTTCCCAGGCCGGGCTCTTCACCCACGGCCCCCTCTGCCGCCCTCCCTGCATCGACTATGCCGACAACAAGGACGAAGATGTGGACGGGACGGCGTGGGAGGACCCCCGCACCCACGGCGGATGGCGGCTCCAAGGATGGGCTCATCCTCAGCTGTGCTCCCGGGAGCCCGGAGCCCGAGGGCACAAGGCCTCCCGCTGCACAAGAAACGATCTCCCGTGGGGGCCGCGGGTCCCCCGGGCTCCGAGCAGGAACCGGAGCTGCCCACATGCGTCCTGCCAAGGAAGGATCAGCCCGGGCTCGCCGGCCCCGTGGCCACAAGGCTCCTCCTGCCCGCCGGGCCTCCGTGTGGGCTGGCTCACCTTCCCCTCAGCAGGGATGGCCAGGCCCTGGCCTAGCTCGGTCCCCTCCCCCGAAGCACCCCACACACACCCTGGCCGCTGCCGGGTCCGGAACCCCGTTCCCATCGGGCCCCGTGCACGCCCGCACCCACGCAGGGACACACCCACGCACGCGCAGCCCACGACGAGTCCCTCGACCTGTCGTGGGAACAGATGCTCGCTGACGGTCTCGAGGTTCCTGAAGAACCCCGTCGCTCCTGCCCAGGAACTGCCTCCTGCCACGGCATCCCCGTGAGAACCCTCCTGGCACAGACCACGTGGCTGAAACGCACACGCTGAGCACACCCCGGGTCGGACAGGGCGTGGACCCACGGGAACACACACGCAGCTGTGAGTGGGAACCTGGGAGTCTCCTCGGGAGGATCTCCCGAGCCGGACCCATGCTGACTCCCTGACCGCCCCCCACCCCATTGCACACGCGGGTGCATGCCCAACACCGACGGGCCCCTGCATGCGGGCAGGGCTCAGCGCGGTGGCCTGCTGCCATCAGCACCACCGAAACAAGTCCGATGTGTGGGGGCCGCTGTTTGGACGCGGCATGGGGTGAGGGGTGAGCACGGAGCGGCTGGGGGAGGGGCCCTCGGGGACTCGGGTGTGAGGAGGAAGTCGGGGCAGGGGTCCCCAGGAAGCGGTGACTTCACTTCCCTGACCACAGAGCCCAACAGAATTGGAACCCACGTCACCAGGCACCCACATTCCAGGGACGCCCCCCTGCGCAGCTCGTTGCTTTGGACATCGTCCAACCGACACCATGTTCGCATGCTGCCTCCCAAACTCGGGACGGTGGAGACGGAGGACAGCGCGCCCAGCTACCACTTCTCCGCGATCTGGAGGTCCTTTCAGGGCTGCCCGACGCCTCTGGCCTTTCGGCCGAAAGGAGACTAAGGTGACACCGGGAGGCCAGAGCCGGCCGCCCAGCCCCACACGCTCGCATCGACGGGCGCAGCCACGGGTCCCCTCAACTGCTGGGCTTGTGTGTGTAAGTGTCTTTGTGTGTGTGTGTGTGTGTGTGTGTGTGTGTCTGAGAGCGTGCCTGTGCAGGTATGTGTCTGGAAGGAGGGCTCACGTGCGGTGGGGCCTTCCTGAGCAGGAGCAGGTGGATGAGGGCTAAGATGCCCGGTGGGCAGGTCGCGGTCAAGGTGAAGGCTGGCTGGGTGGGACAGGTGTGGGGGATGTGAGCTCCTGGCCAGGGTCGATCCCCAGAGCCCTGCAGGTGTGGGTCCCGGGACCGGGGGTAGGGCTGGGCAGGCACAGGTCTGGGGCCCATGTGGGAGCAGCAGGGGGACCGGGCAAGAGGAGAGTGGGGTCGGCCGGGCGGGGCTGGGATGGCTCCGGGCCAGCGACCGGTCCCTGTCTTTGCAGAAGGCCACGGAGGAAGAGACGAGGCAGGCGGCCACCACCTCCTCCCTGACCCAGGAGTCCGCAGGCCCAGGAAAGGCTTCCGAGCCTGCCAGGCCACCTGCGGAAGCCGAGCCCCAGGGTGAGAAGGCGGGGCGGGGCTGGGTGCCTGGGTGTGTGCGGGGACGGGTCGGTGCTGGGCCCACAGGGACAAGCCCCACAGGCTGGTGCGGGGCCAGGAGCAAGGACTGGGCTCAGAGCACCCAGCGGGGACACTGCCCTCGGGGAGCCATCCCGCTGAGGGTTCCTTCCCTGGCTGCGGCCTCTCCGCGACGCCCCGCCTGGGTCCTGGGGGCGCCAAGGCACATGCAGAGGCAGGCAAGCGCGGGACCTTCTCTCCTCTCACAGCTGCTCCTGGCAAGGAGCTCGGGCCCCTCCTGACATCAGCAGGAGCTGGGGATTGGGAGACGGTGCCTGCCGCCTCCTCAGCCGGGGACCCGCCGCCAGCAGGTGACCAGGAACCGGGCCCCGCGGAGCCTGACGCTGCCCAGGAAGAGCTGCGGCCTGCTCCTGCCCCAGGCCGTGCTCCTGCTCCTGCTCCTCTCAGGATCCTGCGCCTTCCCCCGTCCCTGCCCGGGCCCCTCATCCTGCCACAGGCCCAGGTCCTGCCCTGCATCCTGCACCAGCCAGCACCACCGCACCTGACCCAGCTGCAAACCCTGCCGCTGCCCCTGCCCCGTCCCCTGCCCCGGCCTTGGCCACGGCCCCTTCCCCGGCCTGCGCCCCTCTTACTGCCCCACACCCAGCCCCTGCCCCAGCCCCTGCAAGGACTGATTCTCCTTGCCTGGCCCCTGCCCCTTCGCCTGCCACGGAGACAGCTGCTGCCCCTTCCCCTGCCCGTGCCTCTGCCCTTCTTCTTGCCCCACACCCAGCTCGTGTATCTGATCCTGCCCCTTCGCCTGCCCCGACCCAGGCCATGGACACCTCCCCTGTCCCCGCCTGTACCCCTGATCCTGACCCAGTCCCGGCTCGGGCCCTGGATCCTGCGCCAGCCATCGCCGGGACACCTCTCCCAGCTCCAGCCCCTTCCACGGCCCCTTCCCTTGCCCCTGCCAGGATCCCTGCCCCTTGGCCTGCCCCTGCCTCTGCCCCTGCCAGGACCCCTACCCCTTCACCTGCCTGTGACCCTGCTCCTGCCCCAGACCCAGCTCCTGCCCCTTCTCCAAACCCCGCCAGGACCACTGGCCACTCCCCTGCCCCTGCCTCTGCCCTCCTTCCTGCCCCAGGCCCAGTTCCTACCCGGGATCCTGCCCCTGCCCCTGCCCCTGGCCCGCCCCTGCCCATGCCCATGCCATTGCCTCTGCCCCGATTCCTGCCCCACACGCATGTCCTGCACCTCTTCCTGCCCCTGCCCCTTTCCCTGCCTGGAAGACTGCCCCTTCCCGTGTTCCTCCCTGGGTCCCTGTTCCTGCTCCAGACCCCACCCGTCCTCCTGCTCCTGCCCCTGCCCCTGCCGCTTGCCCACCCCCTTCCCCTGCCCCTCCAAGGACCACTAGCCCTTCCCTTGCCCCTCTCAGGGCCCCTCTGTCTTCGCCTCTCCCTGCCTGGGCCCCTGCTCCTGCCCGAGACCCAGGTCCTGCCCCTGCTCCTGCCCCTTCTCCTGCTCCTGCCTGGGTCCCTCTTGCTGCTCCACACCCAGGCCCTGCCGCTTCCCCGGCCTCGGCCAGGACCGCTGCCCCTCCCTTTGCCCCTCACAGGGCCACTGTCTCTTCCCCTGCCTCTCCCTGTTCCCACCGGACACCTGTTCCAGCCCCACACCCAGCTCCTGCCCCTTGCTCCTGCCCTTTCCCCTGGCCCTGCCTGCACTCCTCTTCCTGGCCCTGACCCAGCTCCAGCCCTGCATGCTGCAGCGGCCGCTCCTGCTGACCCTTTCCGTCCCCTTGCTCCTGCTCCTGCCCCGGTCCCAGCTCTTGCACCAGGCCCAGCTCCTGTGCCGGCCCCTGTCCCAACACCTGCCCCTACACCTGCTCCTGCGGGGCTCCCAGAGCCCCATCCAGAGGCCCCCGCCCTGCGGGGAGAGCTCCCTGGACGGGTACCCTCCGTTCCATGCCCCGACCCCGATGGCCCGCCGCCACGGTTCATCCCCTCCGCCTGGGTTCTTTCTCTCTGCTTCGGTCTCACCATCATCCTAGCTTTGCATGCCCTCGACGCTCTCGCCTATCTCTTTTAAATAAAATGCATCGTTTTTCCGTGGAACCCGTGCTCAACCCTAAGTCCGTCCCCGGCGGCGCCGCGCCACCCGCCCCCCCCCCCACCGCCCCCAACAGCCCAGAACATCGCTGTGGAACAACTCCTTCCCCAAAGGGGACCCTGAGCCCAAGCCCTCCCTGCCCATTGCTCCCCCAGTCCGGCCCCTCGCCACGCCTCAGCTGATTTCTCTCTCCCTTCCTTCCCCTGTTCTGGACGTTTCTGGGAGGGGGATCACTCTGGAGGTGCCCGGGTGTCTGCCCACCTCTTTTCAAAGGGGACTGGGTTTTGTCCTGGGCGTCTTGGACATGGAACTTGCCCCCTGCCATACCGAAAACCCCGAAGGGTTCTAGAGGAGATGGGATCACGGAGGCCCCTTGAGTGCAGAGGGGTCCAAGGTCGGGGCCGTGACCCCTGTTCCCGCCGGGACACCACAGCCTGACCCCAGATGCGACCCGGCAGCTTCCTCCCGGGGCCTGCACACACACCAGGGCGAGGCACACAGCTGGAAGACACACCCCACACGGCATACCCATCGCTCACAACCCAAGGCCAGAGAAAGCTCTCCCCGGCCTCTGGTGCCCCCCAGGCTCCAAGGCACCGGGTCCCACAACGACACAGACCGAAAGCATGCCAGGTGGATGGGGAGGGGGGTGCGGGGGGCCGGCGGCGGTCAGGCCACGCGGGGAGCCCGTGTCAGCGATGCGGGAGCTCCCCGGGAAGGCCTCTGGCCAAGGAAACCCTACGGAGGCAGCGCGCGTCCCCCTCAGACCGGCCGGTGTCTGGCCTGAGGACCAGCAGCCCTGGGGAGAACGTGCCGACACGGAGGTCCAGGGCACGTCCCCCGGAGAGAAGGGGGACGGGCACCCCTGTCTGGGACCACAGCGGGCAGCACCCATCCCAGCCCGCAGGGGCACCCATCACCTAGCAGTGCTCGTCCGGGGACTCAGCCCGCCACCTCTGGCACGGTGTTTCACGCCAGAAGGGAGAGAGCAGGGTGAGGCAGTCGGGGAGCGCTCATGCCCAGGGACGTGGACGCCGTCCTCGGTCCCAGTGCTCAGGTGACAACGTCCTGGAGCTAACCGTCCCAGTCTCCTCCGGGGCACCGGATCCGGGAAGCCCCTCCTGAGAGCCCTCCTGCCCCCCCTGCTCCTGGGAACAGTCACAATTGGTGGACGAGGAGGTGGACAGGGTCCAGGATGGCAGAAGGCCATCCAGGATGGCCCAGGAGGAGGAAGGGC
This sequence comes from Meles meles, assembly GCF_922984935.1. Classification (NCBI taxonomy): domain Eukaryota; kingdom Metazoa; phylum Chordata; class Mammalia; order Carnivora; family Mustelidae; genus Meles; species Meles meles. Next base: position 19,932,789 of record NC_060068.1, on the reverse strand, counting down.
AGGACGGCGAGGACAGATGCACCTGCCCTGAGCCACCATCCAGGGTCTGGCCGGGGATGCCCTCGCACCTCCCTCCACCCAAGGACTCCAGAGGCATGGGCCGCACTCCTGGGCTTTCACGGCCTCCCTCCCTCATGCCTTCAGTCCCTCAGTCCTTCCTTCCCTCCCTCCTGCCCTCCCTCCCCCTCTAGGCCTTCCTCTTCTTTCCCTCCCTCCTTTCCTCCCTCTCCCCCAGCTTGACTCCCTCCATTCCTCCCTCACCCAGCAGAGGCTCTGGGGTCCCAGCAGGGAACTGAGCCCTGGGGCTTCATCCGGGAGCAGCCCCAACCACATGGTCCCTGTCCCCGGGGCACTCACGGTCACTGTGGGCGCTGACGGGGCCCGGTCCTCAGGTTGAGCAGCGGGATGGCCACTTGGAATCCGCTGCGGAACACGGGGGCCGGCTGCACAGAGGGCGGAAGAGAACGAGGCTTAGCACTGCCTCCAGAAACATCGAGTCCTCCACGTGACGCCCTGGGCGTCCTCGTGGCCCACCGGCCCCAATCCCCCGAAGCCCCAAAGACTGCGTCGGGCCGTGTTGACTGGGGCTTTGGGGCACCGCTCTTGGGCCCCAGGAACAGCATCGCAGCCAACATCCCCAGGGCCTCCGAGTTTTCCTAAGGACCTCGCAGGTCCTCTGAGCCTGACGTCGTCCTCCTTGGGAAGCAATGTCCTGTCGACCCCCGTGTCTGTCTCCTGCCTCTTCTGGGATCCCTCACGGCCACACCCACCACGTGGGGCTGCCATGACCAGGACACACCCTGTGCCCCGTGGCGGACGCCCGCCTCCAACGCTGGGCCCCTCACAAGCCCGGTGCGCTGGGCCAGGCCTGGGCGCTCGCTCGGGGGTCCCCGGACATCTCCGGTGCAGTGCCCTGAGCCTGCCGGCGCTGGGTCGCCTCAGACCAGCCCGGGAGGCCAGCCGGGGGGCCCCTAGGCCAGGCAGGGAGGCGCCAGGCCAGGAGGTCCGGACGAGCCGCTCCCGGGCCCAGTGTGGGGAGCCCGGGCCGAGGCTGCTCCCCCAACGGAGGAGGACCTGGGCCCAGGGAGCTGAGTGGGGACAGGGCACAATGAGCCCAAGCTGGGCAGAGAGCTCCGGGGGGGGGGTGCCTTGACCTCGGGCCCACTGGGAGACCACATCCCCCCCACAGGGCTCGGTCCCCTGGCGGGGGAAGGTGGTCGTCGGGATGTCCAGGCTCCCGGGCTGCACGGCCGGCAGCCGCTGGCTGGCGTGGGAGGAGGCACGGCTGGCGCAGGAGAGAGCCCTCGGCAGAGAGGAGGGGGCAGGTGCTCCTGCAGCGGCAGGTGCCCGAGGGCGGGCGGCGTGCGCCGGCCTCCGCCGGAAGGCAGAGCCGCGCCAGCCCCGGTGCCCCGAGGCCAAGGCCGAGACCCTCTCCAGCATTGGCCACCGCACCCTCTTGTCTCCACCGACAACCCCACTGTGCCGGGTCTCGGCCGCTTGCTGTCTTTGCACCGGACTTGCCATCCTGCCTTGACCGAGCGGCTACCCTCTGTGGACTGAGGTCCAAAACAAGGACCAGAGGGGCCTGGGGGTATCCACGACCTCGCTCAGCCGGTGAGGGACCGGGCGGCCACCATGCCCCAGCTCCCCCTCTGCTTCTGCCTGGAGTCCTGCCCCGGCTTCCTCGGAAGGAGGAACCCCCAGCACCGTGAGTGTGGGCCCCACTTCCCAGGCCGGGCTCTTCACCCACGGCCCCCTCTGCCGCCCTCCCTGCATCGACTATGCCGACAACAAGGACGAAGATGTGGACGGGACGGCGTGGGAGGACCCCCGCACCCACGGCGGATGGCGGCTCCAAGGATGGGCTCATCCTCAGCTGTGCTCCCGGGAGCCCGGAGCCCGAGGGCACAAGGCCTCCCGCTGCACAAGAAACGATCTCCCGTGGGGGCCGCGGGTCCCCCGGGCTCCGAGCAGGAACCGGAGCTGCCCACATGCGTCCTGCCAAGGAAGGATCAGCCCGGGCTCGCCGGCCCCGTGGCCACAAGGCTCCTCCTGCCCGCCGGGCCTCCGTGTGGGCTGGCTCACCTTCCCCTCAGCAGGGATGGCCAGGCCCTGGCCTAGCTCGGTCCCCTCCCCCGAAGCACCCCACACACACCTGGCCGCTGCCGGGTCCGGAACCCCGTTCCCATCGGGCCCCGTGCACGCCCGCACCCACGCAGGGACACACCCACGCACGCGTAGCCCACGATGAGTCCCTCGACCTGTCGTGGGAACAGATGCTCGCTGACGGTCTCGAGGTTCCTGAAGAACCCCGTCGCTCCTGCCCAGGAACTGCCTCCTGCCACGGCATCCCCGTGAGAACCCTCCTGGCACAGACCACGTGGCTGAAACGCACACGCTGAGCACACCCCGGGTCGGACAGGGCGTGGACCCACGGGAACACACACGCAGCTGTGAGTGGGAACCTGGGAGTCTCCTCGGGAGGATCTCCCGAGCCGGACCCATGCTGACTCCCTGACCGCCCCCCACCCCATTGCACACGCGGGTGCATGCCCAACACCGACGGGCCCCTGCATGCGGGCAGGGCTCAGCGCGGTGGCCTGCTGCCATCAGCACCACCGAAACAAGTCCGATGTGTGGGGGCCGCTGTCTGGACGCGGCATGGGGTGAGGGGTGAGCACGGAGCGGCTGGGGGAGGGGCCCTCGGGGACTCGGGTGTGAGGAGGAAGTCGGGGCAGGGGTCCCCAGGAAGCGGTGACTTCACTTCCCTGACCACAGAGCCCAACAGAATTGGAACCCACGTCACCAGGCACCCACATTCCAGGGACGCCCCCCTGCGCAGCTCGTTGCTTTGGACATCGTCCAACCGACACCATGTTCGCATGCTGCCTCCCAAACTCGGGACGGTGGAGACGGAGGACAGCGCGCCCAGCTACCACTTCTCCGCGCTCTGGAGGTCCTTTCAGGGCTGCCCGACGCCTCTGGCCTTTCGGCCGAAAGGAGACTAAGGTGACACCGGGAGGCCAGAGCCGGCCGCCCAGCCCCACACGCTCGCATCGACGGGCGCAGCCACGGGTCCCCTCAACTGCTGGGCTTGTGTGTGTAAGTGTCTTTGTGTGTGTGTGTGTGTGTGTGTGTGTGTGTCTGAGAGCGTGCCTGTGCAGGTATGTGTCTGGAAGGAGGGCTCACGTGCGGTGGGGCCTTCCTGAGCAGGAGCAGGTGGATGAGGGCTAAGATGCCCGGTGGGCAGGTCGCGGTCAAGGTGAAGGCTGGCTGGGTGGGACAGGTGTGGGGGATGTGAGCTCCTGGCCAGGGTCGATCCCCAGAGCCCTGCAGGTGTGGGTCCCGGGACCGGGGGTAGGGCTGGGCAGGCACAGGTCTGGGGCCCATGTGGGAGCAGCAGGGGGACCGGGCAAGAGGAGAGTGGGGTCGGCCGGGCGGGGCTGGGATGGCTCCGGGCCAGCGACCGGTCCCTGTCTTTGCAGAAGGCCACGGAGGAAGAGACGAGGCAGGCGGCCACCACCTCCTCCCTGACCCAGGAGTCCGCAGGCCCAGGAAAGGCTTCCGAGCCTGCCAGGCCACCTGCGGAAGCCGAGCCCCAGGGTGAGAAGGCGGGGCGGGGCTGGGTGCCTGGGTGTGTGCGGGGACGGGTCGGTGCTGGGCCCACAGGGACAAGCCCCACAGGCTGGTGCGGGGCCAGGAGCAAGGACTGGGCTCAGAGCACCCAGCGGGGACACTGCCCTCGGGGAGCCATCCCGCTGAGGGTACCTTCCCTGGCTGCGGCCTCTCCGCGACGCCCCGCCTGGGTCCTGGGGGCGCCAAGGCACATGCAGAGGCAGGCAAGCGCGGGACCTTCTCTCCTCTCACAGCTGCTCCTGGCAAGGAGCTCGGGCCCCTCCTGACATCAGCAGGAGCTGGGGATTGGGAGACGGTGCCTGCCGCCTCCTCAGCCGGGGACCCGCCGCCAGCAGGTGACCAGGAACCGGGCCCCGCGGAGCCTGACGCTGCCCAGGAAGAGCTGCGGCCTGCTCCTGCCCCAGGCCGTGCTCCTGCTCCTGCTCCTCTCAGGATCCTGCGCCTTCCCCCGTCCCTGCCCGGGCCCCTCATCCTGCCACAGGCCCAGGTCCTGCCCTGCATCCTGCACCAGCCAGCACCACCGCACCTGACCCAGCTGCAAACCCTGCCGCTGCCCCTGCCCCGTCCCCTGCCCCGGCCTTGGCCACGGCCCCTTCCCCGGCCTGCGCCCCTCTTACTGCCCCACACCCAGCCCCTGCCCCAGCCCCTGCAAGGACTGATTCTCCTTGCCTGGCCCCTGCCCCTTCGCCTGCCACGGAGACAGCTGCTGCCCCTTCCCCTGCCCGTGCCTCTGCCCTTCTTCTTGCCCCACACCCAGCTCGTGTATCTGATCCTGCCCCTTCGCCTGCCCCGACCCAGGCCACGGACACCTCCCCTGTCCCCGCCTGTACCCCTGATCCTGACCCAGTCCCGGCTCGGGCCCTGGATCCTGCGCCAGCCATCGCCGGGACACCTCTCCCAGCTCCAGCCCCTTCCACGGCCCCTTCCCTTGCCCCTGCCAGGATCCCTGCCCCTTGGCCTGCCCCTGCCTCTGCCCCTGCCAGGACCCCTACCCCTTCACCTGCCTGTGACCCTGCTCCTGCCCCAGACCCAGCTCCTGCCCCTTCTCCAAACCCCGCCAGGACCACTGGCCACTCCCCTGCCCCTGCCTCTGCCCTCCTTCCTGCCCCAGGCCCAGTTCCTACCCGGGATCCTGCCCCTGCCCCTGCCCCTGGCCCTGCCCCTGCCCATGCCCATGCCATTGCCTCTGCCCCGATTCCTGCCCCACACGCATGTCCTGCACCTCTTCCTGCCCCTGCCCCTTTCCCTGCCTGGAAGACTGCCCCTTCCCGTGTTCCTCCCTGGGTCCCTGTTCCTGCTCCAGACCCCACCCGTCCTCCTGCTCCTGCCCCTGCCCCTGCCGCTTGCCCACCCCCTTCCCCTGCCCCTCCAAGGACCACTGGCCCTTCCCTTGCCCCTCTCAGGGCCCCTCTGTCTTCGCCTCTCCCTGCCTGGGCCCCTGCTCCTGCCCGAGACCCAGGTCCTGCCCCTGCTCCTGCCCCTTCTCCTGCTCCTGCCTGGGTCCCTCTTGCTGCTCCACACCCAGGCCCTGCCGCTTCCCCGGCCTCGGCCAGGACCGCTGCCCCTCCCTTTGCCCCTCACAGGGCCACTGTCTCTTCCCCTGCCTCTCCCTGTTCCCACCGGACACCTGTTCCAGCCCCACACCCAGCTCCTGCCCCTTGCTCCTGCCCTTTCCCCTGGCCCTGCCTGCACTCCTCTTCCTGGCCCTGACCCAGCTCCAGCCCTGCATGCTGCAGCGGCCGCTCCTGCTGACCCTTTCCGTCCCCTTGCTCCTGCTCCTGCCCCGGTCCCAGCTCTTGCACCAGGCCCAGCTCCTGTGCCGGCCCCTGTCCCAACACCTGCCCCTACACCTGCTCCTGCGGGGCTCCCAGAGCCCCATCCAGAGGCCCCCGCCCTGCGGGGAGAGCTCCCTGGACGGGTACCCTCCGTTCCATGCCCCGACCCCGATGGCCCGCCGCCACGGTTCATCCCCTCCGCCTGGGTTCTTTCTCTCTGCTTCGGTCTCACCATCATCCTAGCTTTGCATGCCCTCAACGCTCTCGCCTATCTCTTTTAAATAAAATGCATCGTTTTTCCGTGGAACCCGTGCTCAACCCTAAGTCCGTCCCCGGCGGCGCCGCCCCACCCGCCCCCCCCCACCGCCCCCAACAGCCCAGAACATCGCTGTGGAACAACTCCTTCCCCGAAGGGGACCCTGAGCCCAAGCCCTCCCTGCCCATTGCTCCCCCAGTCCGGCCCCTCGCCACGCCTCAGCTGATTTCTCTCTCCCTTCCTTCCCCTGTTCTGGACGTTTCTGGGAGGGGGATCACTCTGGAGGTGCCCGGGTGTCTGCCCACCTCTTTTCAAAGGGGACTGGGTTTTGTCCTGGGCGTCTTGGACATGGAACTTGCCCCCTGCCATACCGAAAACTCCGAAGGGTTCTAGAGGAGATGGGATCACGGAGGCCCCTTGAGTGCAGAGGGGTCCAAGGTCGGGGCCGTGACCCCTGTTCCCGCCGGGACACCACAGCCTGACCCCAGATGCGACCCGGCAGCTTCCTCCCGGGGCCTGCACACACACCAGGGCGAGGCACACAGCTGGAAGACACACCCCACACGGCATACCCATCGCTCACAACCCAAGGCCAGAGAAAGCTCTCCCCGGCCTCTGGTGCCCCCCAGGCTCCAAGGCACCGGGTCCCACAACGACACAGACCGAAAGCATGCCAGGTGGATGGGGAGGGGGGTGCGGGGGGCCGGCGGCGGACAGGCCACGCCGGGAGCCCGTGTCAGCGATGCGGGAGCTCCCCGGGAAGGCCTCTGGCCAAGGAAACCCTACGGAGGCAGCGCGCGTCCCCCTCAGACCGGCCGGTGTCTGGCCTGAGGACCAGCAGCCCTGGGGAGAACGTGCCGACACGGAGGTCCAGGGCACATCCCCCGGAGAGAAGGGGGACGGGCACCCCTGTCTGGGACCACAGCGGGCAGCACCCATCCCAGCCCGCAGGGGCACCCATCACCTAGCAGTGCTCGTCCGGGGACTCAGCCCGCCACCTCTGGCACGGTGTTTCACGCCAGAAGGGAGAGAGCAGGGTGAGGCAGTCGGGGAGCGCTCATGCCCAGGGACGTGGACGCCGTCCTCGGTCCCAGTGCTCAGGTGACAACGTCCTGGAGCTAACCGTCCCAGTCTCCTCCGGGGCACCGGATCCGGGAAGCCCCTCCTGAGAGCCCTCCTGCCCCCCCTGCTCCTGGGAACAGTCACAATTGGTGGACGAGGAGGTGGACAGGGTCCAGGATGGCAGAAGGCCATCCAGGATGGCCCAGGAGGAGGAAGGGCAGGACGGCGAGGACAGATGCACCTGCCCTGAGCCACCATCCAGGGTCTGGCCGGGGATGCCCTCGCACCTCCCTCCACCCAAGGACTCCAGAGGCATGGGCCGCACTCCTGGGCTTTCACGGCCTCCCTCCCTCATGCCTTCAGTCCCTCAGTCCTTCCTTCCCTCCCTCCTGCCCTCCCTCCCCCTCTAGGCCTTCCACTTCTTTCCCTCCCTCCTTTCCTCCCTCTCCCCCAGCTTGACTCCCTCCATTCCTCCCTCACCCAGCAGAGGCTCTGGGGTCCCAGCAGGGAACTGAGCCCTGGGGCTTCATCCGGGAGCAGCCCCAACCACATGGTCCCTGTCCCCGGGGCACTCACGGTCACTGTGGGCGCTGACGGGGCCCGGTCCTCAGGTTGAGCAGCGGGATGGCCACTTGGAATCCGCTGCGGAACACGGGGGCCGGCTGCACAGAGGGCGGAAGAGAACGAGGCTTAGCACTGCCTCCAGAAACATCGAGTCCTCCACGTGACGCCCTGGGCGTCCTCGTGGCCCACCGGCCCCAATCCCCCGAAGCCCCAAAGACTGCGTCGGGCCGTGTTGACTGGGGCTTTGGGGCACCGCTCTTGGGCCCCAGGAACAGCATCGCAGCCAACATCCCCAGGGCCTCCGAGTTTTCCTAAGGACCTCGCAGGTCCTCTGAGCCTGACGTCGTCCTCCTTGGGAAGCAATGTCCTGTCGACCCCCGTGTCTGTCTCCTGCCTCTTCTGGGATCCCTCACGGCCACACCCACCACGTGGGGCTGCCATGACCAGGACACACCCTGTGCCCCGTGGCGGACGCCCGCCTCCAACGCTGGGCCCCTCACAAGCCCGGTGCGCTGGGCCAGGCCTGGGCGCTCGCTCGGGGGTCCCCGGACATCTCCGGTGCAGTGCCCTGAGCCTGCCGGCGCTGGGTCGCCTCAGACCAGCCCGGGAGGCCAGCCGGGGGGCCCCTAGGCCAGGCAGGGAGGCGCCAGGCCAGGAGGTCCGGACGAGCCGCTCCCGGGCCCAGTGTGGGGAGCCCGGGCCGAGGCTGCTCCCCCAACGGAGGAGGACCTGGGCCCAGGGAGCTGAGTGGGGACAGGGCACAATGAGCCCAAGCTGGGCAGAGAGCTCCGGGGGGGGGGTGCCTTGACCTCGGGCCCACTGGGAGACCACATCCCCCCCACAGGGCTCGGTCCCCTGGCGGGGGAAGGTGGTCGTCGGGATGTCCAGGCTCCCGGGCTGCACGGCCGGCAGCCGCTGGCTGGCGTGGGAGGAGGCACGGCTGGCGCAGGAGAGAGCCCTCGGCAGAGAGGAGGGGGCAGGTGCTCCTGCAGCGGCAGGTGCCCGAGGGCGGGCGGCGTGCGCCGGCCTCCGCCGGAAGGCAGAGCCGCGCCAGCCCCGGTGCCCCGAGGCCAAGGCCGAGACCCTCTCCAGCATTGGCCACCGCACCCTCTTGTCTCCACCGACAACCCCACTGTGCCGGGTCTCGGCCGCTTGCTGTCTTTGCACCGGACTTGCCATCCTGCCTTGACCGAGCGGCTACCCTCTGTGGACTGAGGTCCAAAACAAGGACCAGAGGGGCCTGGGGGTATCCACGACCTCGCTCAGCCGGTGAGGGACCGGGCGGCCACCATGCCCCAGCTCCCCCTCTGCTTCTGCCTGGAGTCCTGCCCCGGCTTCCTCGGAAGGAGGAACCCCCAGCACCGTGAGTGTGGGCCCCACTTCCCAGGCCGGGCTCTTCACCCACGGCCCCCTCTGCCGCCCTCCCTGCATCGACTATGCCGACAACAAGGACGAAGATGTGGACGGGACGGCGTGGGAGGACCCCCGCACCCACGGCGGATGGCGGCTCCGAGGATGGGCTCATCCTCAGCTGTGCTCCCGGGAGCCCGGAGCCCGAGGGCACAAGGCCTCCCGCTGCACAAGAAACGATCTCCCGTGGGGGCCGCGGGTCCCCCGGGCTCCGAGCAGGAACCGGAGCTGCCCACATGCGTCCTGCCAAGGAAGGATCAGCCCGGGCTCGCCGGCCCCGTGGCCACAAGGCTCCTCCTGCCCGCCGGTCCTCCGTGTGGGCTGGCTCACCTTCCCCTCAGCAGGGATGGCCAGGCCCTGGCCTAGCTCGGTCCCCTCCCCCGAAGCACCCCACACACACCCTGGCCGCTGCCGGGTCCGGAACCCCGTTCCCATCGGGCACCGTGCACGCCCGCACCCACGCAGGGACACACCCACGCACGCGCAGCCCACGACGAGTCCCTCGACCCGTCGTGGGAACAGATGCTCGCTGACGGTCTCGAGGTTCCTGAAGAACCCCGTCGCTCCTGCCCAGGAACTGCCTCCTGCCACGGCATCCCCGTGAGAACCCTCCTGGCACAGACCACGTGGCTGAAACGCACACGCTGAGCACACCCCGGGTCGGACAGGGCGTGGACCCACGGGAACACACACGCAGCTGTGAGTGGGAACCTGGGAGTCTCCTCGGGAGGATCTCCCGAGCCGGACCCATGCTGACTCCCTGACCGCCCCCCACCCCATTGCACACGCGGGTGCATGCCCAACACCGACGGGCCCCTGCATGCGGGCAGGGCTCAGCGCGGTGGCCTGCTGCCATCAGCACCACCGAAACAAGTCCGATGTGTGGGGGCCGCTGTCTGGACGCGGCATGGGGTGAGGGGTGAGCACGGAGCGGCTGGGGGAGGGGCCCTCGGGGACTCGGGTGTGAGGAGGAAGTCGGGGCAGGGGTCCCCAGGAAGCGGTGACTTCACTTCCCTGACCACAGAGCCCAACAGAATTGGAACCCACGTCACCAGGCACCCACATTCCAGGGACGCCCCCCTGCGCAGCTCGTTGCTTTGGACATCGTCCAACCGACACCATGTTCGCATGCTGCCTCCCAAACTCGGGACGGTGGAGACGGAGGACAGCGCGCCCAGCTACCACTTCTCCGCGCTCTGGAGGTCCTTTCAGGGCTGCCCGACGCCTCTGGCCTTTCGGCCGAAAGGAGACTAAGGTGACACCGGGAGGCCAGAGCCGGCCGCCCAGCCCCACACGCTCGCATCGACGGGCGCAGCCACGGGTCCCCTCAACTGCTGGGCTTGTGTGTGTAAGTGTCTTTGTGTGTGTGTGTGTGTGTGTGTGTGTGTGTGTCTGAGAGCGTGCCTGTGCAGGTATGTGTCTGGAAGGAGGGCTCACGTGCGGTGGGGCCTTCCTGAGCAGGAGCAGGTGGATGAGGGCTAAGATGCCCGGTGGGCAGGTCGCGGTCAAGGTGAAGGCTGGCTGGGTGGGACAGGTGTGGGGGATGTGAGCTCCTGGCCAGGGTCGATCCCCAGAGCCCTGCAGGTGTGGGTCCCGGGACCGGGGGTAGGGCTGGGCAGGCACAGGTCTGGGGCCCATGTGGGAGCAGCAGGGGGACCGGGCAAGAGGAGAGTGGGGTCGGCCGGGCGGGGCTGGGATGGCTCCGGGCCAGCGACCGGTCCCTGTCTTTGCAGAAGGCCACGGAGGAAGAGACGAGGCAGGCGGCCACCACCTCCTTCCTGACCCAGGAGTCCGCAGGCCCAGGAAAGGCTTCCGAGCCTGCCAGGCCACCTGTGGAAGCCGAGCCCCAGGGTGAGAAGGCGGGGCGGGGCTGGGTGCCTGGGTGTGTGCGGGGACGGGTCGGTGCTGGGCCCACAGGGACAAGCCCCACAGGCTGGTGCGGGGCCAGGAGCAAGGACTGGGCTCAGAGCACCCAGCGGGGACACTGCCCTCGGGGAGCCATCCCGCTGAGGGTTCCTTCCCTGGCTGCGGCCTCTCCGCGACGCCCCGCCTGGGTCCTGGGGGCGCCAAGGCACATGCAGAGGCAGGCAAGCGCGGGACCTTCTCTCCTCTCACAGCTGCTCCTGGCAAGGAGCTCGGGCCCCTCCTGACATCAGCAGGAGCTGGGGATTGGGAGACGGTGCCTGCCGCCTCCTCAGCCGGGGACCCGCCGCCAGCAGGTGACCAGGAACCGGGCCCCGCGGAGCCTGACGCTGCCCAGGAAGAGCTGCGGCCGGCTCCTGCCCCAGGCCGTGCTCCTGCTCCTGCTCCTCTCAGGATCCTGCGCCTTCCCCCGTCCCTGCCCGGGCCCCTCATCCTGCCACAGGCCCAGGTCCTGCCCTGCATCCTGCACCAGCCAGCACCACCGCACCTGACCCAGCTGCAAACCCTGCCGCTGCCCCTGCCCCGTCCCCTGCCCCGGCCTTGGCCACGGCCCCTTCCCCGGCCTGCGCCCCTCTTACTGCCCCACACCCAGCCCCTGCCCCAGCCCCTGCAAGGACTGATTCTCCTTGCCTGGCCCCTGCCCCTTCGCCTGCCACGGAGACAGCTGCTGCCCCTTCCCCTGCCCGTGCCTCTGCCCTTCTTCTTGCCCCACACCCAGCTCGTGTATCTGATCCTGCCCCTTCGCCTGCCCCGACCCAGGCCACGGACACCTCCCCTGTCCCCGCCTGTACCCCTGATCCTGACCCAGTCCCGGCTCGGGCCCTGGATCCTGCGCCAGCCATCGCCGGGACACCTCTCCCAGCTCCAGCCCCTTCCACGGCCCCTTCCCTTGCCCCTGCCAGGATCCCTGCCCCTTGGCCTGCCCCTGCCTCTGCCCCTGCCAGGACCCCTACCCCTTCACCTGCCTGTGACCCTGCTCCTGCCCCAGACCCAGCTCCTGCCCCTTCTCCCAAACCCCGCCAGGACCACTGGCCACTCCCCTGCCCCTGCCTCTGCCCTCCTTCCTGCCCCAGGCCCAGTTCCTACCCGGGATCCTGCCCCTGCCCCTGCCCCTGGCCCTGCCCCTGCCCATGCCCATGCCATTGCCTCTGCCCCGATTCCTGCCCCACACGCATGTCCTGCACCTCTTCCTGCCCCTGCCCCTTTCCCTGCCTGGAAGACTGCCCCTTCCCGTGTTCCTCCCTGGGTCCCTGTTCCTGCTCCAGACCCCACCCGTCCTCCTGCTCCTGCCCCTGCCCCTGCCGCTTGCCCACCCCCTTCCCCTGCCCCTCCAAGGACCACTGGCCCTTCCCTTGCCCCTCTCAGGGCCCCTCTGTCTTCGCCTCTCCCTGCCTGGGCCCCTGCTCCTGCCCGAGACCCAGGTCCTGCCCCTGCTCCTGCCCCTTCTCCTGCTCCTGCCTGGGTCCCTCTTGCTGCTCCACACCCAGGCCCTGCCGCTTCCCCGGCCTCGGCCAGGACCGCTGCCCCTCCCTTTGCCCCTCACAGGGCCACTGTCTCTTCCCCTGCCTCTCCCTGTTCCCACCGGACACCTGTTCCAGCCCCACACCCAGCTCCTGCCCCTTGCTCCTGCCCTTTCCCCTGGCCCTGCCTGCACTCCTCTTCCTGGCCCTGACCCAGCTCCAGCCCTGCATGCTGCAGCGGCCGCTCCTGCTGACCCTTTCCGTCCCCTTGCTCCTGCTCCTGCCCCGGTCCCAGCTCTTGCACCAGGCCCAGCTCCTGTGCCGGCCCCTGTCCCAACACCTGCCCCTACACCTGCTCCTGCGGGGCTCCCAGAGCCCCATCCAGAGGCCCCCGCCCTGCGGGGAGAGCTCCCTGGACGGGTACCCTCCGTTCCATGCCCCGACCCCGATGGCCCGCCGCCACGGTTCATCCCCTCCGCCTGGGTTCTTTCTCTCTGCTTCGGTCTCACCATCATCCTAGCTTTGCATGCCCTCAACGCTCTCGCCTATCTCTTTTAAATAAAATGCATCGTTTTTCCGTGGAACCCGTGCTCAACCCTAAGTCCGTCCCCGGCGGCGCCGCCCCACCCGCCCCCCCCCCACCGCCCCCAACAGCCCAGAACATCGCTGTGGAACAACTCCTTCCCCGAAGGGGACCCTGAGCCCAAGCCCTCCCTGCCCATTGCTCCCCCAGTCCGGCCCCTCGCCACGCCTCAGCTGATTTCTCTCTCCCTTCCTTCCCCTGTTCTGGACGTTTCTGGGAGGGGGATCACTCTGGAGGTGCCCGGGTGTCTGCCCACCTCTTTTCAAAGGGGACTGGGTTTTGTCCTGGGCGTCTTGGACATGGAACTTGCCCCCTGCCATACCGAAAACTCCGAAGGGTTCTAGAGGAGATGGGATCACGGAGGCCCCTTGAGTGCAGAGGGGTCCAAGGTCGGGGCCGTGACCCCTGTTCCCGCCGGGACACCACAGCCTGACCCCAGATGCGACCCGGCAGCTTCCTCCCGGGGCCTGCACACACACCAGGGCGAGGCACACAGCTGGAAGACACACCCCACACGGCATACCCATCGCTCACAACCCAAGGCCAGAGAAAGCTCTCCCCGGCCTCTGGTGCCCCCCAGGCTCCAAGGCACCGGGTCCCACAACGACACAGACCGAAAGCATGCCAGGTGGATGGGGAGGGGGGTGCGGGGGGCCGGCGGCGGACAGGCCACGCCGGGAGCCCGTGTCAGCGATGCGGGAGCTCCCCGGGAAGGCCTCTGGCCAAGGAAACCCTACGGAGGCAGCGCGCGTCCCCCTCAGACCGGCCGGTGTCTGGCCTGAGGACCAGCAGCCCTGGGGAGAACGTGCCGACACGGAGGTCCAGGGCACATCCCCCGGAGAGAAGGGGGACGGGCACCCCTGTCTGGGACCACAGCGGGCAGCACCCATCCCAGCCCGCAGGGGCACCCATCACCTAGCAGTGCTCGTCCGGGGACTCAGCCCGCCACCTCTGGCACGGTGTTTCACGCCAGAAGGGAGAGAGCAGGGTGAGGCAGTCGGGGAGCGCTCATGCCCAGGGACGTGGACGCCGTCCTCGGTCCCAGTGCTCAGGTGACAACGTCCTGGAGCTAACCGTCCCAGTCTCCTCCGGGGCACCGGATCCGGGAAGCCCCTCCTGAGAGCCCTCCTGCCCCCCCTGCTCCTGGGAACAGTCACAATTGGTGGACGAGGAGGTGGACAGGGTCCAGGATGGCAGAAGGCCATCCAGGATGGCCCAGGAGGAGGAAGGGCAGGACGGCGAGGACAGATGCACCTGCCCTGAGCCACCATCCAGGGTCTGGCCGGGGATGCCCTCGCACCTCCCTCCACCCAAGGACTCCAGAGGCATGGGCCGCACTCCTGGGCTTTCACGGCCTCCCTCCCTCATGCCTTCAGTCCCTCAGTCCTTCCTTCCCTCCCTCCTGCCCTCCCTCCCCCTCTAGGCCTTCCACTTCTTTCCCTCCCTCCTTTCCTCCCTCTCCCCCAGCTTGACTCCCTCCATTCCTCCCTCACCCAGCAGAGGCTCTGGGGTCCCAGCAGGGAACTGAGCCCTGGGGCTTCATCCGGGAGCAGCCCCAACCACATGGTCCCTGTCCCCGGGGCACTCACGGTCACTGTGGGCGCTGACGGGGCCCGGTCCTCAGGTTGAGCAGCGGGATGGCCACTTGGAATCCGCTGCGGAACACGGGGGCCGGCTGCACAGAGGGCGGAAGAGAACGAGGCTTAGCACTGCCTCCAGAAACATCGAGTCCTCCACGTGACGCCCTGGGCGTCCTCGTGGCCCACCGGCCCCAATCCCCCGAAGCCCCAAAGACTGCGTCGGGCCGTGTTGACTGGGGCTTTGGGGCACCGCTCTTGGGCCCCAGGAACAGCATCGCAGCCAACATCCCCAGGGCCTCCGAGTTTTCCTAAGGACCTCGCAGGTCCTCTGAGCCTGACGTCGTCCTCCTTGGGAAGCAATGTCCTGTCGACCCCCGTGTCTGTCTCCTGCCTCTTCTGGGATCCCTCACGGCCACACCCACCACGTGGGGCTGCCATGACCAGGACACACCCTGTGCCCCGTGGCGGACGCCCGCCTCCAACGCTGGGCCCCTCACAAGCCCGGTGCGCTGGGCCAGGCCTGGGCGCTCGCTCGGGGGTCCCCGGACATCTCCGGTGCAGTGCCCTGAGCCTGCCGGCGCTGGGTCGCCTCAGACCAGCCCGGGAGGCCAGCCGGGGGGCCCCTAGGCCAGGCAGGGAGGCGCCAGGCCAGGAGGTCCGGACGAGCCGCTCCCGGGCCCAGTGTGGGGAGCCCGGGCCGAGGCTGCTCCCCCAACGGAGGAGGACCTGGGCCCAGGGAGCTGAGTGGGGACAGGGCACAATGAGCCCAAGCTGGGCAGAGAGCTCCGGGGGGGGGGGTGCCTTGACCTCGGGCCCACTGGGAGACCACATCCCCCCCACAGGGCTCGGTCCCCTGGCGGGGGAAGGTGGTCGTCGGGATGTCCAGGCTCCCGGGCTGCACGGCCGGCAGCCGCTGGCTGGCGTGGGAGGAGGCACGGCTGGCGCAGGAGAGAGCCCTCGGCAGAGAGGAGGGGGCAGGTGCTCCTGCAGCGGCAGGTGCCCGAGGGCGGGCGGCGTGCGCCGGCCTCCGCCGGAAGGCAGAGCCGCGCCAGCCCCGGTGCCCCGAGGCCAAGGCCGAGACCCTCTCCAGCATTGGCCACCGCACCCTCTTGTCTCCACCGACAACCCCACTGTGCCGGGTCTCGGCCGCTTGCTGTCTTTGCACCGGACTTGCCATCCTGCCTTGACCGAGCGGCTACCCTCTGTGGACTGAGGTCCAAAACAAGGACCAGAGGGGCCTGGGGGTATCCACGACCTCGCTCAGCCGGTGAGGGACCGGGCGGCCACCATGCCCCAGCTCCCCCTCTGCTTCTGCCTGGAGTCCTGCCCCGGCTTCCTCGGAAGGAGGAACCCCCAGCACCGTGAGTGTGGGCCCCACTTCCCAGGCCGGGCTCTTCACCCACGGCCCCCTCTGCCGCCCTCCCTGCATCGACTATGCCGACAACAAGGACGAAGATGTGGACGGGACGGCGTGGGAGGACCCCCGCACCCACGGCGGATGGCGGCTCCGAGGATGGGCTCATCCTCAGCTGTGCTCCCGGGAGCCCGGAGCCCGAGGGCACAAGGCCTCCCGCTGCACAAGAAACGATCTCCCGTGGGGGCCGCGGGTCCCCCGGGCTCCGAGCAGGAACCGGAGCTGCCCACATGCGTCCTGCCAAGGAAGGATCAGCCCGGGCTCGCCGGCCCCGTGGCCACAAGGCTCCTCCTGCCCGCCGGTCCTCCGTGTGGGCTGGCTCACCTTCCCCTCAGCAGGGATGGCCAGGCCCTGGCCTAGCTCGGTCCCCTCCCCCGAAGCACCCCACACACACCCTGGCCGCTGCCGGGTCCGGAACCCCGTTCCCATCGGGCCCCGTGCACGCCCGCACCCACGCAGGGACACACCCACGCACGCGCAGCCCACGACGAGTCCCTCGACCCGTCGTGGGAACAGATGCTCGCTGACGGTCTCGAGGTTCCTGAAGAACCCCGTCGCTCCTGCCCAGGAACTGCCTCCTGCCACGGCATCCCCGTGAGAACCCTCCTGGCACAGACCACGTGGCTGAAACGCACACGCTGAGCACACCCCGGGTCGGACAGGGCGTGGACCCACGGGAACACACACGCAGCTGTGAGTGGGAACCTGGGAGTCTCCTCGGGAGGATCTCCCGAGCCGGACCCATGCTGACTCCCTGACCGCCCCCCACCCCATTGCACACGCGGGTGCATGCCCAACACCGACGGGCCCCTGCATGCGGGCAGGGCTCAGCGCGGTGGCCTGCTGCCATCAGCACCACCGAAACAAGTCCGATGTGTGGGGGCCGCTGTCTGGACGCGGCATGGGGTGAGGGGTGAGCACGGAGCGGCTGGGGGAGGGGCCCTCGGGGACTCGGGTGTGAGGAGGAAGTCGGGGCAGGGGTCCCCAGGAAGCGGTGACTTCACTTCCCTGACCACAGAGCCCAACAGAATTGGAACCCACGTCACCAGGCACCCACATTCCAGGGACGCCCCCCTGCGCAGCTCGTTGCTTTGGACATCGTCCAACCGACACCATGTTCGCATGCTGCCTCCCAAACTCGGGACGGTGGAGACGGAGGACAGCGCGCCCAGCTACCACTTCTCCGCGCTCTGGAGGTCCTTTCAGGGCTGCCCGACGCCTCTGGCCTTTCGGCCGAAAGGAGACTAAGGTGACACCGGGAGGCCAGAGCCGGCCGCCCAGCCCCACACGCTCGCATCGACGGGCGCAGCCACGGGTCCCCTCAACTGCTGGGCTTGTGTGTGTAAGTGTCTTTGTGTGTGTGTGTGTGTGTGTGTGTGTGTGTGTCTGAGAGCGTGCCTGTGCAGGTATGTGTCTGGAAGGAGGGCTCACGTGCGGTGGGGCCTTCCTGAGCAGGAGCAGGTGGATGAGGGCTAAGATGCCCGGTGGGCAGGTCGCGGTCAAGGTGAAGGCTGGCTGGGTGGGACAGGTGTGGGGGATGTGAGCTCCTGGCCAGGGTCGATCCCCAGAGCCCTGCAGGTGTGGGTCCCGGGACCGGGGGTAGGGCTGGGCAGGCACAGGTCTGGGGCCCATGTGGGAGCAGCAGGGGGACCGGGCAAGAGGAGAGTGGGGTCGGCCGGGCGGGGCTGGGATGGCTCCGGGCCAGCGACCGGTCCCTGTCTTTGCAGAAGGCCACGGAGGAAGAGACGAGGCAGGCGGCCACCACCTCCTTCCTGACCCAGGAGTCCGCAGGCCCAGGAAAGGCTTCCGAGCCTGCCAGGCCACCTGTGGAAGCCGAGCCCCAGGGTGAGAAGGCGGGGCGGGGCTGGGTGCCTGGGTGTGTGCGGGGACGGGTCGGTGCTGGGCCCACAGGGACAAGCCCCACAGGCTGGTGCGGGGCCAGGAGCAAGGACTGGGCTCAGAGCACCCAGCGGGGACACTGCCCTCGGGGAGCCATCCCGCTGAGGGTTCCTTCCCTGGCTGCGGCCTCTCCGCGACGCCCCGCCTGGGTCCTGGGGGCGCCAAGGCACATGCAGAGGCAGGCAAGCGCGGGACCTTCTCTCCTCTCACAGCTGCTCCTGGCAAGGAGCTCGGGCCCCTCCTGACATCAGCAGGAGCTGGGGATTGGGAGACGGTGCCTGCCGCCTCCTCAGCCGGGGACCCGCCGCCAGCAGGTGACCAGGAACCGGGCCCCGCGGAGCCTGACGCTGCCCAGGAAGAGCTGCGGCCTGCTCCTGCCCCAGGCCGTGCTCCTGCTCCTGCTCCTCTCAGGATCCTGCGCCTTCCCCCGTCCCTGCCCGGGCCCCTCATCCTGCCACAGGCCCAGGTCCTGCCCTGCATCCTGCACCAGCCAGCACCACCGCACCTGAGCCAGCTGCAAACCCTGCCGCTGCCCCTGCCCCGTCCCCTGCCCCGGCCTTGGCCACGGCCCCTTCCCCGGCCTGCGCCCCTCTTACTGCCCCACACCCAGCCCCTGCCCCAGCCCCTGCAAGGACTGATTCTCCTTGCCTGGCCCCTGCCCCTTCGCCTGCCACGGAGACAGCTGCTGCCCCTTCCCCTGCCCGTGCCTCTGCCCTTCTTCTTGCCCCACACCCAGCTCGTGTATCTGATCCTGCCCCTTCGCCTGCCCCGACCCAGGCCACGGACACCTCCCCTGTCCCCGCCTGTACCCCTGATCCTGACCCAGTCCCGGCTCGGGCCCTGGATCCTGCGCCAGCCATCGCCGGGACACCTCTCCCAGCTCCAGCCCCTTCCACGGCCCCTTCCCTTGCCCCTGCCAGGATCCCTGCCCCTTGGCCTGCCCCTGCCTCTGCCCCTGCCAGGACCCCTACCCCTTCACCTGCCTGTGACCCTGCTCCTGCCCCAGACCCAGCTCCTGCCCCTTCTCCCAAACCCCGCCAGGACCACTGGCCACTCCCCTGCCCCTGCCTCTGCCCTCCTTCCTGCCCCAGGCCCAGTTCCTACCCGGGATCCTGCCCCTGCCCCTGCCCCTGGCCCTGCCCCTGCCCATGCCCATGCCATTGCCTCTGCCCCGATTCCTGCCCCACACGCATGTCCTGCACCTCTTCCTGCCCCTGCCCCTTTCCCTGCCTGGAAGACTGCCCCTTCCCGTGTTCCTCCCTGGGTCCCTGTTCCTGCTCCAGACCCCACCCGTCCTCCTGCTCCTGCCCCTGCCCCTGCCGCTTGCCCACCCCCTTCCCCTGCCCCTCCAAGGACCACTGGCCCTTCCCTTGCCCCTCTCAGGGCCCCTCTGTCTTCGCCTCTCCCTGCCTGGGCCCCTGCTCCTGCCCGAGACCCAGGTCCTGCCCCTGCTCCTGCCCCTTCTCCTGCTCCTGCCTGGGTCCCTCTTGCTGCTCCACACCCAGGCCCTGCCGCTTCCCCGGCCTCGGCCAGGACCGCTGCCCCTCCCTTTGCCCCTCACAGGGCCACTGTCTCTTCCCCTGCCTCTCCCTGTTCCCACCGGACACCTGTTCCAGCCCCACACCCAGCTCCTGCCCCTTGCTCCTGCCCTTTCCCCTGGCCCTGCCTGCACTCCTCTTCCTGGCCCTGACCCAGCTCCAGCCCTGCATGCTGCAGCGGCCGCTCCTGCTGACCCTTTCCGTCCCCTTGCTCCTGCTCCTGCCCCGGTCCCAGCTCTTGCACCAGGCCCAGCTCCTGTGCCGGCCCCTGTCCCAACACCTGCCCCTACACCTGCTCCTGCGGGGCTCCCAGAGCCCCATCCAGAGGCCCCCGCCCTGCGGGGAGAGCTCCCTGGACGGGTACCCTCCGTTCCATGCCCCGACCCCGATGGCCCGCCGCCACGGTTCATCCCCTCCGCCTGGGTTCTTTCTCTCTGCTTCGGTCTCACCATCATCCTAGCTTTGCATGCCCTCGACGCTCTCGCCTATCTCTTTTAAATAAAATGCATCGTTTTTCCGTGGAACCCGTGCTCAACCCTAAGTCCGTCCCCGGCGGCGCCGCCCCACCCGCCCCCCCCCCCCCCACCGCCCCCAACAGCCCAGAACATCGCTGTGGAACAACTCCTTCCCCGAAGGGGACCCTGAGCCCAAGCCCTCCCTGCCCATTGCTCCCCCAGTCCGGCCCCTCGCCACGCCTCAGCTGATTTCTCTCTCCCTTCCTTCCCCTGTTCTGGACGTTTCTGGGAGGGGGATCACTCTGGAGGTGCCCGGGTGTCTGCCCACCTCTTTTCAAAGGGGACTGGGTTTTGTCCTGGGCGTCTTGGACATGGAACTTGCCCCCTGCCATACCGAAAACCCCGAAGGGTTCTAGAGGAGATGGGATCACGGAGGCCCCTTGAGTGCAGAGGGGTCCAAGGTCGGGGCCGTGACCCCTGTTCCCGCCGGGACACCACAGCCTGACCCCAGATGCGACCCGGCAGCTTCCTCCCGGGGCCTGCACACACACCAGGGCGAGGCACACAGCTGGAAGACACACCCCACACGGCATACCCATCGCTCACAACCCAAGGCCAGAGAAAGCTCTCCCCGGCCTCTGGTGCCCCCCAGGCTCCAAGGCACCGGGTCCCACAACGACACAGACCGAAAGCATGCCAGGTGGATGGGGAGGTGGGTGCGGGGGGCCGGCGGCGGACAGGCCACGCGGGGAGCCCGTGTCAGCGATGCGGGAGCTCCCCGGGAAGGCCTCTGGCCAAGGAAACCCTACGGAGGCAGCGCGCGTCCCCCTCAGACCGGCCGGTGTCTGGCCTGAGGACCAGCAGCCCTGGGGAGAACGTGCCGACACGGAGGTCCAGGGCACGTCCCCCGGAGAGAAGGGGGACGGGCACCCCTGTCTGGGACCACAGCGGGCAGCACCCATCCCAGCCCGCAGGGGCACCCATCACCTAGCAGTGCTCGTCCGGGGACTCAGCCCGCCACCTCTGGCACGGTGTTTCACGCCAGAAGGGAGAGAGCAGGGTGAGGCAGTCGGGGAGCGCTCATGCCCAGGGACGTGGACGCCGTCCTCGGTCCCAGTGCTCAGGTGACAACGTCCTGGAGCTAACCGTCCCAGTCTCCTCCGGGGCACCGGATCCGGGAAGCCCCTCCTGAGAGCCCTCCTGCCCCCCCTGCTCCTGGGAACAGTCACAATTGGTGGACGAGGAGGTGGACAGGGTCCAGGATGGCAGAAGGCCATCCAGGATGGCCCAGGAGGAGGAAGGGCAGGACGGCGAGGACAGATGCACCTGCCCTGAGCCACCATCCAGGGTCTGGCCGGGGATGCCCTCGCACCTCCCTCCACCCAAGGACTCCAGAGGCATGGGCCGCACTCCTGGGCTTTCACGGCCTCCCTCCCTCATGCCTTCAGTCCCTCAGTCCTTCCTTCCCTCCCTCCTGCCCTCCCTCCCCCTCTAGGCCTTCCTCTTCTTTCCCTCCCTCCTTTCCTCCCTCTCCCCCAGCTTGACTCCCTCCATTCCTCCCTCACCCAGCAGAGGCTCTGGGGTCCCAGCAGGGAACTGAGCCCTGGGGCTTCATCCGGGAGCAGCCCCAACCACATGGTCCCTGTCCCCGGGGCACTCACGGTCACTGTGGGCGCTGACGGGGCCCGGTCCTCAGGTTGAGCAGCGGGATGGCCACTTGGAATCCGCTGCGGAACACGGGGGCCGGCTGCACAGAGGGCGGAAGAGAACGAGGCTTAGCACTGCCTCCAGAAACATCGAGTCCTCCACGTGACGCCCTGGGCGTCCTCGTGGCCCACCGGCCCCAATCCCCCGAAGCCCCAAAGACTGCGTCGGGCCGTGTTGACTGGGGCTTTGGGGCACCGCTCTTGGGCCCCAGGAACAGCATCGCAGCCAACATCCCCAGGGCCTCCGAGTTTTCCTAAGGACCTCGCAGGTCCTCTGAGCCTGACGTCGTCCTCCTTGGGAAGCAATGTCCTGTCGACCCCCGTGTCTGTCTCCTGCCTCTTCTGGGATCCCTCACGGCCACACCCACCACGTGGGGCTGCCATGACCAGGACACACCCTGTGCCCCGTGGCGGACGCCCGCCTCCAACGCTGGGCCCCTCACAAGCCCGGTGCGCTGGGCCAGGCCTGGGCGCTCGCTCGGGGGTCCCCGGACATCTCCGGTGCAGTGCCCTGAGCCTGCCGGCGCTGGGTCGCCTCAGACCAGCCCGGGAGGCCAGCCGGGGGGCCCCTAGGCCAGGCAGGGAGGCGCCAGGCCAGGAGGTCCGGACGAGCCGCTCCCGGGCCCAGTGTGGGGAGCCCGGGCCGAGGCTGCTCCCCCAACGGAGGAGGACCTGGGCCCAGGGAGCTGAGTGGGGACAGGGCACAATGAGCCCAAGCTGGGCAGAGAGCTCCGGGGGGGGGGGGTGCCTTGACCTCGGGCCCACTGGGAGACCCCATCCCCCCCACAGGGCTCGGTCCCCTGGCGGGGGAAGGTGGTCGTCGGGATGTCCAGGCTCCCGGGCTGCACGGCCGGCAGCCGCTGGCTGGCGTGGGAGGAGGCACGGCTGGCGCAGGAGAGAGCCCTCGGCAGAGAGGAGGGGGCAGGTGCTCCCGAGGCGGCAGGTGCCCGAGGGCGGGCGGCGTGCGCCGGCCTCCGCCGGAAGGCAGAGCCGCGCCAGCCCCGGTGCCCCGAGGCCAAGGCCGAGACCCTCTCCAGCATTGGCCACCGCACCCTCTTGTCTCCACCGACAACCCCACTGTGCCGGGTCTCGGCCGCTTGCTGTCTTTGCACCGGACTTGCCATCCTGCCTTGACCGAGCGGCTACCCTCTGTGGACTGAGGTCCAAAACAAGGACCAGAGGGGCCTGGGGGTATCCACGACCTCGCTCAGCCGGTGAGGGACCGGGCGGCCACCATGCCCCAGCTCCCCCTGTGCTTCTGCCTGGAGTCCTGCCCCGGCTTCCTCGGAAGGAGGAACCCCCAGCACCGTGAGTGTGGGCCCCACTTCCCAGGCCGGGCTCTTCACCCACGGCCCCCTCTGCCGCCCTCCCTGCATCGACTATGCCGACAACAAGGACGAAGATGTGGACGGGACGGCGTGGGAGGACCCCCGCACCCACGGCGGATGGCGGCTCCGAGGATGGGCTCATCCTCAGCTGTGCTCCCGGGAGCCCGGAGCCCGAGGGCACAAGGCCTCCCGCTGCACAAGAAACGATCTCCCGTGGGGGCCGCGGGTCCCCCGGGCTCCGAGCAGGAACCGGAGCTGCCCACATGCGTCCTGCCAAGGAAGGATCAGCCCGGGCTCGCCGGCCCCGTGGCCACAAGGCTCCTCCTGCCCGCCGGTCCTCCGTGTGGGCTGGCTCACCTTCCCCTCAGCAGGGATGGCCAGGCCCTGGCCTAGCTCGGTCCCCTCCCCCGAAGCACCCCACACACACCCTGGCCGCTGCCGGGTCCGGAACCCCGTTCCCATCGGGCCCCGTGCACGCCCGCACCCACGCAGGGACACACCCACGCACGCGCAGCCCACGACGAGTCCCTCGACCCGTCGTGGGAACAGATGCTCGCTGACGGTCTCGAGGTTCCTGAAGAACCCCGTCGCTCCTGCCCAGGAACTGCCTCCTGCCACGGCATCCCCGTGAGAACCCTCCTGGCACAGACCACGTGGCTGAAACGCACACGCTGAGCACACCCCGGGTCGGACAGGGCGTGGACCCACGGGAACACACACGCAGCTGTGAGTGGGAACCTGGGAGTCTCCTCGGGAGGATCTCCCGAGCCGGACCCATGCTGACTCCCTGACCGCCCCCCACCCCATTGCACACGCGGGTGCATGCCCAACACCGACGGGCCCCTGCATGCGGGCAGGGCTCAGCGCGGTGGCCTGCTGCCATCAGCACCACCGAAACAAGTCCGATGTGTGGGGGCCACTGTCTGGACGCGGCATGGGGTGAGGGGTGAGCACGGAGCGGCTGGGGGAGGGGCCCTCGGGGACTCGGGTGTGAGGAGGAAGTCGGGGCAGGGGTCCCCAGGAAGCGTTGACTTCACCTCCCTGACCACAGAGCCCAACAGAATTGGAACCCACGTCACCAGGCACCCACATTCCAGGGACGCCCCCCTGCGCAGCTCGTTGCTTTGGACATCGTCCAACCGACACCATGTTCGCATGCTGCCTCCCAAACTCGGGACGGTGGAGACGGAGGACAGCGCGCCCGGCTACCACTTCCCCGCGCTCTGGAGGTCCTTTCAGGGCTGCCCGACGCCTCTGGCCTTTCGGCCGAAAGGAGACTAAGGTGACACCGGGAGGCCAGAGCCGGCCGCCCAGCCCCACACGCTCGCATCGACGGGCGCAGGCACGGGTCCCCTCAACTGCTGGGCTTGTGTGTGTAAGTGTCTTGTGTGTGTGTGTGTGTGTGTCTGAGAGCGTGCCTGTGCAGGTATGTGTCTGGAAGGAGGGCTCACGTGCGGTGGGGCCTTCCTGAGCAGGAGCAGGTGGATGAGGGCTAAGATGCCCGGTGGGCAGGTCGCGGTCAAGGTGAAGGCTGGCTGGGTGGGACAGGTGTGGGGGATGTGAGCTCCTGGCCAGGGTCGATCCCCAGAGCCCTGCAGGTGTGGGTCCCGGGACCGGGGGTAGGGCTGGGCAGGCACAGGTCTGGGGCCCATGTGGGAGCAGCAGGGGGACCGGGCAAGAGGAGAGTGGGGTCGGCCGGGCGGGGCTGGGATGGCTCCGGGCCAGCGACCGGTCCCTGTCTTTGCAGAAGGCCACGGAGGAAGAGACGAGGCAGGCGGCCACCACCTCCTCCCTGACCCAGGAGTCCGCAGGCCCAGGAAAGGCTTCCGAGCCTGCCAGGCCACCTGCGGAAGCCGAGCCCCAGGGTGAGAAGGCGGGGCGGGGCTGGGTGCCTGGGTGTGTGCGGGGACGGGTCGGTGCTGGGCCCACAGGGACAAGCCCCACAGGCTGGTGCGGGGCCAGGAGCAAGGACTGGGCTCAGAGCACCCAGCGGGGACACTGCCCTCGGGGAGCCATCCCGCTGAGGGTTCCTTCCCTGGCTGCGGCCTCTCCGCGACGCCCCGCCTGGGTCCTGGGGGCGCCAAGGCACATGCAGAGGCAGGCAAGCGCGGGACCTTCTCTCCTCTCACAGCTGCTCCTGGCAAGGAGCTCGGGCCCCTCCTGACATCAGCAGGAGCTGGGGATTGGGAGACGGTGCCTGCCGCCTCCTCAGCCGGGGACCCGCCGCCAGCAGGTGACCAGGAACCGGGCCCCGCGGAGCCTGATGCTGCCCAGGAAGAGCTGCGGCCTGCTCCTGCCCCAGGCCGTGCTCCTGCTCCTGCTCCTCTCAGGATCCTGCGCCTTCCCCCGTCCCTGCCCGGGCCCCTCATCCTGCCACAGGCCCAGGTCCTGCCCTGCATCCTGCACCAGCCAGCACCACCGCACCTGAGCCAGCTGCAAACCCTGCCGCTGCCCCTGCCCCGTCCCCTGCCCCGGCCTTGGCCACGGCCCCTTCCCCGGCCTGCGCCCCTCTTACTGCCCCACACCCAGCCCCTGCCCCAGCCCCTGCAAGGACTGATTCTCCTTGCCTGGCCCCTGCCCCTTCGCCTGCCACGGAGACAGCTGCTGCCCCTTCCCCTGCCCGTGCCTCTGCCCTTCTTCTTGCCCCACACCCAGCTCGTGTATCTGATCCTGCCCCTTCGCCTGCCCCGACCCAGGCCACGGACACCTCCCCTCTCCCTGCCTGTACCCCTGATCCTGACCCAGTCCCGGCTCGGGCCCTGGATCCTGCGCCAGCCATCGCCGGGACACCTCTCCCAGCTCCAGCCCCTTCCACGGCCCCTTCCCTTGCCCCTGCCAGGATCCCTGCCCCTTGGCCTGCCCCTGCCTCTGCCCCTGCCAGGACCCCTACCCCTTCACCTGCCTGTGACCCTGCTCCTGCCCCAGACCCAGCTCCTGCCCCTTCTCCAAACCCCGCCAGGACCACTGGCCACTCCCCTGCCCCTGCCTCTGCCCTCCTTCCTGCCCCAGGCCCAGTTCCTACCCGGGATCCTGCCCCTGCCCCTGCCCCTGGCCCTGCCCCTGCCCATGCCCATGCCATTGCCTCTGCCCCGATTCCTGCCCCACACGCATGTCCTGCACCTCTTCCTGCCCCTGCCCCTTTCCCTGCCTGGAAGACTGCCCCTTCCCGTGTTCCTCCCTGGGTCCCTGTTCCTGCTCCAGACCCCACCCGTCCTCCTGCTCCTGCCCCTGCCCCTGCCGCTTGCCCACCCCCTTCCCCTGCCCCTCCAAGGACCACTGGCCCTTCCCTTGCCCCTCTCAGGGCCCCTCTGTCTTCGCCTCTCCCTGCCTGGGCCCCTGCTCCTGCCCGAGACCCAGGTCCTGCCCCTGCTCCTGCCCCTTCACCTGCTCCTGCCTGGGTCCCTCTTGCTGCTCCACACCCAGGCCCTGCCGCTTCCCCGGCCTCGGCCAGGACCGCTGCCCCTCCCTTTGCCCCTCACAGGGCCACTGTCTCTTCCCCTGCCTCTCCCTGTTCCCACCGGACACCTGTTCCAGCCCCACACCCAGCTCCTGCCCCTTGCTCCTGCCCTTTCCCCTGGCCCTGCCTGCACTCCTCTTCCTGGCCCTGACCCAGCTCCAGCCCTGCATGCTGCAGCGGCCGCTCCTGCTGACCCTTTCCGTCCCCTTGCTCCTGCTCCTGCCCCGGTCCCAGCTCTTGCACCAGGCCCAGCTCCTGTGCCGGCCCCTGTCCCAACACCTGCCCCTACACCTGCTCCTGCGGGGCTCCCAGAGCCCCATCCAGAGGCCCCCGCCCTGCGGGGAGAGCTCCCTGGACGGGTACCCTCCGTTCCATGCCCCGACCCCGATGGCCCGCCGCCACGGTTCATCCCCTCCGCCTGGGTTCTTTCTCTCTGCTTCGGTCTCACCATCATCCTAGCTTTGCATGCCCTCGACGCTCTCGCCTATCTCTTTTAAATAAAATGCATCGTTTTTCCGTGGAACCCGTGCTCAACCCTAAGTCCGTCCCCGGCGGCGCCGCCCCACCCGCCCCCCCCCCCCCACCGCCCCCAACAGCCCAGAACATCGCTGTGGAACAACTCCTTCCCCGAAGGGGACCCTGAGCCCAAGCCCTCCCTGCCCATTGCTCCCCCAGTCCGGCCCCTCGCCACGCCTCAGCTGATTTCTCTCTCCCTTCCTTCCCCTGTTCTGGACGTTTCTGGGAGGGGGATCACTCTGGAGGTGCCCGGGTGTCTGCCCACCTCTTTTCAAAGGGGACTGGGTTTTGTCCTGGGCGTCTTGGACATGGAACTTGCCCCCTGCCATACCGAAAACCCCGAAGGGTTCTAGAGGAGATGGGATCACGGAGGCCCCTTGAGTGCAGAGGGGTCCAAGGTCGGGGCCGTGACCCCTGTTCCCGCCGGGACACCACAGCCTGACCCCAGATGCGACCCGGCAGCTTCCTCCCGGGGCCTGCACACACACCAGGGCGAGGCACACAGCTGGAAGACACACCCCACACGGCATACCCATCGCTCACAACCCAAGGCCAGAGAAAGCTCTCCCCGGCCTCTGGTGCCCCCCAGGCTCCAAGGCACCGGGTCCCACAACGACACAGACCGAAAGCATGCCAGGTGGATGGGGAGGTGGGTGCGGGGGGCCGGCGGCGGACAGGCCACGCGGGGAGCCCGTGTCAGCGATGCGGGAGCTCCCCGGGAAGGCCTCTGGCCAAGGAAACCCTACGGAGGCAGCGCGCGTCCCCCTCAGACCGGCCGGTGTCTGGCCTGAGGACCAGCAGCCCTGGGGAGAACGTGCCGACACGGAGGTCCAGGGCACGTCCCCCGGAGAGAAGGGGGACGGGCACCCCTGTCTGGGACCACAGCGGGCAGCACCCATCCCAGCCCGCAGGGGCACCCATCACCTAGCAGTGCTCGTCCGGGGACTCAGCCCGCCACCTCTGGCACGGTGTTTCACGCCAGAAGGGAGAGAGCAGGGTGAGGCAGTCGGGGAGCGCTCATGCCCAGGGACGTGGACGCCGTCCTCGGTCCCAGTGCTCAGGTGACAACGTCCTGGAGCTAACCGTCCCAGTCTCCTCCGGGGCACCGGATCCGGGAAGCCCCTCCTGAGAGCCCTCCTGCCCCCCCTGCTCCTGGGAACAGTCACAATTGGTGGACGAGGAGGTGGACAGGGTCCAGGATGGCAGAAGGCCATCCAGGATGGCCCAGGAGGAGGAAGGGCAGGACGGCGAGGACAGATGCACCTGCCCTGAGCCACCATCCAGGGTCTGGCCGGGGATGCCCTCGCACCTCCCTCCACCCAAGGACTCCAGAGGCATGGGCCGCACTCCTGGGCTTTCACGGCCTCCCTCCCTCATGCCTTCAGTCCCTCAGTCCTTCCTTCCCTCCCTCCTGCCCTCCCTCCCCCTCTAGGCCTTCCTCTTCTTTCCCTCCCTCCTTTCCTCCCTCTCCCCCAGCTTGACTCCCTCCATTCCTCCCTCACCCAGCAGAGGCTCTGGGGTCCCAGCAGGGAACTGAGCCCTGGGGCTTCATCCGGGAGCAGCCCCAACCACATGGTCCCTGTCCCCGGGGCACTCACGGTCACTGTGGGCGCTGACGGGGCCCGGTCCTCAGGTTGAGCAGCGGGATGGCCACTTGGAATCCGCTGCGGAACACGGGGGCCGGCTGCACAGAGGGCGGAAGAGAACGAGGCTTAGCACTGCCTCCAGAAACATCGAGTCCTCCACGTGACGCCCTGGGCGTCCTCGTGGCCCACCGGCCCCAATCCCCCGAAGCCCCAAAGACTGCGTCGGGCCGTGTTGACTGGGGCTTTGGGGCACCGCTCTTGGGCCCCAGGAACAGCATCGCAGCCAACATCCCCAGGGCCTCCGAGTTTTCCTAAGGACCTCGCAGGTCCTCTGAGCCTGACGTCGTCCTCCTTGGGAAGCAATGTCCTGTCGACCCCCGTGTCTGTCTCCTGCCTCTTCTGGGATCCCTCACGGCCACACCCACCACGTGGGGCTGCCATGACCAGGACACACCCTGTGCCCCGTGGCGGACGCCCGCCTCCAACGCTGGGCCCCTCACAAGCCCGGTGCGCTGGGCCAGGCCTGGGCGCTCGCTCGGGGGTCCCCGGACATCTCCGGTGCAGTGCCCTGAGCCTGCCGGCGCTGGGTCGCCTCAGACCAGCCCGGGAGGCCAGCCGGGGGGCCCCTAGGCCAGGCAGGGAGGCGCCAGGCCAGGATTCCGGACGAGCCGCTCCCGGGCCCAGTGTGGGGAGCCCGGGCCGAGGCTGCTCCCCCAACGGAGGAGGACCTGGGCCCAGGGAGCTGAGTGGGGACAGGGCACAATGAGCCCAAGCTGGGCAGAGAGCTCCGGGAGGGGGGGGGTGCCTTGACCTCGGGCCCACTGGGAGACCACATCCCCCCCACAGGGCTCGGTCCCCTGGCGGGGGAAGGTGGTCGTCGGGATGTCCAGGCTCCCGGGCTGCACGGCCGGCAGCCGCTGGCTGGCGTGGGAGGAGGCACGGCTGGCGCAGGAGAGAGCCCTTGGCAGAGAGGAGGGGGCAGGTGCTCCCGCGGCGGCAGGTGCCCGAGGGCGGGCGGCGTGCGTGGGCCTCCGCCGGAAGGCAGAGCCGCGCCAGCCCCGGTGCCCCGAGGCCAAGGCCGAGACCCTCTCCAGCATTGGCCACCGCACCCTCTTGTCTCCACCGACAACCCCACTGTGCCGGGTCTCGGCCGCTTGCTGTCTTTGCACCGGACTTGCCATCCTGCCTTGACCGAGCGGCTACCCTCTGTGGACTGAGGTCCAAAACAAGGACCAGAGGGGCCTGGGGGTATCCACGACCTCGCTCAGCCGGTGAGGGACCGGGCGGCCACCATGCCCCAGCTCCCCCTGTGCTTCTGCCTGGAGTCCTGCCCCGGCTTCCTCGGAAGGAGGAACCCCCAGCACCGTGAGTGTGGGCCCCACTTCCCAGGCCGGGCTCTTCACCCACGGCCCCCTCTGCCGCCCTCCCTGCATCGACTATGCCGACAACAAGGACGAAGATGTGCACGGGATGGCGTGGGAGGACCCCCGCACCCACGGCGGATGGCGGCTCCGAGGATGGGCTCATCCTCAGCTGTGCTCCCGGGAGCCCGGAGCCCGAGGGCACAAGGCCTCCCGCTGCACAAGAAACGATCTCCCGTGGGGGCCGCGGGTCCCCCGGGCTCCGAGCAGGAACCGGAGCTGCCCACATGCGTCCTGCCAAGGAAGGATCAGCCCGGGCTCGCCGGCCCCGTGGCCACAAGGCTCCTCCTGCCCGCCGGTCCTCCGTGTGGGCTGGCTCACCTTCCCCTCAGCAGGGATGGCCAGGCCCTGGCCTAGCTCGGTCCCCTCCCCCGAAGCACCCCACACACACCCTGGCCGCTGCCGGGTCCGGAACCCCGTTCCCATCGGGCCCCGTGCACGCCCGCACCCACGCAGGGACACACCCACGCACGCGCAGCCCACGACGAGTCCCTCGACCCGTCGTGGGAACAGATGCTCGCTGACGGTCTCGAGGTTCCTGAAGAACCCCGTCGCTCCTGCCCAGGAACTGCCTCCTGCCACGGCATCCCCGTGAGAACCCTCCTGGCACAGACCACGTGGCTGAAACGCACACGCTGAGCACACCCCGGGTCGGACAGGGCGTGGACCCACGGGAACACACACGCAGCTGTGAGTGGGAACCTGGGAGTCTCCTCGGGAGGATCTCCCGAGCCGGACCCACGCTGACTCCCTGACCGCCCCCCACCCCATTGCACACGCGGGTGCATGCCCAACACCGACGGGCCCCTGCATGCGGGCAGGGCTCAGCGCGGTGGCCTGCTGCCATCAGCACCACCGAAACAAGTCCGATGTGTGGGGGCCACTGTCTGGACGCGGCATGGGGTGAGGGGTGAGCACGGAGCGGCTGGGGGAGGGGCCCTCGGGGACTCGGGTGTGAGGAGGAAGTCGGGGCAGGGGTCCCCAGGAAGCGGTGACTTCACCTCCCTGACCACAGAGCCCAACAGAATTGGAACCCACGTCACCAGGCACCCACATTCCAGGGACGCCCCCCTGCGCAGCTCGTTGCTTTGGACATCGTCCAACCGACACCATGTTCGCATGCTGCCTCCCAAACTCGGGACGGTGGAGACGGAGGACAGCGCGCCCGGCTACCACTTCCCCGCGCTCTGGAGGTCCTTTCAGGGCTGCCCGACGCCTCTGGCCTTTCGGCCGAAAGGAGACTAAGGTGACACCGGGAGGCCAGAGCCGGCCGCCCAGCCCCACACGCTCGCATCGACGGGCGCAGGCACGGGTCCCCTCAACTGCTGGGCTTGTGTGTGTAAGTGTCTTGTGTGTGTGTGTGTGTGTGTCTGAGAGCGTGCCTGTGCAGGTATGTGTCTGGAAGGAGGGCTCACGTGCGGTGGGGCCTTCCTGAGCAGGAGCAGGTGGATGAGGGCTAAGATGCCCGGTGGGCAGGTCGCGGTCAAGGTGAAGGCTGGCTGGGTGGGACAGGTGTGGGGGATGTGAGCTCCTGGCCAGGGTCGATCCCCAGAGCCCTGCAGGTGTGGGTCCCGGGACCGGGGGTAGGGCTGGGCAGGCACAGGTCTGGGGCCCATGTGGGAGCAGCAGGGGGACCGGGCAAGAGGAGAGTGGGGTCGGCCGGGCGGGGCTGGGATGGCTCCGGGCCAGCGACCGGTCCCTGTCTTTGCAGAAGGCCACGGAGGAAGAGACGAGGCAGGCGGCCACCACCTCCTCCCTGACCCAGGAGTCCGCAGGCCCAGGAAAGGCTTCCGAGCCTGCCAGGCCACCTGCGGAAGCCGAGCCCCAGGGTGAGAAGGCGGGGCGGGGCTGGGTGCCTGGGTGTGTGCGGGGACGGGTCGGTGCTGGGCCCACAGGGACAAGCCCCACAGGCTGGTGCGGGGCCAGGAGCAAGGACTGGGCTCAGAGCACCCAGCGGGGACACTGCCCTCGGGGAGCCATCCCGCTGAGGGTTCCTTCCCTGGCTGCGGCCTCTCCGCGACGCCCCGCCTGGGTCCTGGGGGCGCCAAGGCACATGCAGAGGCAGGCAAGCGCGGGACCTTCTCTCCTCTCACAGCTGCTCCTGGCAAGGAGCTCGGGCCCCTCCTGACATCAGCAGGAGCTGGGGATTGGGAGACGGTGCCTGCCGCCTCCTCAGCCGGGGACCCGCCGCCAGCAGGTGACCAGGAACCGGGCCCCGCGGAGCCTGATGCTGCCCAGGAAGAGCTGCGGCCTGCTCCTGCCCCAGGCCGTGCTCCTGCTCCTGCTCCTCTCAGGATCCTGCGCCTTCCCCCGTCCCTGCCCGGGCCCCTCATCCTGCCACAGGCCCAGGTCCTGCCCTGCATCCTGCACCAGCCAGCACCACCGCACCTGAGCCAGCTGCAAACCCTGCCGCTGCCCCTGCCCCGTCCCCTGCCCCGGCCTTGGCCACGGCCCCTTCCCCGGCCTGCGCCCCTCTTACTGCCCCACACCCAGCCCCTGCCCCAGCCCCTGCAAGGACTGATTCTCCTTGCCTGGCCCCTGCCCCTTCGCCTGCCACGGAGACAGCTGCTGCCCCTTCCCCTGCCCGTGCCTCTGCCCTTCTTCTTGCCCCACACCCAGCTCGTGTATCTGATCCTGCCCCTTCGCCTGCCCCGACCCAGGCCACGGACACCTCCCCTCTCCCTGCCTGTACCCCTGATCCTGACCCAGTCCCGGCTCGGGCCCTGGATCCTGCGCCAGCCATCGCCGGGACACCTCTCCCAGCTCCAGCCCCTTCCACGGCCCCTTCCCTTGCCCCTGCCAGGATCCCTGCCCCTTGGCCTGCCCCTGCCTCTGCCCCTGCCAGGACCCCTACCCCTTCACCTGCCTGTGACCCTGCTCCTGCCCCAGACCCAGCTCCTGCCCCTTCTCCAAACCCCGCCAGGACCACTGGCCACTCCCCTGCCCCTGCCTCTGCCCTCCTTCCTGCCCCAGGCCCAGTTCCTACCCGGGATCCTGCCCCTGCCCCTGCCCCTGGCCCTGCCCCTGCCCATGCCCATGCCATTGCCTCTGCCCCGATTCCTGCCCCACACGCATGTCCTGCACCTCTTCCTGCCCCTGCCCCTTTCCCTGCCTGGAAGACTGCCCCTTCCCGTGTTCCTCCCTGGGTCCCTGTTCCTGCTCCAGACCCCACCCGTCCTCCTGCTCCTGCCCCTGCCCCTGCCGCTTGCCCACCCCCTTCCCCTGCCCCTCCAAGGACCACTGGCCCTTCCCTTGCCCCTCTCAGGGCCCCTCTGTCTTCGCCTCTCCCTGCCTGGGCCCCTGCTCCTGCCCGAGACCCAGGTCCTGCCCCTGCTCCTGCCCCTTCACCTGCTCCTGCCTGGGTCCCTCTTGCTGCTCCACACCCAGGCCCTGCCGCTTCCCCGGCCTCGGCCAGGACCGCTGCCCCTCCCTTTGCCCCTCACAGGGCCACTGTCTCTTCCCCTGCCTCTCCCTGTTCCCACCGGACACCTGTTCCAGCCCCACACCCAGCTCCTGCCCCTTGCTCCTGCCCTTTCCCCTGGCCCTGCCTGCACTCCTCTTCCTGGCCCTGACCCAGCTCCAGCCCTGCATGCTGCAGCGGCCGCTCCTGCTGACCCTTTCCGTCCCCTTGCTCCTGCTCCTGCCCCGGTCCCAGCTCTTGCACCAGGCCCAGCTCCTGTGCCGGCCCCTGTCCCAACACCTGCCCCTACACCTGCTCCTGCGGGGCTCCCAGAGCCCCATCCAGAGGCCCCCGCCCTGCGGGGAGAGCTCCCTGGACGGGTACCCTCCGTTCCATGCCCCGACCCCGATGGCCCGCCGCCACGGTTCATCCCCTCCGCCTGGGTTCTTTCTCTCTGCTTCGGTCTCACCATCATCCTAGCTTTGCATGCCCTC
The DNA here is from genome assembly GCF_922984935.1 of Meles meles. Lineage (NCBI taxonomy): Eukaryota > Metazoa > Chordata > Mammalia > Carnivora > Mustelidae > Meles > Meles meles. Next base: position 19,899,326 of record NC_060068.1, on the reverse strand, counting down.
GACGCTCTCGCCTATCTCTTTTAAATAAAATGCATCGTTTTTCCGTGGAACCCGTGCTCAACCCTAAGTCCGTCCCCGGCGGCGCCGCCCCACCCGCCCCCCCCCCCCCACCGCCCCCAACAGCCCAGAACATCGCTGTGGAACAACTCCTTCCCCGAAGGGGACCCTGAGCCCAAGCCCTCCCTGCCCATTGCTCCCCCAGTCCGGCCCCTCGCCACGCCTCAGCTGATTTCTCTCTCCCTTCCTTCCCCTGTTCTGGACGTTTCTGGGAGGGGGATCACTCTGGAGGTGCCCGGGTGTCTGCCCACCTCTTTTCAAAGGGGACTGGGTTTTGTCCTGGGCGTCTTGGACATGGAACTTGCCCCCTGCCATACCGAAAACCCCGAAGGGTTCTAGAGGAGATGGGATCACGGAGGCCCCTTGAGTGCAGAGGGGTCCAAGGTCGGGGCCGTGACCCCTGTTCCCGCCGGGACACCACAGCCTGACCCCAGATGCGACCCGGCAGCTTCCTCCCGGGGCCTGCACACACACCAGGGCGAGGCACACAGCTGGAAGACACACCCCACACGGCATACCCATCGCTCACAACCCAAGGCCAGAGAAAGCTCTCCCCGGCCTCTGGTGCCCCCCAGGCTCCAAGGCACCGGGTCCCACAACGACACAGACCGAAAGCATGCCAGGTGGATGGGGAGGTGGGTGCGGGGGGCCGGCGGCGGACAGGCCACGCGGGGAGCCCGTGTCAGCGATGCGGGAGCTCCCCGGGAAGGCCTCTGGCCAAGGAAACCCTACGGAGGCAGCGCGCGTCCCCCTCAGACCGGCCGGTGTCTGGCCTGAGGACCAGCAGCCCTGGGGAGAACGTGCCGACACGGAGGTCCAGGGCACGTCCCCCGGAGAGAAGGGGGACGGGCACCCCTGTCTGGGACCACAGCGGGCAGCACCCATCCCAGCCCGCAGGGGCACCCATCACCTAGCAGTGCTCGTCCGGGGACTCAGCCCGCCACCTCTGGCACGGTGTTTCACGCCAGAAGGGAGAGAGCAGGGTGAGGCAGTCGGGGAGCGCTCATGCCCAGGGACGTGGACGCCGTCCTCGGTCCCAGTGCTCAGGTGACAACGTCCTGGAGCTAACCGTCCCAGTCTCCTCCGGGGCACCGGATCCGGGAAGCCCCTCCTGAGAGCCCTCCTGCCCCCCCTGCTCCTGGGAACAGTCACAATTGGTGGACGAGGAGGTGGACAGGGTCCAGGATGGCAGAAGGCCATCCAGGATGGCCCAGGAGGAGGAAGGGCAGGACGGCGAGGACAGATGCACCTGCCCTGAGCCACCATCCAGGGTCTGGCCGGGGATGCCCTCGCACCTCCCTCCACCCAAGGACTCCAGAGGCATGGGCCGCACTCCTGGGCTTTCACGGCCTCCCTCCCTCATGCCTTCAGTCCCTCAGTCCTTCCTTCCCTCCCTCCTGCCCTCCCTCCCCCTCTAGGCCTTCCTCTTCTTTCCCTCCCTCCTTTCCTCCCTCTCCCCCAGCTTGACTCCCTCCATTCCTCCCTCACCCAGCAGAGGCTCTGGGGTCCCAGCAGGGAACTGAGCCCTGGGGCTTCATCCGGGAGCAGCCCCAACCACATGGTCCCTGTCCCCGGGGCACTCACGGTCACTGTGGGCGCTGACGGGGCCCGGTCCTCAGGTTGAGCAGCGGGATGGCCACTTGGAATCCGCTGCGGAACACGGGGGCCGGCTGCACAGAGGGCGGAAGAGAACGAGGCTTAGCACTGCCTCCAGAAACATCGAGTCCTCCACGTGACGCCCTGGGCGTCCTCGTGGCCCACCGGCCCCAATCCCCCGAAGCCCCAAAGACTGCGTCGGGCCGTGTTGACTGGGGCTTTGGGGCACCGCTCTTGGGCCCCAGGAACAGCATCGCAGCCAACATCCCCAGGGCCTCCGAGTTTTCCTAAGGACCTCGCAGGTCCTCTGAGCCTGACGTCGTCCTCCTTGGGAAGCAATGTCCTGTCGACCCCCGTGTCTGTCTCCTGCCTCTTCTGGGATCCCTCACGGCCACACCCACCACGTGGGGCTGCCATGACCAGGACACACCCTGTGCCCCGTGGCGGACGCCCGCCTCCAACGCTGGGCCCCTCACAAGCCCGGTGCGCTGGGCCAGGCCTGGGCGCTCGCTCGGGGGTCCCCGGACATCTCCGGTGCAGTGCCCTGAGCCTGCCGGCGCTGGGTCGCCTCAGACCAGCCCGGGAGGCCAGCCGGGGGGCCCCTAGGCCAGGCAGGGAGGCGCCAGGCCAGGAGGTCCGGACGAGCCGCTCCCGGGCCCAGTGTGGGGAGCCCGGGCCGAGGCTGCTCCCCCAACGGAGGAGGACCTGGGCCCAGGGAGCTGAGTGGGGACAGGGCACAATGAGCCCAAGCTGGGCAGAGAGCTCCGGGGGGGGGGGGTGCCTTGACCTCGGGCCCACTGGGAGACCCCATCCCCCCCACAGGGCTCGGTCCCCTGGCGGGGGAAGGTGGTCGTCGGGATGTCCAGGCTCCCGGGCTGCACGGCCGGCAGCCGCTGGCTGGCGTGGGAGGAGGCACGGCTGGCGCAGGAGAGAGCCCTCGGCAGAGAGGAGGGGGCAGGTGCTCCCGAGGCGGCAGGTGCCCGAGGGCGGGCGGCGTGCGCCGGCCTCCGCCGGAAGGCAGAGCCGCGCCAGCCCCGGTGCCCCGAGGCCAAGGCCGAGACCCTCTCCAGCATTGGCCACCGCACCCTCTTGTCTCCACCGACAACCCCACTGTGCCGGGTCTCGGCCGCTTGCTGTCTTTGCACCGGACTTGCCATCCTGCCTTGACCGAGCGGCTACCCTCTGTGGACTGAGGTCCAAAACAAGGACCAGAGGGGCCTGGGGGTATCCACGACCTCGCTCAGCCGGTGAGGGACCGGGCGGCCACCATGCCCCAGCTCCCCCTGTGCTTCTGCCTGGAGTCCTGCCCCGGCTTCCTCGGAAGGAGGAACCCCCAGCACCGTGAGTGTGGGCCCCACTTCCCAGGCCGGGCTCTTCACCCACGGCCCCCTCTGCCGCCCTCCCTGCATCGACTATGCCGACAACAAGGACGAAGATGTGGACGGGACGGCGTGGGAGGACCCCCGCACCCACGGCGGATGGCGGCTCCGAGGATGGGCTCATCCTCAGCTGTGCTCCCGGGAGCCCGGAGCCCGAGGGCACAAGGCCTCCCGCTGCACAAGAAACGATCTCCCGTGGGGGCCGCGGGTCCCCCGGGCTCCGAGCAGGAACCGGAGCTGCCCACATGCGTCCTGCCAAGGAAGGATCAGCCCGGGCTCGCCGGCCCCGTGGCCACAAGGCTCCTCCTGCCCGCCGGTCCTCCGTGTGGGCTGGCTCACCTTCCCCTCAGCAGGGATGGCCAGGCCCTGGCCTAGCTCGGTCCCCTCCCCCGAAGCACCCCACACACACCCTGGCCGCTGCCGGGTCCGGAACCCCGTTCCCATCGGGCCCCGTGCACGCCCGCACCCACGCAGGGACACACCCACGCACGCGCAGCCCACGACGAGTCCCTCGACCCGTCGTGGGAACAGATGCTCGCTGACGGTCTCGAGGTTCCTGAAGAACCCCGTCGCTCCTGCCCAGGAACTGCCTCCTGCCACGGCATCCCCGTGAGAACCCTCCTGGCACAGACCACGTGGCTGAAACGCACACGCTGAGCACACCCCGGGTCGGACAGGGCGTGGACCCACGGGAACACACACGCAGCTGTGAGTGGGAACCTGGGAGTCTCCTCGGGAGGATCTCCCGAGCCGGACCCATGCTGACTCCCTGACCGCCCCCCACCCCATTGCACACGCGGGTGCATGCCCAACACCGACGGGCCCCTGCATGCGGGCAGGGCTCAGCGCGGTGGCCTGCTGCCATCAGCACCACCGAAACAAGTCCGATGTGTGGGGGCCACTGTCTGGACGCGGCATGGGGTGAGGGGTGAGCACGGAGCGGCTGGGGGAGGGGCCCTCGGGGACTCGGGTGTGAGGAGGAAGTCGGGGCAGGGGTCCCCAGGAAGCGTTGACTTCACCTCCCTGACCACAGAGCCCAACAGAATTGGAACCCACGTCACCAGGCACCCACATTCCAGGGACGCCCCCCTGCGCAGCTCGTTGCTTTGGACATCGTCCAACCGACACCATGTTCGCATGCTGCCTCCCAAACTCGGGACGGTGGAGACGGAGGACAGCGCGCCCGGCTACCACTTCCCCGCGCTCTGGAGGTCCTTTCAGGGCTGCCCGACGCCTCTGGCCTTTCGGCCGAAAGGAGACTAAGGTGACACCGGGAGGCCAGAGCCGGCCGCCCAGCCCGACACGCTCGCATCGACGGGCGCAGCCACGGGTCCCCTCAACTGCTGGGCTTGTGTGTGTAAGTGTCTTGTGTGTGTGTGTGTGTGTGTGTGTGTGTGTGTGTGTGTGTGTGTGTGTGTGTGTCTGAGAGCGTGCCTGTGCAGGTATGTGTCTGGAAGGAGGGCTCACGTGCGGTGGGGCCTTCCTGAGCAGGAGCAGGTGGATGAGGGCTAAGATGCCCGGTGGGCAGGTCGCGGTCAAGGTGAAGGCTGGCTGGGTGGGACAGGTGTGGGGGATGTGAGCTCCTGGCCAGGGTCGATCCCCAGAGCCCTGCAGGTGTGGGTCCCGGGACCGGGGGTAGGGCTGGGCAGGCACAGGTCTGGGGCCCATGTGGGAGCAGCAGGGGGACCGGGCAAGAGGAGAGTGGGGTCGGCCGGGCGGGGCTGGGATGGCTCCGGGCCAGCGACCGGTCCCTGTCTTTGCAGAAGGCCACGGAGGAAGAGACGAGGCAGGCGGCCACCACCTCCTCCCTGACCCAGGAGTCCGCAGGCCCAGGAAAGGCTTCCGAGCCTGCCAGGCCACCTGCGGAAGCCGAGCCCCAGGGTGAGAAGGCGGGGCGGGGCTGGGTGCCTGGGTGTGTGCGGGGACGGGTCGGTGCTGGGCCCACAGGGACAAGCCCCACAGGCTGGTGCGGGGCCAGGAGCAAGGACTGGGCTCAGAGCACCCAGCGGGGACACTGCCCTCGGGGAGCCATCCCGCTGAGGGTTCCTTCCCTGGCTGCGGCCTCTCCGCGACGCCCCGCCTGGGTCCTGGGGGCGCCAAGGCACATGCAGAGGCAGGCAAGCGCGGGACCTTCTCTCCTCTCACAGCTGCTCCTGGCAAGGAGCTCGGGCCCCTCCTGACATCAGCAGGAGCTGGGGATTGGGAGACGGTGCCTGCCGCCTCCTCAGCCGGGGACCCGCCGCCAGCAGGTGACCAGGAACCGGGCCCCGCGGAGCCTGACGCTGCCCAGGAAGAGCTGCGGCCTGCTCCTGCCCCAGGCCGTGCTCCTGCTCCTGCTCCTCTCAGGATCCTGCGCCTTCCCCCGTCCCCGCCCGGGCCCCTCATCCTGCCACAGGCCCAGGTCCTGCCCTGCATCCTGCACCAGCCAGCACCACCGCACCTGAGCCAGCTGCAAACCCTGCCGCTGCCCCTGCCCCGTCCCCTGCCCCGGCCTTGGCCACGGCCCCTTCCCCGGCCTGCGCCCCTCTTACTGCCCCACACCCAGCCCCTGCCCCAGCCCCTGCAAGGACTGATTCTCCTTGCCTGGCCCCTGCCCCTTCGCCTGCCACGGAGACAGCTGCTGCCCCTTCCCCTGCCCGTGCCTCTGCCCTTCTTCTTGCCCCACACCCAGCTCGTGTATCTGATCCTGCCCCTTCGCCTGCCCCGACCCAGGCCACGGACACCTCCCCTCTCCCTGCCTGTACCCCTGATCCTGACCCAGTCCCGGCTCGGGCCCTGGATCCTGCGCCAGCCATCGCCGGGACACCTCTCCCAGCTCCAGCCCCTTCCACGGCCCCTTCCCTTGCCCCTGCCAGGATCCCTGCCCCTTGGCCTGCCCCTGCCTCTGCCCCTGCCAGGACCCCTACCCCTTCACCTGCCTGTGACCCTGCTCCTGCCCCAGACCCAGCTCCTGCCCCTTCTCCAAACCCCGCCAGGACCACTGGCCACTCCCCTGCCCCTGCCTCTGCCCTCCTTCCTGCCCCAGGCCCAGTTCCTACCCGGGATCCTGCCCCTGCCCCTGCCCCTGGCCCTGCCCCTGCCCATGCCCATGCCATTGCCTCTGCCCCGATTCCTGCCCCACACGCATGTCCTGCACCTCTTCCTGCCCCTGCCCCTTTCCCTGCCTGGAAGACTGCCCCTTCCCGTGTTCCTCCCTGGGTCCCTGTTCCTGCTCCAGACCCCACCCGTCCTCCTGCTCCTGCCCCTGCCCCTGCCGCTTGCCCACCCCCTTCCCCTGCCCCTCCAAGGACCACTGGCCCTTCCCTTGCCCCTCTCAGGGCCCCTCTGTCTTCGCCTCTCCCTGCCTGGGCCCCTGCTCCTGCCCGAGACCCAGGTCCTGCCCCTGCTCCTGCCCCTTCACCTGCTCCTGCCTGGGTCCCTCTTGCTGCTCCACACCCAGGCCCTGCCGCTTCCCCGGCCTCGGCCAGGACCGCTGCCCCTCCCTTTGCCCCTCACAGGGCCACTGTCTCTTCCCCTGCCTCTCCCTGTTCCCACCGGACACCTGTTCCAGCCCCACACCCAGCTCCTGCCCCTTGCTCCTGCCCTTTCCCCTGGCCCTGCCTGCACTCCTCTTCCTGGCCCTGACCCAGCTCCAGCCCTGCATGCTGCAGCGGCCGCTCCTGCTGACCCTTTCCGTCCCCTTGCTCCTGCTCCTGCCCCGGTCCCAGCTCTTGCACCAGGCCCAGCTCCTGTGCCGGCCCCTGTCCCAACACCTGCCCCTACACCTGCTCCTGCGGGGCTCCCAGAGCCCCATCCAGAGGCCCCCGCCCTGCGGGGAGAGCTCCCTGGACGGGTACCCTCCGTTCCATGCCCCGACCCCGATGGCCCGCCGCCACGGTTCATCCCCTCCGCCTGGGTTCTTTCTCTCTGCTTCGGTCTCACCATCATCCTAGCTTTGCATGCCCTCGACGCTCTCGCCTATCTCTTTTAAATAAAATGCATCGTTTTTCCGTGGAACCCGTGCTCAACCCTAAGTCCGTCCCCGGCGGCGCCGCCCCACCCGCCCCCCCCCCCCCCCACCGCCCCCAACAGCCCAGAACATCGCTGTGGAACAACTCCTTCCCCGAAGGGGACCCTGAGCCCAAGCCCTCCCTGCCCATTGCTCCCCCAGTCCGGCCCCTCGCCACGCCTCAGCTGATTTCTCTCTCCCTTCCTTCCCCTGTTCTGGACGTTTCTGGGAGGGGGATCACTCTGGAGGTGCCCGGGTGTCTGCCCACCTCTTTTCAAAGGGGACTGGGTTTTGTCCTGGGCGTCTTGGACATGGAACTTGCCCCCTGCCATACCGAAAACCCCGAAGGGTTCTAGAGGAGATGGGATCACGGAGGCCCCTTGAGTGCAGAGGGGTCCAAGGTCGGGGCCGTGACCCCTGTTCCCGCCGGGACACCACAGCCTGACCCCAGATGCGACCCGGCAGCTTCCTCCCGGGGCCTGCACACACACCAGGGCGAGGCACACAGCTGGAAGACACACCCCACACGGCATACCCATCGCTCACAACCCAAGGCCAGAGAAAGCTCTCCCCGGCCTCTGGTGCCCCCCAGGCTCCAAGGCACCGGGTCCCACAACGACACAGACCGAAAGCATGCCAGGTGGATGGGGAGGTGGGTGCGGGGGGCCGGCGGCGGACAGGCCACGCGGGGAGCCCGTGTCAGCGATGCGGGAGCTCCCCGGGAAGGCCTCTGGCCAAGGAAACCCTACGGAGGCAGCGCGCGTCCCCCTCAGACCGGCCGGTGTCTGGCCTGAGGACCAGCAGCCCTGGGGAGAACGTGCCGACACGGAGGTCCAGGGCACGTCCCCCGGAGAGAAGGGGGACGGGCACCCCTGTCTGGGACCACAGCGGGCAGCACCCATCCCAGCCCGCAGGGGCACCCATCACCTAGCAGTGCTCGTCCGGGGACTCAGCCCGCCACCTCTGGCACGGTGTTTCACGCCAGAAGGGAGAGAGCAGGGTGAGGCAGTCGGGGAGCGCTCATGCCCAGGGACGTGGACGCCGTCCTCGGTCCCAGTGCTCAGGTGACAACGTCCTGGAGCTAACCGTCCCAGTCTCCTCCGGGGCACCGGATCCGGGAAGCCCCTCCTGAGAGCCCTCCTGCCCCCCCTGCTCCTGGGAACAGTCACAATTGGTGGACGAGGAGGTGGACAGGGTCCAGGATGGCAGAAGGCCATCCAGGATGGCCCAGGAGGAGGAAGGGCAGGACGGCGAGGACAGATGCACCTGCCCTGAGCCACCATCCAGGGTCTGGCCGGGGATGCCCTCGCACCTCCCTCCACCCAAGGACTCCAGAGGCATGGGCCGCACTCCTGGGCTTTCACGGCCTCCCTCCCTCATGCCTTCAGTCCCTCAGTCCTTCCTTCCCTCCCTCCTGCCCTCCCTCCCCCTCTAGGCCTTCCTCTTCTTTCCCTCCCTCCTTTCCTCCCTCTCCCCCAGCTTGACTCCCTCCATTCCTCCCTCACCCAGCAGAGGCTCTGGGGTCCCAGCAGGGAACTGAGCCCTGGGGCTTCATCCGGGAGCAGCCCCAACCACATGGTCCCTGTCCCCGGGGCACTCACGGTCACTGTGGGCGCTGACGGGGCCCGGTCCTCAGGTTGAGCAGCGGGATGGCCACTTGGAATCCGCTGCGGAACACGGGGGCCGGCTGCACAGAGGGCGGAAGAGAACGAGGCTTAGCACTGCCTCCAGAAACATCGAGTCCTCCACGTGACGCCCTGGGCGTCCTCGTGGCCCACCGGCCCCAATCCCCCGAAGCCCCAAAGACTGCGTCGGGCCGTGTTGACTGGGGCTTTGGGGCACCGCTCTTGGGCCCCAGGAACAGCATCGCAGCCAACATCCCCAGGGCCTCCGAGTTTTCCTAAGGACCTCGCAGGTCCTCTGAGCCTGACGTCGTCCTCCTTGGGAAGCAATGTCCTGTCGACCCCCGTGTCTGTCTCCTGCCTCTTCTGGGATCCCTCACGGCCACACCCACCACGTGGGGCTGCCATGACCAGGACACACCCTGTGCCCCGTGGCGGACGCCCGCCTCCAACGCTGGGCCCCTCACAAGCCCGGTGCGCTGGGCCAGGCCTGGGCGCTCGCTCGGGGGTCCCCGGACATCTCCGGTGCAGTGCCCTGAGCCTGCCGGCGCTGGGTCGCCTCAGACCAGCCCGGGAGGCCAGCCGGGGGGCCCCTAGGCCAGGCAGGGAGGCGCCAGGCCAGGAGGTCCGGACGAGCCGCTCCCGGGCCCAGTGTGGGGAGCCCGGGCCGAGGCTGCTCCCCCAACGGAGGAGGACCTGGGCCCAGGGAGCTGAGTGGGGACAGGGCACAATGAGCCCAAGCTGGGCAGAGAGCTCCGGGGGGGGGGGGTGCCTTGACCTCGGGCCCACTGGGAGACCCCATCCCCCCCACAGGGCTCGGTCCCCTGGCGGGGGAAGGTGGTCGTCGGGATGTCCAGGCTCCCGGGCTGCACGGCCGGCAGCCGCTGGCTGGCGTGGGAGGAGGCACGGCTGGCGCAGGAGAGAGCCCTCGGCAGAGAGGAGGGGGCAGGTGCTCCCGAGGCGGCAGGTGCCCGAGGGCGGGCGGCGTGCGCCGGCCTCCGCCGGAAGGCAGAGCCGCGCCAGCCCCGGTGCCCCGAGGCCAAGGCCGAGACCCTCTCCAGCATTGGCCACCGCACCCTCTTGTCTCCACCGACAACCCCACTGTGCCGGGTCTCGGCCGCTTGCTGTCTTTGCACCGGACTTGCCATCCTGCCTTGACCGAGCGGCTACCCTCTGTGGACTGAGGTCCAAAACAAGGACCAGAGGGGCCTGGGGGTATCCACGACCTCGCTCAGCCGGTGAGGGACCGGGCGGCCACCATGCCCCAGCTCCCCCTGTGCTTCTGCCTGGAGTCCTGCCCCGGCTTCCTCGGAAGGAGGAACCCCCAGCACCGTGAGTGTGGGCCCCACTTCCCAGGCCGGGCTCTTCACCCACGGCCCCCTCTGCCGCCCTCCCTGCATCGACTATGCCGACAACAAGGACGAAGATGTGGACGGGACGGCGTGGGAGGACCCCCGCACCCACGGCGGATGGCGGCTCCGAGGATGGGCTCATCCTCAGCTGTGCTCCCGGGAGCCCGGAGCCCGAGGGCACAAGGCCTCCCGCTGCACAAGAAACGATCTCCCGTGGGGGCCGCGGGTCCCCCGGGCTCCGAGCAGGAACCGGAGCTGCCCACATGCGTCCTGCCAAGGAAGGATCAGCCCGGGCTCGCCGGCCCCGTGGCCACAAGGCTCCTCCTGCCCGCCGGTCCTCCGTGTGGGCTGGCTCACCTTCCCCTCAGCAGGGATGGCCAGGCCCTGGCCTAGCTCGGTCCCCTCCCCCGAAGCACCCCACACACACCCTGGCCGCTGCCGGGTCCGGAACCCCGTTCCCATCGGGCCCCGTGCACGCCCGCACCCACGCAGGGACACACCCACGCACGCGCAGCCCACGACGAGTCCCTCGACCCGTCGTGGGAACAGATGCTCGCTGACGGTCTCGAGGTTCCTGAAGAACCCCGTCGCTCCTGCCCAGGAACTGCCTCCTGCCACGGCATCCCCGTGAGAACCCTCCTGGCACAGACCACGTGGCTGAAACGCACACGCTGAGCACACCCCGGGTCGGACAGGGCGTGGACCCACGGGAACACACACGCAGCTGTGAGTGGGAACCTGGGAGTCTCCTCGGGAGGATCTCCCGAGCCGGACCCATGCTGACTCCCTGACCGCCCCCCACCCCATTGCACACGCGGGTGCATGCCCAACACCGACGGGCCCCTGCATGCGGGCAGGGCTCAGCGCGGTGGCCTGCTGCCATCAGCACCACCGAAACAAGTCCGATGTGTGGGGGCCACTGTCTGGACGCGGCATGGGGTGAGGGGTGAGCACGGAGCGGCTGGGGGAGGGGCCCTCGGGGACTCGGGTGTGAGGAGGAAGTCGGGGCAGGGGTCCCCAGGAAGCGTTGACTTCACCTCCCTGACCACAGAGCCCAACAGAATTGGAACCCACGTCACCAGGCACCCACATTCCAGGGACGCCCCCCTGCGCAGCTCGTTGCTTTGGACATCGTCCAACCGACACCATGTTCGCATGCTGCCTCCCAAACTCGGGACGGTGGAGACGGAGGACAGCGCGCCCGGCTACCACTTCCCCGCGCTCTGGAGGTCCTTTCAGGGCTGCCCGACGCCTCTGGCCTTTCGGCCGAAAGGAGACTAAGGTGACACCGGGAGGCCAGAGCCGGCCGCCCAGCCCGACACGCTCGCATCGACGGGCGCAGCCACGGGTCCCCTCAACTGCTGGGCTTGTGTGTGTAAGTGTCTTGTGTGTGTGTGTGTGTGTGTGTGTGTGTGTGTGTGTGTGTGTGTGTGTGTCTGAGAGCGTGCCTGTGCAGGTATGTGTCTGGAAGGAGGGCTCACGTGCGGTGGGGCCTTCCTGAGCAGGAGCAGGTGGATGAGGGCTAAGATGCCCGGTGGGCAGGTCGCGGTCAAGGTGAAGGCTGGCTGGGTGGGACAGGTGTGGGGGATGTGAGCTCCTGGCCAGGGTCGATCCCCAGAGCCCTGCAGGTGTGGGTCCCGGGACCGGGGGTAGGGCTGGGCAGGCACAGGTCTGGGGCCCATGTGGGAGCAGCAGGGGGACCGGGCAAGAGGAGAGTGGGGTCGGCCGGGCGGGGCTGGGATGGCTCCGGGCCAGCGACCGGTCCCTGTCTTTGCAGAAGGCCACGGAGGAAGAGACGAGGCAGGCGGCCACCACCTCCTCCCTGACCCAGGAGTCCGCAGGCCCAGGAAAGGCTTCCGAGCCTGCCAGGCCACCTGCGGAAGCCGAGCCCCAGGGTGAGAAGGCGGGGCGGGGCTGGGTGCCTGGGTGTGTGCGGGGACGGGTCGGTGCTGGGCCCACAGGGACAAGCCCCACAGGCTGGTGCGGGGCCAGGAGCAAGGACTGGGCTCAGAGCACCCAGCGGGGACACTGCCCTCGGGGAGCCATCCCGCTGAGGGTTCCTTCCCTGGCTGCGGCCTCTCCGCGACGCCCCGCCTGGGTCCTGGGGGCGCCAAGGCACATGCAGAGGCAGGCAAGCGCGGGACCTTCTCTCCTCTCACAGCTGCTCCTGGCAAGGAGCTCGGGCCCCTCCTGACATCAGCAGGAGCTGGGGATTGGGAGACGGTGCCTGCCGCCTCCTCAGCCGGGGACCCGCCGCCAGCAGGTGACCAGGAACCGGGCCCCGCGGAGCCTGACGCTGCCCAGGAAGAGCTGCGGCCTGCTCCTGCCCCAGGCCGTGCTCCTGCTCCTGCTCCTCTCAGGATCCTGCGCCTTCCCCCGTCCCCGCCCGGGCCCCTCATCCTGCCACAGGCCCAGGTCCTGCCCTGCATCCTGCACCAGCCAGCACCACCGCACCTGAGCCAGCTGCAAACCCTGCCGCTGCCCCTGCCCCGTCCCCTGCCCCGGCCTTGGCCACGGCCCCTTCCCCGGCCTGCGCCCCTCTTACTGCCCCACACCCAGCCCCTGCCCCAGCCCCTGCAAGGACTGATTCTCCTTGCCTGGCCCCTGCCCCTTCGCCTGCCACGGAGACAGCTGCTGCCCCTTCCCCTGCCCGTGCCTCTGCCCTTCTTCTTGCCCCACACCCAGCTCGTGTATCTGATCCTGCCCCTTCGCCTGCCCCGACCCAGGCCACGGACACCTCCCCTCTCCCTGCCTGTACCCCTGATCCTGACCCAGTCCCGGCTCGGGCCCTGGATCCTGCGCCAGCCATCGCCGGGACACCTCTCCCAGCTCCAGCCCCTTCCACGGCCCCTTCCCTTGCCCCTGCCAGGATCCCTGCCCCTTGGCCTGCCCCTGCCTCTGCCCCTGCCAGGACCCCTACCCCTTCACCTGCCTGTGACCCTGCTCCTGCCCCAGACCCAGCTCCTGCCCCTTCTCCAAACCCCGCCAGGACCACTGGCCACTCCCCTGCCCCTGCCTCTGCCCTCCTTCCTGCCCCAGGCCCAGTTCCTACCCGGGATCCTGCCCCTGCCCCTGCCCCTGGCCCTGCCCCTGCCCATGCCCATGCCATTGCCTCTGCCCCGATTCCTGCCCCACACGCATGTCCTGCACCTCTTCCTGCCCCTGCCCCTTTCCCTGCCTGGAAGACTGCCCCTTCCCGTGTTCCTCCCTGGGTCCCTGTTCCTGCTCCAGACCCCACCCGTCCTCCTGCTCCTGCCCCTGCCCCTGCCGCTTGCCCACCCCCTTCCCCTGCCCCTCCAAGGACCACTGGCCCTTCCCTTGCCCCTCTCAGGGCCCCTCTGTCTTCGCCTCTCCCTGCCTGGGCCCCTGCTCCTGCCCGAGACCCAGGTCCTGCCCCTGCTCCTGCCCCTTCACCTGCTCCTGCCTGGGTCCCTCTTGCTGCTCCACACCCAGGCCCTGCCGCTTCCCCGGCCTCGGCCAGGACCGCTGCCCCTCCCTTTGCCCCTCACAGGGCCACTGTCTCTTCCCCTGCCTCTCCCTGTTCCCACCGGACACCTGTTCCAGCCCCACACCCAGCTCCTGCCCCTTGCTCCTGCCCTTTCCCCTGGCCCTGCCTGCACTCCTCTTCCTGGCCCTGACCCAGCTCCAGCCCTGCATGCTGCAGCGGCCGCTCCTGCTGACCCTTTCCGTCCCCTTGCTCCTGCTCCTGCCCCGGTCCCAGCTCTTGCACCAGGCCCAGCTCCTGTGCCGGCCCCTGTCCCAACACCTGCCCCTACACCTGCTCCTGCGGGGCTCCCAGAGCCCCATCCAGAGGCCCCCGCCCTGCGGGGAGAGCTCCCTGGACGGGTACCCTCCGTTCCATGCCCCGACCCCGATGGCCCGCCGCCACGGTTCATCCCCTCCGCCTGGGTTCTTTCTCTCTGCTTCGGTCTCACCATCATCCTAGCTTTGCATGCCCTCGACGCTCTCGCCTATCTCTTTTAAATAAAATGCATCGTTTTTCCGTGGAACCCGTGCTCAACCCTAAGTCCGTCCCCGGCGGCGCCGCCCCACCCGCCCCCCCCCCACCGCCCCCAACAGCCCAGAACATCGCTGTGGAACAACTCCTTCCCCGAAGGGGACCCTGAGCCCAAGCCCTCCCTGCCCATTGCTCCCCCAGTCCGGCCCCTCGCCACGCCTCAGCTGATTTCTCTCTCCCTTCCTTCCCCTGTTCTGGACGTTTCTGGGAGGGGGATCACTCTGGAGGTGCCCGGGTGTCTGCCCACCTCTTTTCAAAGGGGACTGGGTTTTGTCCTGGGCGTCTTGGACATGGAACTTGCCCCCTGCCATACCGAAAACCCCGAAGGGTTCTAGAGGAGATGGGATCACGGAGGCCCCTTGAGTGCAGAGGGGTCCAAGGTCGGGGCCGTGACCCCTGTTCCCGCCGGGACACCACAGCCTGACCCCAGATGCGACCCGGCAGCTTCCTCCCGGGGCCTGCACACACACCAGGGCGAGGCACACAGCTGGAAGACACACCCCACACGGCATACCCATCGCTCACAACCCAAGGCCAGAGAAAGCTCTCCCCGGCCTCTGGTGCCCCCCAGGCTCCAAGGCACCGGGTCCCACAACGACACAGACCGAAAGCATGCCAGGTGGATGGGGAGGGGGGTGCGGGGGGCCGGCGGCGGACAGGCCACGCGGGGAGCCCGTGTCAGCGATGCGGGAGCTCCCCGGGAAGGCCTCTGGCCAAGGAAACCCTACGGAGGCAGCGCGCGTCCCCCTCAGACCGGCCGGTGTCTGGCCTGAGGACCAGCAGCCCTGGGGAGAACGTGCCGACACGGAGGTCCAGGGCACGTCCCCCGGAGAGAAGGGGGACGGGCACCCCTGTCTGGGACCACAGCGGGCAGCACCCATCCCAGCCCGCAGGGGCACCCATCACCTAGCAGTGCTCGTCCGGGGACTCAGCCCGCCACCTCTGGCACGGTGTTTCACGCCAGAAGGGAGAGAGCAGGGTGAGGCAGTCGGGGAGCGCTCATGCCCAGGGACGTGGACGCCGTCCTCGGTCCCAGTGCTCAGGTGACAACGTCCTGGAGCTAACCGTCCCAGTCTCCTCCGGGGCACCGGATCCGGGAAGCCCCTCCTGAGAGCCCTCCTGCCCCCCCTGCTCCTGGGAACAGTCACAATTGGTGGACGAGGAGGTGGACAGGGTCCAGGATGGCAGAAGGCCATCCAGGATGGCCCAGGAGGAGGAAGGGCAGGACGGCGAGGACAGATGCACCTGCCCTGAGCCACCATCCAGGGTCTGGCCGGGGATGCCCTCGCACCTCCCTCCACCCAAGGACTCCAGAGGCATGGGCCGCACTCCTGGGCTTTCACGGCCTCCCTCCCTCATGCCTTCAGTCCCTCAGTCCTTCCTTCCCTCCCTCCTGCCCTCCCTCCCCCTCTAGGCCTTCCTCTTCTTTCCCTCCCTCCTTTCCTCCCTCTCCCCCAGCTTGACTCCCTCCATTCCTCCCTCACCCAGCAGAGGCTCTGGGGTCCCAGCAGGGAACTGAGCCCTGGGGCTTCATCCGGGAGCAGCCCCAACCACTTGGTCCCTGTCCCCGGGGCACTCACGGTCACTGTGGGCGCTGACGGGGCCCGGTCCTCAGGTTGAGCAGCGGGATGGCCACTTGGAATCCGCTGCGGAACACGGGGGCCGGCTGCACAGAGGGCGGAAGAGAACGAGGCTTAGCACTGCCTCCAGAAACATCGAGTCCTCCACGTGACGCCCTGGGCGTCCTCGTGGCCCACCGGCCCCAATCCCCCGAAGCCCCAAAGACTGCGTCGGGCCGTGTTGACTGGGGCTTTGGGGCACCGCTCTTGGGCCCCAGGAACAGCATCGCAGCCAACATCCCCAGGGCCTCCGAGTTTTCCTAAGGACCTCGCAGGTCCTCTGAGCCTGACGTCGTCCTCCTTGGGAAGCAATGTCCTGTCGACCCCCGTGTCTGTCTCCTGCCTCTTCTGGGATCCCTCACGGCCACACCCACCACGTGGGGCTGCCGTGACCAGGACACACCCTGTGCCCCGTGGCGGACGCCCGCCTCCAACGCTGGGCCCCTCACAAGCCCGGTGCGCTGGGCCAGGCCTGGGCGCTCGCTCGGGGGTCCCCGGACATCTCCGGTGCAGTGCCCTGAGCCTGCCGGCGCTGGGTCGCCTCAGACCAGCCCGGGAGGCCAGCCGGGGGGCCCCTAGGCCAGGCAGGGAGGCGCCAGGCCAGGAGGTCCGGACGAGCCGCTCCCGGGCCCAGTGTGGGGAGCCCGGGCCGAGGCTGCTCCCCCAACGGAGGAGGACCTGGGCCCAGGGAGCTGAGTGGGGACAGGGCACAATGAGCCCAAGCTGGGCAGAGAGCTCCAGGGGGGGGGGGGTGCCTTGACCTCGGGCCCACTGGGAGACCACATCCCCCCGACATGGCTCGGTCCCCTGGCGGGGGAAGGTGGTCGTCGGGATGTCCAGGCTCCCGGGCTGCATGGCCGGCAGCCGCTGGCTGGCGTGGGAGGAGGCACGGCTGGCGCAGGAGAGAGCCCTCGGCAGAGAGGAGGGGGCAGGTGCTCCCGCGGCGGCAGGTGCCCGAGGGCGGGCGGCGTGCGTGGGCCTCCGCCGGAAGGCAGAGCCGCGCCAGCCCCGGTGCCCCGAGGCCAAGGCCGAGACCCTCTCCAGCATTGGCCACCGCACCCTCTTGTCTCCACCGACAACCCCACTGTGCCGGGTCTCGGCCGCTTGCTGTCTTTGCACCGGACTTGCCATCCTGCCTTGACCGAGCGGCTACCCTCTGTGGACTGAGGTCCAAAACAAGGACCAGAGGGGCCTGGGGGTATCCACGACCTCGCTCAGCTGGTGAGGGACCGGGCGGCCACCATGCCCCAGCTCCCCCTGTGCTTCTGCCTGGAGTCCTGCCCCGGCTTCCTCGGAAGGAGGAACCCCCAGCACCGTGAGTGTGGGCCCCACTTCCCAGGCCGGGCTCTTCACCCACGGCCCCCTCTGCCGCCCTCCCTGCATCGACTATGCCGACAACATGGACGAAGATGTGCACGGGATGGCGGGGGAGGACCCCCGCACCCACGGCGGATGGCGGCTCCGAGGATGGGCTCATCCTCAGCTGTGCTCCCGGGAGCCCGGAGCCCGAGGGCACAAGGCCTCCCGCTGCACAAGAAACGATCTCCCGTGGGGGCCGCGGGTCCCCCGGGCTCCGAGCAGGAACCGGAGCTGCCCACATGCGTCCTGCCAAGGAAGGATCAGCCCGGGCTCGCCGGCCCCGTGGCCACAAGGCTCCTCCTGCCCGCCGGTCCTCCGTGTGGGCTGGCTCACCTTCCCCTCAGCAGGGATGGCCAGGCCCTGGCCTAGCTCGGTCCCCTCCCCCGAAGCACCCCACACACACCCTGGCCGCTGCCGGGTCCGGAACCCCGTTCCCATCGGGCCCCGTGCACGCCCGCACCCACGCAGGGACACACCCACGCACGCGCAGCCCACGACGAGTCCCTCGACCCGTCGTGGGAACAGATGCTCGCTGACGGTCTCGAGGTTCCTGAAGAACCCCGTCGCTCCTGCCCAGGAACTGCCTCCTGCCACGGCATCCCCGTGAGAACCCTCCTGGCACAGACCACGTGGCTGAAACACACACGCTGAGCACACCCCGGGTCGGACAGGGCGTGGACCCACGGGAACACACACGCAGCTGTGAGTGGGAACCTGGGAGTCTCCTCGGGAGGATCTCCCGAGCTGGACCCATGCTGACTCCCTGACCGCCCCCCACCCCATTGCACACGCGGGTGCATGCCCAACACCGACGGGCCCCTGCATGCGGGCAGGGCTCAGCGCGGTGGCCTGCTGCCATCAGCACCACCGAAACAAGTCCGATGTGTGGGGGCCCCTGTCTGGACGCGGCATGGGGTGAGGGGTGAGCACGGAGCGGCTGGGGGAGGGGCCCTCGGGGACTCGGGTGTGAGGAGGAAGTCGGGGCAGGGGTCCCCAGGAAGCGGTGACTTCACCTCCCTGACCACAGAGCCCAACAGAATTGGAACCCACGTCACCAGGCACCCACATTCCAGGGACGCCCCCCTGCGCAGCTCGTTGCTTTGGACATCGTCCAACCGACACCATGTTCGCATGCTGCCTCCCAAACTCGGGACGGTGGAGACGGAGGACAGCGCGCCCGGCTACCACTTCCCCGCGCTCTGGAGGTCCTTTCAGGGCTGCCCGACGCCTCTGGCCTTTCGGCCGAAAGGAGACTAAGGTGACACCGGGAGGCCAGAGCCGGCCGCCCAGCCCGACACGCTCGCATCGACGGGCGCAGCCACGGGTCCCCTCAACTGCTGGGCTTGTGTGTGTAAGTGTCTTGTGTGTGTGTGTGTGTGTGTCTGAGAGCGTGCCTGTGCAGGTATGTGTCTGGAAGGAGGGCTCACGTGCGGTGGGGCCTTCCTGAGCAGGAGCAGGTGGATGAGGGCTAAGATGCCCGGTGGGCAGGTCGCGGTCAAGGTGAAGGCTGGCTGGGTGGGACAGGTGTGGGGGATGTGAGCTCCTGGCCAGGGTCGATCCCCAGAGCCCTGCAGGTGTGGGTCCCGGGACCGGGGGTAGGGCTGGGCAGGCACAGGTCTGGGGCCCATGTGGGAGCAGCAGGGGGACCGGGCAAGAGGAGAGTGGGGTCGGCCGGGCGGGGCTGGGATGGCTCCGGGCCAGCGACCGGTCCCTGTCTTTGCAGAAGGCCACGGAGGAAGAGACGAGGCAGGCGGCCACCACCTCCTCCCTGACCCAGGAGTCCGCAGGCCCAGGAAAGGCTTCCGAGCCTGCCAGGCCACCTGCGGAAGCCGAGCCCCAGGGTGAGAAGGCGGGGCGGGGCTGGGTGCCTGGGTGTGTGCGGGGACGGGTCGGTGCTGGGCCCACAGGGACAAGCCCCACAGGCTGGTGCGGGGCCAGGAGCAAGGACTGGGCTCAGAGCACCCAGCGGGGACACTGCCCTCGGGGAGCCATCCCGCTGAGGGTTCCTTCCCTGGCTGCGGCCTCTCCGCGACGCCCCGCCTGGGTCCTGGGGGCGCCAAGGCACATGCAGAGGCAGGCAAGCGCGGGACCTTCTCTCCTCTCACAGCTGCTCCTGGCAAGGAGCTCGGGCCCCTCCTGACATCAGCAGGAGCTGGGGATTGGGAGACGGTGCCTGCCGCCTCCTCAGCCGGGGACCCGCCGCCAGCAGGTGACCAGGAACCGGGCCCCGCGGAGCCTGATGCTGCCCAGGAAGAGCTGCGGCCTGCTCCTGCCCCAGGCCGTGCTCCTGCTCCTGCTCCTCTCAGGATCCTGCGCCTTCCCCCGTCCCTGCCCGGGCCCCTCATCCTGCCACAGGCCCAGGTCCTGCCCTGCATCCTGCACCAGCCAGCACCACCGCACCTGAGCCAGCTGCAAACCCTGCCGCTGCCCCTGCCCCGTCCCCTGCCCCGGCCTTGGCCACGGCCCCTTCCCCGGCCTGCGCCCCTCTTACTGCCCCACACCCAGCCCCTGCCCCAGCCCCTGCAAGGACTGATTCTCCTTGCCTGGCCCCTGCCCCTTCGCCTGCCACGGAGACAGCTGCTGCCCCTTCCCCTGCCCGTGCCTCTGCCCTTCTTCTTGCCCCACACCCAGCTCGTGTATCTGATCCTGCCCCTTCGCCTGCCCCGACCCAGGCCACGGACACCTCCCCTCTCCCTTCCTGTACCCCTGATCCTGACCCAGTCCCGGCTCGGGCCCTGGATCCTGCGCCAGCCATCGCCGGGACACCTCTCCCAGCTCCAGCCCCTTCCACGGCCCCTTCCCTTGCCCCTGCCAGGATCCCTGCCCCTTGGCCTGCCCCTGCCTCTGCCCCTGCCAGGACCCCTACCCCTTCACCTGCCTGTGACCCTGCTCCTGCCCCAGACCCAGCTCCTGCCCCTTCTCCAAACCCCGCCAGGACCACTGGCCACTCCCCTGCCCCTGCCTCTGCCCTCCTTCCTGCCCCAGGCCCAGTTCCTACCCGGGATCCTGCCCCTGCCCCTGCCCCTGGCCCTGCCCCTGCCCATGCCCATGCCATTGCCTCTGCCCCGATTCCTGCCCCACACGCATGTCCTGCACCTCTTCCTGCCCCTGCCCCTTTCCCTGCCTGGAAGACTGCCCCTTCCCGTGTTCCTCCCTGGGTCCCTGTTCCTGCTCCAGACCCCACCCGTCCTCCTGCTCCTGCCCCTGCCCCTGCCGCTTGCCCACCCCCTTCCCCTGCCCCTCCAAGGACCACTGGCCCTTCCCTTGCCCCTCTCAGGGCCCCTCTGTCTTCGCCTCTCCCTGCCTGGGCCCCTGCTCCTGCCCGAGACCCAGGTCCTGCCCCTGCTCCTGCCCCTTCTCCTGCTCCTGCCTGGGTCCCTCTTGCTGCTCCACACCCAGGCCCTGCCGCTTCCCCGGCCTCGGCCAGGACCGCTGCCCCTCCCTTTGCCCCTCACAGGGCCACTGTCTCTTCCCCTGCCTCTCCCTGTTCCCACCGGACACCTGTTCCAGCCCCACACCCAGCTCCTGCCCCTTGCTCCTGCCCTTTCCCCTGGCCCTGCCTGCACTCCTCTTCCTGGCCCTGACCCAGCTCCAGCCCTGCATGCTGCAGCGGCCGCTCCTGCTGACCCTTTCCGTCCCCTTGCTCCTGCTCCTGCCCCGGTCCCAGCTCTTGCACCAGGCCCAGCTCCTGTGCCGGCCCCTGTCCCAACACCTGCCCCTACACCTGCTCCTGCGGGGCTCCCAGAGCCCCATCCAGAGGCCCCCGCCCTGCGGGGAGAGCTCCCTGGACGGGTACCCTCCGTTCCATGCCCCGACCCCGATGGCCCGCCGCCACGGTTCATCCCCTCCGCCTGGGTTCTTTCTCTCTGCTTCGGTCTCACCATCATCCTAGCTTTGCATGCCCTCGACGCTCTCGCCTATCTCTTTTAAATAAAATGCATCGTTTTTCCGTGGAACCCGTGCTCAACCCTAAGTCCGTCCCCGGCGGCGCCGCCCCCCCCCGCCCCCCCCCCCACCGCCCCCAACAGCCCAGAACATCGCTGTGGAACAACTCCTTCCCCGAAGGGGACCCTGAGCCCAAGCCCTCCCTGCCCATTGCTCCCCCAGTCCGGCCCCTCGCCACGCCTCAGCTGATTTCTCTCTCCCTTCCTTCCCCTGTTCTGGACGTTTCTGGGAGGGGGATCACTCTGGAGGTGCCCGGGTGTCTGCCCACCTCTTTTCAAAGGGGACTGGGTTTTGTCCTGGGCGTCTTGGACATGGAACTTGCCCCCTGCCATACCGAAAACCCCGAAGGGTTCTAGAGGAGATGGGATCACGGAGGCCCCTTGAGTGCAGAGGGGTCCAAGGTCGGGGCCGTGACCCCTGTTCCCGCCGGGACACCACAGCCTGACCCCAGATGCGACCCGGCAGCTTCCTCCCGGGGCCTGCACACACACCAGGGCGAGGCACACAGCTGGAAGACACACCCCACACGGCATACCCATCGCTCACAACCCAAGGCCAGAGAAAGCTCTCCCCGGCCTCTGGTGCCCCCCAGGCTCCAAGGCACCGGGTCCCACAACGACACAGACCGAAAGCATGCCAGGTGGATGGGGAGGGGGGTGCGGGGGGCCGGCGGCGGACAGGCCACGCGGGGAGCCCGTGTCAGCGATGCGGGAGCTCCCCGGGAAGGCCTCTGGCCAAGGAAACCCTACGGAGGCAGCGCGCGTCCCCCTCAGACCGGCCGGTGTCTGGCCTGAGGACCAGCAGCCCTGGGGAGAACGTGCCGACACGGAGGTCCAGGGCACGTCCCCCGGAGAGAAGGGGGACGGGCACCCCTGTCTGGGACCACAGCGGGCAGCACCCATCCCAGCCCGCAGGGGCACCCATCACCTAGCAGTGCTCGTCCGGGGACTCAGCCCGCCACCTCTGGCACGGTGTTTCACGCCAGAAGGGAGAGAGCAGGGTGAGGCAGTCGGGGAGCGCTCATGCCCAGGGACGTGGACGCCGTCCTCGGTCCCAGTGCTCAGGTGACAACGTCCTGGAGCTAACCGTCCCAGTCTCCTCCGGGGCACCGGATCCGCGAAGCCCCTCCTGAGAGCCCTCCTGCCCCCCCTGCTCCTGGGAACAGTCACAATTGGTGGACGAGGAGGTGGACAGGGTCCAGGATGGCAGAAGGCCATCCAGGATGGCCCAGGAGGAGGAAGGGCAGGACGGCGAGGACAGATGCACCTGCCCTGAGCCACCATCCAGGGTCTGGCCGGGGATGCCCTCGCACCTCCCTCCACCCAAGGACTCCAGAGGCATGGGCCGCACTCCTGGGCTTTCACGGCCTCCCTCCCTCATGCCTTCAGTCCCTCAGTCCTTCCTTCCCTCCCTCCTGCCCTCCCTCCCCCTCTAGGCCTTCCTCTTCTTTCCCTCCCTCCTTTCCTCCCTCTCCCCCAGCTTGACTCCCTCCATTCCTCCCTCACCCAGCAGAGGCTCTGGGGTCCCAGCAGGGAACTGAGCCCTGGGGCTTCATCCGGGAGCAGCCCCAACCACATGGTCCCTGTCCCCGGGGCACTCACGGTCACTGTGGGCGCTGACGGGGCCCGGTCCTCAGGTTGAGCAGCGGGATGGCCACTTGGAATCCGCTGCGGAACACGGGGGCCGGCTGCACAGAGGGCGGAAGAGAACGAGGCTTAGCACTGCCTCCAGAAACATCGAGTCCTCCACGTGACGCCCTGGGCGTCCTCGTGGCCCACCGGCCCCAATCCCCCGAAGCCCCAAAGACTGCGTCGGGCCGTGTTGACTGGGGCTTTGGGGCACCGCTCTTGGGCCCCAGGAACAGCATCGCAGCCAACATCCCCAGGGCCTCCGAGTTTTCCTAAGGACCTCGCAGGTCCTCTGAGCCTGACGTCGTCCTCCTTGGGAAGCAATGTCCTGTCGACCCCCGTGTCTGTCTCCTGCCTCTTCTGGGATCCCTCACGGCCACACCCACCACGTGGGGCTGCCATGACCAGGACACACCCTGTGCCCCGTGGCGGACGCCCGCCTCCAACGCTGGGCCCCTCACAAGCCCGGTGCGCTGGGCCAGGCCTGGGCGCTCGCTCGGGGGTCCCCGGACATCTCCGGTGCAGTGCCCTGAGCCTGCCGGCGCTGGGTCGCCTCAGACCAGCCCGGGAGGCCAGCCGGGGGGCCCCTAGGCCAGGCAGGGAGGCGCCAGGCCAGGAGGTCCGGACGAGCCGCTCCCGGGCCCAGTGTGGGGAGCCCGGGCCGAGGCTGCTCCCCCAACGGAGGAGGACCTGGGCCCAGGGAGCTGAGTGGGGACAGGGCACAATGAGCCCAAGCTGGGCAGAGAGCTCCGGGGGGGGGGGGGGGTGCCTTGACCTCGGGCCCACTGGGAGACCACATCCCCCCCACAGGGCTCGGTCCCCTGGCGGGGGAAGGTGGTCGTCGGGATGTCCAGGCTCCCGGGCTGCACGGCCGGCAGCCGCTGGCTGGCGTGGGAGGAGGCACGGCTGGCGCAGGAGAGAGCCCTCGGCAGAGAGGAGGGGGCAGGTGCTCCCGCGGCGGCAGGTGCCCGAGGGCGGGCGGCGTGCGCCGGCCTCCGCCGGAAGGCAGAGCCGCGCCAGCCCCGGTGCCCCGAGGCCAAGGCCGAGACCCTCTCCAGCATTGGCCACCGCACCCTCTTGTCTCCACCGACAACCCCACTGTGCCGGGTCTCGGCCGCTTGCTGTCTTTGCACCGGACTTGCCATCCTGCCTTGACCGAGCGGCTACCCTCTGTGGACTGAGGTCCAAAACAAGGACCAGAGGGGCCTGGGGGTATCCACGACCTCGCTCAGCCGGTGAGGGACCGGGCGGCCACCATGCCCCAGCTCCCCCTGTGCTTCTGCCTGGAGTCCTGCCCCGGCTTCCTCGGAAGGAGGAACCCCCAGCACCGTGAGTGTGGGCCCCACTTCCCAGGCCGGGCTCTTCACCCACGGCCCCCTCTGCTGCCCTCCCTGCATCGACTATGCCGACAACAAGGACGAAGATGTGGACGGGACGGCGTGGGAGGACCCCCGCACCCACGGCGGATGGCGGCTCCGAGGATGGGCTCATCCTCAGCTGTGCTCCCGGGAGCCCGGAGCCCGAGGGCACAAGGCCTCCCGCTGCACAAGAAACGATCTCCCGTGGGGGCCGCGGGTCCCCCGGGCTCCGAGCAGGAACCGGAGCTGCCCACATGCGTCCTGCCAAGGAAGGATCAGCCCGGGCTCGCCGGCCCCGTGGCCACACAAGGCTCCTCCTGCCCGCCGGTCCTCCGTGTGGGCTGGCTCACCTTCCCCTCAGCAGGGATGGCCAGGCCCTGGCCTAGCTCGGTCCCCTCCCCCGAAGCACCCCACACACACCCTGGCCGCTGCCGGGTCCGGAACCCCGTTCCCATCGGGCCCCGTGCACGCCCGCACCCACGCAGGGACACACCCACGCACGCGCAGCCCACGACGAGTCCCTCGACCCGTCGTGGGAACAGATGCTCGCTGACGGTCTCGAGGTTCCTGAAGAACCCCGTCGCTCCTGCCCAGGAACTGCCTCCTGCCACGGCATCCCCGTGAGAACCCTCCTGGCACAGACCACGTGGCTGAAACGCACACGCTGAGCACACCCCGGGTCGGACAGGGCGTGGACCCACGGGAACACACACGCAGCTGTGAGTGGGAACCTGGGAGTCTCCTCGAGAGGATCTCCCGAGCCGGACCCATGCTGACTCCCTGACCGCCCCCCACCCCATTGCACACGCGGGTGCATGCCCAACACCGACGGGCCCCTGCATGCGGGCAGGGCTCAGCGCGGTGGCCTGCTGCCATCAGCACCACCGAAACAAGTCCGATGTGTGGGGGCCACTGTCTGGACGCGGCATGGGGTGAGGGGTGAGCACGGAGCGGCTGGGGGAGGGGCCCTCGGGGACTCGGGTGTGAGGAGGAAGTCGGGGCAGGGGTCCCCAGGAAGCGGTGACTTCACTTCCCTGACCACAGAGCCCAACAGAATTGGAACCCACGTCACCAGGCACCCACATTCCAGGGACGCCCCCCTGCGCAGCTCGTTGCTTTGGACATCGTCCAACCGACACCATGTTCGCATGCTGCCTCCCAAACTCGGGACGGTGGAGACGGAGGACAGCGCGCCCGGCTACCACTTCCCCGCGCTCTGGAGGTCCTTTCAGGGCTGCCCGACGCCTCTGGCCTTTCGGCCGAAAGGAGACTAAGGTGACACCGGGAGGCCAGAGCCGGCCGCCCAGCCCCACACGCTCGCATCGACGGGCGCAGCCACGGGTCCCCTCAACTGCTGGGCTTGTGTGTGTAAGTGTCTTTGTGTGTGTGTGTGTGTGTGTGTGTGTGTGTGTGTGTGTGTGTCTGAGAGCGTGCCTGTGCAGGTATGTGTCTGGAAGGAGGGCTCACGTGCGGTGGGGCCTTCCTGAGCAGGAGCAGGTGGATGAGGGCTAAGATGCCCGGTGGGCAGGTCGCGGTCAAGGTGAAGGCTGGCTGGGTGGGACAGGTGTGGGGGATGTGAGCTCCTGGCCAGGGTCGATCCCCAGAGCCCTGCAGGTGTGGGTCCCGGGACCGGGGGTAGGGCTGGGCAGGCACAGGTCTGGGGCCCATGTGGGAGCAGCAGGGGGACCGGGCAAGAGGAGAGTGGGGTCGGCCGGGCGGGGCTGGGATGGCTCCGGGCCAGCGACCGGTCCCTGTCTTTGCAGAAGGCCACGGAGGAAGAGACGAGGCAGGCGGCCACCACCTCCTCCCTGACCCAGGAGTCCGCAGGCCCAGGAAAGGCTTCCGAGCCTGCCAGGCCACCTGCGGAAGCCGAGGCCCAGGGTGAGAAGGCGGGGCGGGGCTGGGTGCCTGGGTGTGTGCGGGGACGGGTCGGTGCTGGGCCCACAGGGACAAGCCCCACAGGCTGGTGCGGGGCCAGGAGCAAGGACTGGGCTCAGAGCACCCAGCGGGGACACTGCCCTCGGGGAGCCATCCCGCTGAGGGTTCCTTCCCTGGCTGCGGCCTCTCCGCGACGCCCCGCCTGGGTCCTGGGGGCGCCAAGGCACATGCAGAGGCAGGCAAGCGCGGGACCTTCTCTCCTCTCACAGCTGCTCCTGGCAAGGAGCTCGGGCCCCTCCTGACATCAGCAGGAGCTCGGGATTGGGAGACGGTGCCTGCCGCCTCCTCAGCCGGGGACCCGCCGCCAGCAGGTGACCAGGAACCGGGCCCCGCGGAGCCTGACGCTGCCCAGGAAGAGCTGCGGCCTGCTCCTGCCCCAGGCCGTGCTCCTGCTCCTGCTCCTCTCAGGATCCTGCGCCTTCCCCCGTCCCTGCCCGGGCCCCTCATCCTGCCACAGGCCCAGGTCCTGCCCTGCATCCTGCACCAGCCAGCACCACCGCACCTGAGCCAGCTGCAAACCCTGCCGCTGCCCCTGCCCCGTCCCCTGCCCCGGCCTTGGCCACGGCCCCTTCCCCGGCCTGCGCCCCTCTTACTGCCCCACACCCAGCCCCTGCCCCAGCCCCTGCAAGGACTGATTCTCCTTGCCTGGCCCCTGCCCCTTCGCCTGCCACGGAGACAGCTGCTGCCCCTTCCCCTGCCCGTGCCTCTGCCCTTCTTCTTGCCCCACACCCAGCTCGTGTATCTGATCCTGCCCCTTCGCCTGCCCCGACCCAGGCCACGGACACCTCCCCTGTCCCCGCCTGTACCCCTGATCCTGACCCAGTCCCGGCTCGGGCCCTGGATCCTGCGCCAGCCATCGCCGGGACACCTCTCCCAGCTCCAGCCCCTTCCACGGCCCCTTCCCTTGCCCCTGCCAGGATCCCTGCCCCTTGGCCTGCCCCTGCCTCTGCCCCTGCCAGGACCCCTACCCCTTCACCTGCCTGTGACCCTGCTCCTGCCCCAGACCCAGCTCCTGCCCCTTCTCCAAACCCCGCCAGGACCACTGGCCACTCCCCTGCCCCTGCCTCTGCCCTCCTTCCTGCCCCAGGCCCAGTTCCTACCCGGGATCCTGCCCCTGCCCCTGCCCCTGGCCCTGCCCCTGCCCATGCCCATGCCATTGCCTCTGCCCCGATTCCTGCCCCACACGCATGTCCTGCACCTCTTCCTGCCCCTGCCCCTTTCCCTGCCTGGAAGACTGCCCCTTCCCGTGTTCCTCCCTGGGTCCCTGTTCCTGCTCCAGACCCCACCCGTCCTCCTGCTCCTGCCCCTGCCCCTGCCGCTTGCCCACCCCCTTCCCCTGCCCCTCCAAGGACCACTGGCCCTTCCCTTGCCCCTCTCAGGGCCCCTCTGTCTTCGCCTCTCCCTGCCTGGGCCCCTGCTCCTGCCCGAGACCCAGGTCCTGCCCCTGCTCCTGCCCCTTCTCCTGCTCCTGCCTGGGTCCCTCTTGCTGCTCCACACCCAGGCCCTGCCGCTTCCCCGGCCTCGGCCAGGACCGCTGCCCCTCCCTTTGCCCCTCACAGGGCCACTGTCTCTTCCCCTGCCTCTCCCTGTTCCCACCGGACACCTGTTCCAGCCCCACACCCAGCTCCTGCCCCTTGCTCCTGCCCTTTCCCCTGGCCCTGCCTGCACTCCTCTTCCTGGCCCTGACCCAGCTCCAGCCCTGCATGCTGCAGCGGCCGCTCCTGCTGACCCTTTCCGTCCCCTTGCTCCTGCTCCTGCCCCGGTCCCAGCTCTGGCACCAGGCCCAGCTCCTGTGCCAGCCCCTGTCCCAACACCTGCCCCTACACCTGCTCCTGCGGGGCTCCCAGAGCCCCATCCAGAGGCCCCCGCCCTGCGGGGAGAGCTCCCTGGACGGGTACCCTCCGTTCCATGCCCCGACCCCGATGGCCCGCCGCCACGGTTCATCCCCTCCGCCTGGGTTCTTTCTCTCTGCTTCGGTCTCACCATCATCCTAGCTTTGCATGCCCTCGACGCTCTCGCCTATCTCTTTTAAATAAAATGCATCGTTTTTCCGTGGAACCCGTGCTCAACCCTAAGTCCGTCCCCGGCGGCGCCGCCCCACCCGCCCCCCCCCCCCACCGCCCCCAACAGCCCAGAACATCGCTGTGGAACAACTCCTTCCCCGAAGGGGACCCTGAGCCCAAGCCCTCCCTGCCCATTGCTCCCCCAGTCCGGCCCCTCGCCACGCCTCAGCTGATTTCTCTCTCCCTTCCTTCCCCTGTTCTGGACGTTTCTGGGAGGGGGATCACTCTGGAGGTGCCCGGGTGTCTGCCCACCTCTTTTCAAAGGGGACTGGGTTTTGTCCTGGGCGTCTTGGACATGGAACTTGCCCCCTGCCATACCGAAAACCCCGAAGGGTTCTAGAGGAGATGGGATCACGGAGGCCCCTTGAGTGCAGAGGGGTCCAAGGTCGGGGCCGTGACCCCTGTTCCCGCCGGGACACCACAGCCTGACCCCAGATGCGACCCGGCAGCTTCCTCCCGGGGCCTGCACACACACCAGGGCGAGGCACACAGCTGGAAGACACACCCCACACGGCATACCCATCGCTCACAACCCAAGGCCAGAGAAAGCTCTCCCCGGCCTCTGGTGCCCCCCAGGCTCCAAGGCACCGGGTCCCACAACGACACAGACCGAAAGCATGCCAGGTGGATGGGGAGGGGGGTGCGGGGGGCCGGCGGCGGACAGGCCACG
The DNA here is from genome assembly GCF_922984935.1 of Meles meles. Taxonomy (NCBI): domain Eukaryota; kingdom Metazoa; phylum Chordata; class Mammalia; order Carnivora; family Mustelidae; genus Meles; species Meles meles. The sequence goes on along the minus strand of NC_060068.1, from coordinate 19,870,734 downwards.
CGGGGAGCCCGTGTCAGCGATGCGGGAGCTCCCCGGGAAGGCCTCTGGCCAAGGAAACCCTACGGAGGCAGCGCGCGTCCCCCTCTGACCGGCCGGTGTCTGGCCTGAGGACCAGCAGCCCTGGGGAGAACGTGCCGACACGGAGGTCCAGGGCACGTCCCCCGGAGAGAAGGGGGACGGGCACCCCTGTCTGGGACCACAGCGGGCAGCACCCATCCCAGGCCGCAGGGGCACCCATCACCTAGCAGTGCTCGTCCGGGGACTCAGCCCGCCACCTCTGGCACGGTGTTTCACGCCAGAAGGGAGAGAGCAGGGTGAGGCAGTCGGGGAGCGCTCATGCCCAGGGACGTGGACGCCGTCCTCGGTCCCAGTGCTCAGGTGACAACGTCCTGGAGCTAACCGTCCCAGTCTCCTCCGGGGCACCGGATCCGCGAAGCCCCTCCTGAGAGCCCTCCTGCCCCCCCTGCTCCTGGGAACAGTCACAATTGGTGGACGAGGAGGTGGACAGGGTCCAGGATGGCAGAAGGCCATCCAGGATGGCCCAGGAGGAGGAAGGGCAGGACGGCGAGGACAGATGCACCTGCCCTGAGCCACCATCCAGGGTCTGGCCGGGGATGCCCTCGCACCTCCCTCCACCCAAGGACTCCAGAGGCATGGGCCGCACTCCTGGGCTTTCACGGCCTCCCTCCCTCATGCCTTCAGTCCCTCAGTCCTTCCTTCCCTCCCTCCTGCCCTCCCTCCCCCTCTAGGCCTTCCTCTTCTTTCCCTCCCTCCTTTCCTCCCTCTCCCCCAGCTTGACTCCCTCCATTCCTCCCTCACCCAGCAGAGGCTCTGGGGTCCCAGCAGGGAACTGAGCCCTGGGGCTTCATCCGGGAGCAGCCCCAACCACATGGTCCCTGTCCCCGGGGCACTCACGGTCACTGTGGGCGCTGACGGGGCCCGGTCCTCAGGTTGAGCAGCGGGATGGCCACTTGGAATCCGCTGCGGAACACGGGGGCCGGCTGCACAGAGGGCGGAAGAGAACGAGGCTTAGCACTGCCTCCAGAAACATCGAGTCCTCCACGTGACGCCCTGGGCGTCCTCGTGGCCCACCGGCCCCAATCCCCCGAAGCCCCAAAGACTGCGTCGGGCCGTGTTGACTGGGGCTTTGGGGCACCGCTCTTGGGCCCCAGGAACAGCATCGCAGCCAACATCCCCAGGGCCTCCGAGTTTTCCTAAGGACCTCGCAGGTCCTCTGAGCCTGACGTCGTCCTCCTTGGGAAGCAATGTCCTGTCGACCCCCGTGTCTGTCTCCTGCCTCTTCTGGGATCCCTCACGGCCACACCCACCACGTGGGGCTGCCATGACCAGGACACACCCTGTGCCCCGTGGCGGACGCCCGCCTCCAACGCTGGGCCCCTCACAAGCCCGGTGCGCTGGGCCAGGCCTGGGCGCTCGCTCGGGGGTCCCCGGACATCTCCGGTGCAGTGCCCTGAGCCTGCCGGCGCTGGGTCGCCTCAGACCAGCCCGGGAGGCCAGCCGGGGGGCCCCTAGGCCAGGCAGGGAGGCGCCAGGCCAGGAGGTCCGGACGAGCCGCTCCCGGGCCCAGTGTGGGGAGCCCGGGCCGAGGCTGCTCCCCCAACGGAGGAGGACCTGGGCCCAGGGAGCTGAGTGGGGACAGGGCACAATGAGCCCAAGCTGGGCAGAGAGCTCCGGGGGGGGGGTGCCTTGACCTCGGGCCCACTGGGAGACCACATCCCCCCCACAGGGCTCGGTCCCCTGGCGGGGGAAGGTGGTCGTCGGGATGTCCAGGCTCCCGGGCTGCACGGCCGGCAGCCGCTGGCTGGCGTGGGAGGAGGCACGGCTGGCGCAGGAGAGAGCCCTCGGCAGAGAGGAGGGGGCAGGTGCTCCCGCGGCGGCAGGTGCCCAAGGGCGGGCGGCGTGCGCCGGCCTCCGCCGGAAGGCAGAGCCACGCCAGCCCCGCTGCCCCGAGGCCAAGGCCGAGACCCTCTCCAGCATTGGCCACCGCACCCTCTTGTCTCCACCGACAACCCCACTGTGCCAGGTCTCGGCCGCTTGCTGTCTTTGCACCGGACTTGCCATCCTGCCTTGACCGAGCGGCTACCCTCTGTGGACTGAGGTCCAAAACAAGGACCAGAGGGGCCTGGGGGTATCCACGACCTCGCTCAGCCGGTGAGGGACCGGGCGGCCACCATGCCCCAGCTCCCCCTGTGCTTCTGCCTGGAGTCCTGCCCCGGCTTCCTCGGAAGGAGGAACCCCCAGCACCGTGAGTGTGGGCCCCACTTCCCAGGCCGGGCTCTTCACCCACGGCCCCCTCTGCCGCCCTCCCTGCATCGACTATGCCGACAACAAGGACGAAGATGTGGACGGGACGGCGTGGGAGGACCCCCGCACCCACGGCGGATGGCGGCTCCGAGGATGGGCTCATCCTCAGCTGTGCTCCCGGGAGCCCGGAGCCCGAGGGCACAAGGCCTCCCGCAGCACAAGAAACGATCTCCCGTGGGGGCCGCGGGTCCCCCGGGCTCCGAGCAGGTACCGGAGCTGCCCACATGCGTCCTGCTAAGGAAGGATCAGCCCGGGCTCGCCGGCCCCGTGGCCACAAGGCTCCTCCTGCCCGCCGGTCCTCCGTGTGGGCTGGCTCACCTTCCCCTCAGCAGGGATGGCCAGGCCCTGGCCTAGCTCGGTCCCCTCCCCCGAAGCACCCCACACACACCCTGGCCGCTGCCGGGTCCGGAACCCCGTTCCCATCGGGCCCCTTGCACGCCCGCACCCACGCAGGGACACACCCACGCACGCGCAGCCCACGACGAGTCCCTCGACCCGTCGTGGGAACAGATGCTCGCTGACGGTCTCGAGGTTCCTGAAGAACCCCGTCGCTCCTGCCCAGGAACTGCCTCCTGCCACGGCATCCCCGTGAGAACCCTCCTGGCACAGACCACGTGGCTGAAACGCACACGCTGAGCACACCCCGGGTCGGACAGGGCGTGGACCCACGGGAACACACACGCAGCTGTGAGTGGGAACCTGGGAGTCTCCTCGGGAGGATCTCCCGAGCCGGACCCATGCTGACTCCCTGACCGCCCCCCACCCCATTGCACACGCGGGTGCATGCCCAACACCGACGGGCCCCTGCATGCGGGCAGGGCTCAGCGCGGTGGCCTGCTGCCATCAGCACCACCGAAACAAGTCCGATGTGTGGGGGCCACTGTCTGGACGCGGCATGGGGTGAGGGGTGAGCACGGAGCGGCTGGGGGAGGGGCCCTCGGGGACTCGGGTGTGAGGAGGAAGTCGGGGCAGGGGTCCCCAGGAAGCGGTGACCTCACTTCCCTGACCACAGAGCCCAACAGAATTGGAACCCACGTCACCAGGCACCCACATTCCAGGGACGCCCCCCTGCGCAGCTCGTTGCTTTGGACATCGTCCAACCGACACCATGTTCGCATGCTGCCTCCCAAACTCGGGACGGTGGAGACGGAGGACAGCGCGCCCGGCTACCACTTCCCCGCGCTCTGGAGGTCCTTTCAGGGCTGCCCGACGCCTCTGGCCTTTCGGCCGAAAGGAGACTAAGGTGACACCGGGAGGCCAGAGCCGGCCGCCCAGCCCCACACGCTCGCATCGACGGGCGCAGCCACGGGTCCCCTCAACTGCTGGGCTTGTGTGTGTAAGTGTCTTGTGTGTGTGTGTGTGTGTGTCTGAGAGCGTGCCTGTGCAGGTATGTGTCTGGAAGGAGGGCTCACGTGCGGTGGGGCCTTCCTGAGCAGGAGCAGGTGGATGAGGGCTAAGATGCCCGGTGGGCAGGTCGCGGTCAAGGTGAAGGCTGGCTGGGTGGGACAGGTGTGGGGGATGTGAGCTCCTGGCCAGGGTCGATCCCCAGAGCCCTGCAGGTGTGGGTCCCGGGACCGGGGGTAGGGCTGGGCAGGCACAGGTCTGGGGCCCATGTGGGAGCAGCAGGGGGACCGGGCAAGAGGAGAGTGGGGTCGGCCGGGCGGGGCTGGGATGGCTCCGGGCCAGCGACCGGTCCCTGTCTTTGCAGAAGGCCACGGAGGAAGAGACGAGGCAGGCGGCCACCACCTCCTCCCTGACCCAGGAGTCCGCAGGCCCAGGAAAGGCTTCCGAGCCTGCCAGGCCACCTGCGGAAGCCGAGCCCCAGGGTGAGAAGGCGGGGCGGGGCTGGGTGCCTGGGTGTGTGCGGGGACGGGTCGGTGCTGGGCCCACAGGGACAAGCCCCACAGGCTGGTGCGGGGCCAGGAGCAAGGACTGGGCTCAGAGCACCCAGCGGGGACACTGCCCTCGGGGAGCCATCCCGCTGAGGGTTCCTTCCCTGGCTGCGGCCTCTCCGCGACGCCCCGCCTGGGTCCTGGGGGCGCCAAGGCACATGCAGAGGCAGGCAAGCGCGGGACCTTCTCTCCTCTCACAGCTGCTCCTGGCAAGGAGCTCGGGCCCCTCCTGACATCAGCAGGAGCTGGGGATTGGGAGAAGGTGCCTGCCGCCTCCTCAGCCGGGGACCCGCCGCCAGCAGGTGACCAGGAACCGGGCCCCGCGGAGCCTGACGCTGCCCAGGAAGAGCTGCGGCCTGCTCCTGCCCCAGGCCGTGCTCCTGCTCCTGCTCCTCTCAGGATCCTGCGCCTTCCCCCGTCCCCGCCCGGGCCCCTCATCCTGCCACAGGCCCAGGTCCTGCCCTGCATCCTGCACCAGCCAGCACCACCGCACCTGAGCCAGCTGCAAACCCTGCCGCTGCCCCTGCCCCGTCCCCTGCCCCGGCCTTGGCCACGGCCCCTTCCCCGGCCTGCGCCCCTCTTACTGCCCCACACCCAGCCCCTGCCCCAGCCCCTGCAAGGACTGATTCTCCTTGCCTGGCCCCTGCCCCTTCGCCTGCCACGGAGACAGCTGCTGCCCCTTCCCCTGCCCGTGCCTCTGCCCTTCTTCTTGCCCCACACCCAGCTCGTGTATCTGATCCTGCCCCTTCGCCTGCCCCGACCCAGGCCACGGACACCTCCCCTGTCCCCGCCTGTACCCCTGATCCTGACCCAGTCCCGGCTCGGGCCCTGGATCCTGCGCCAGCCATCGCCGGGACACCTCTCCCAGCTCCAGCCCCTTCCACGGCCCCTTCCCTTGCCCCTGCCAGGATCCCTGCCCCTTGGCCTGCCCCTGCCTCTGCCCCTGCCAGGACCCCTACCCCTTCACCTGCCTGTGACCCTGCTCCTGCCCCAGACCCAGCTCCTGCCCCTTCTCCAAACCCCGCCAGGACCACTGGCCACTCCCCTGCCCCTGCCTCTGCCCTCCTTCCTGCCCCAGGCCCAGTTCCTACCCGGGATCCTGCCCCTGCCCCTGCCCCTGGCCCTGCCCCTGCCCATGCCCATGCCATTGCCTCTGCCCCGATTCCTGCCCCACACGCATGTCCTGCACCTCTTCCTGCCCCTGCCCCTTTCCCTGCCTGGAAGACTGCCCCTTCCCGTGTTCCTCCCTGGGTCCCTGTTCCTGCTCCAGACCCCACCCGTCCTCCTGCTCCTGCCCCTGCCCCTGCCGCTTGCCCACCCCCTTCCCCTGCCCCTCCAAGGACCACTGGCCCTTCCCTTGCCCCTCTCAGGGCCCCTCTGTCTTCGCCTCTCCCTGCCTGGGCCCCTGCTCCTGCCCGAGACCCAGGTCCTGCCCCTGCTCCTGCCCCTTCTCCTGCTCCTGCCTGGGTCCCTCTTGCTGCTCCACACCCAGGCCCTGCCGCTTCCCCGGCCTCGGCCAGGACCGCTGCCCCTCCCTTTGCCCCTCACAGGGCCACTGTCTCTTCCCCTGCCTCTCCCTGTTCCCACCGGACACCTGTTCCAGCCCCACACCCAGCTCCTGCCCCTTGCTCCTGCCCTTTCCCCTGGCCCTGCCTGCACTCCTCTTCCTGGCCCTGACCCAGCTCCAGCCCTGCATGCTGCAGCGGCCGCTCCTGCTGACCCTTTCCGTCCCCTTGCTCCTGCTCCTGCCCCGGTCCCAGCTCTGGCACCAGGCCCAGCTCCTGTGCCGGCCCCTGTCCCAACACCTGCCCCTACACCTGCTCCTGCGGGGCTCCCAGAGCCCCATCCAGAGGCCCCCGCCCTGCGGGGAGAGCTCCCTGGACGGGTACCCTCCGTTCCATGCCCCGACCCCGATGGCCCGCCGCCACGGTTCATCCCCTCCGCCTGGGTTCTTTCTCTCTGCTTCGGTCTCACCATCATCCTAGCTTTGCATGCCCTCGACGCTCTCGCCTATCTCTTTTAAATAAAATGCATCGTTTTTCCGTGGAACCCGTGCTCAACCCTAAGTCCGTCCCCGGCGGCGCCGCCCCCCCCCGCCCCCCCCCCACCGCCCCCAACAGCCCAGAACATCGCTGTGGAACAACTCCTTCCCCGAAGGGGACCCTGAGCCCAAGCCCTCCCTGCCCATTGCTCCCCCAGTCCGGCCCCTCGCCACGCCTCAGCTGATTTCTCTCTCCCTTCCTTCCCCTGTTCTGGACGTTTCTGGGAGGGGGATCACTCTGGAGGTGCCCGGGTGTCTGCCCACCTCTTTTCAAAGGGGACTGGGTTTTGTCCTGGGCGTCTTGGACATGGAACTTGCCCCCTGCCATACCGAAAACCCCGAAGGGTTCTAGAGGAGATGGGATCACGGAGGCCCCTTGAGTGCAGAGGGGTCCAAGGTCGGGGCCGTGACCCCTGTTCCCGCCGGGACACCACAGCCTGACCCCAGATGCGACCCGGCAGCTTCCTCCCGGGGCCTGCACACACACCAGGGCGAGGCACACAGCTGGAAGACACACCCCACACGGCATACCCATCGCTCACAACCCAAGGCCAGAGAAAGCTCTCCCCGGCCTCTGGTGCCCCCCAGGCTCCAAGGCACCGGGTCCCACAACGACACAGACCGAAAGCATGCCAGGTGGATGGGGAGGGGGGTGCGGGGGGCCGGCGGCGGACAGGCCACGCGGGGAGCCCGTGTCAGCGATGCGGGAGCTCCCCGGGAAGGCCTCTGGCCAAGGAAACCCTACGGAGGCAGCGCGCGTCCCCCTCAGACCGGCCGGTGTCTGGCCTGAGGACCAGCAGCCCTGGGGAGAACGTGCCGACACGGAGGTCCAGGGCACGTCCCCCGGAGAGAAGGGGGACGGGCACCCCTGTCTGGGACCACAGCGGGCAGCACCCATCCCAGCCCGCAGGGGCACCCATCACCTAGCAGTGCTCGTCCGGGGACTCAGCCCGCCACCTCTGGCACGGTGTTTCACGCCAGAAGGGAGAGAGCAGGGTGAGGCAGTCGGGGAGCGCTCATGCCCAGGGACGTGGACGCCGTCCTCGGTCCCAGTGCTCAGGTGACAACGTCCTGGAGCTAACCGTCCCAGTCTCCTCCGGGGCACCGGATCCGGGAAGCCCCTCCTGAGAGCCCTCCTGCCCCCCCTGCTCCTGGGAACAGTCACAATTGGTGGACGAGGAGGTGGACAGGGTCCAGGATGGCAGAAGGCCATCCAGGATGGCCCAGGAGGAGGAAGGGCAGGACGGCGAGGACAGATGCACCTGCCCTGAGCCACCATCCAGGGTCTGGCCGGGGATGCCCTCGCACCTCCCTCCACCCAAGGACTCCAGAGGCATGGGCCGCACTCCTGGGCTTTCACGGCCTCCCTCCCTCATGCCTTCAGTCCCTCAGTCCTTCCTTCCCTCCCTCCTGCCCTCCCTCCCCCTCTAGGCCTTCCTCTTCTTTCCCTCCCTCCTTTCCTCCCTCTCCCCCAGCTTGACTCCCTCCATTCCTCCCTCACCCAGCAGAGGCTCTGGGGTCCCAGCAGGGAACTGAGCCCTGGGGCTTCATCCGGGAGCAGCCCCAACCACATGGTCCCTGTCCCCGGGGCACTCACGGTCACTGTGGGCGCTGACGGGGCCCGGTCCTCAGGTTGAGCAGCGGGATGGCCACTTGGAATCCGCTGCGGAACACGGGGGCCGGCTGCACAGAGGGCGGAAGAGAACGAGGCTTAGCACTGCCTCCAGAAACATCGAGTCCTCCACGTGACGCCCTGGGCGTCCTCGTGGCCCACCGGCCCCAATCCCCCGAAGCCCCAAAGACTGCGTCGGGCCGTGTTGACTGGGGCTTTGGGGCACCGCTCTTGGGCCCCAGGAACAGCATCGCAGCCAACATCCCCAGGGCCTCCGAGTTTTCCTAAGGACCTCGCAGGTCCTCTGAGCCTGACGTCGTCCTCCTTGGGAAGCAATGTCCTGTCGACCCCCGTGTCTGTCTCCTGCCTCTTCTGGGATCCCTCACGGCCACACCCACCACGTGGGGCTGCCATGACCAGGACACACCCTGTGCCCCGTGGCGGACGCCCGCCTCCAACGCTGGGCCCCTCACAAGCCCGGTGCGCTGGGCCAGGCCTGGGCGCTCGCTCGGGGGTCCCCGGACATCTCCGGTGCAGTGCCCTGAGCCTGCCGGCGCTGGGTCGCCTCAGACCAGCCCGGGAGGCCAGCCGGGGGGCCCCTAGGCCAGGCAGGGAGGCGCCAGGCCAGGAGGTCCGGACGAGCCGCTCCCGGGCCCAGTGTGGGGAGCCCGGGCCGAGGCTGCTCCCCCAACGGAGGAGGACCTGGGCCCAGGGAGCTGAGTGGGGACAGGGCACAATGAGCCCAAGCTGGGCAGAGAGCTCCGGGGGGGGGGGTGCCTTGACCTCGGGCCCACTGGGAGACCACATCCCCCCCACAGGGCTCGGTCCCCTGGCGGGGGAAGGTGGTCGTCGGAATGTCCAGGCTCCCGGGCTGCACGGCCGGCAGCCGCTGGCTGGCGTGGGAGGAGGCACGGCTGGCGCAGGAGAGAGCCCTCGGCAGAGAGGAGGGGGCAGGTGCTCCCGCGGCGGCAGGTGCCCGAGGGCGGGCGGCTTGCGCCGGCCTCCGCTGGAAGGCAGAGCCGCGCCAGCCCCGGTGCCCCGAGGCCAAGGCCGAGACCCTCTCCAGCATTGGCCACCGCACCCTCTTGTCTCCACCGACAACCCCACTGTGCCGGGTCTCGGCCGCTTGCTGTCTTTGCACCGGACTTGCCATCCTGCCTTGACCGAGCGGCTACCCTCTGTGGACTGAGGTCCAAAACAAGGACCAGAGTGGCCTGGGGGTATCCACGACCTCGCTCAGCCGGTGAGGGACCGGGCGGCCACCATGCCCCAGCTCCCCCTGTGCTTCTGCCTGGAGTCCTGCCCCGGCTTCCTCGGAAGGAGGAACCCCCAGCACCGTGAGTGTGGGCCCCACTTCCCAGGCCGGGCTCTTCACCCACGGCCCCCTCTGCCGCCCTCCCTGCATCGACTATGCCGACAACAAGGACGAAGATGTGGACGGGACGGCGTGGGAGGACCCCCGCACCCACGGCGGATGGCGGCTCCGAGGATGGGCTCATCCTCAGCTGTGCTCCCGGGAGCCCGGAGCCCGAGGGCACAAGGCCTCCCGCTGCACAAGAAACGATCTCCCGTGGGGGCCGCGGGTCCCCCGGGCTCCGAGCAGGAACCGGAGCTGCCCACATGCGTCCTGCCAAGGAAGGATCAGCCCGGGCTCGCCGGCCCCGTGGCCACAAGGCTCCTCCTGCCCGCCGGTCCTCCGTGTGGGCTGGCTCACCTTCCCCTCAGCAGGGATGGCCAGGCCCTGGCCTAGCTCGGTCCCCTCCCCCGAAGCACCCCACACACACCCTGGCCGCTGCCGGGTCCGGAACCCCGTTCCCATCGGGCCCCGTGCACGCCCGCACCCACGCAGGGACACACCCACGCACGCGCAGCCCACGACGAGTCCCTCGACCCGTCGTGGGAACAGATGCTCGCTGACGGTCTCGAGGTTCCTGAAGAACCCCGTCGCTCCTGCCCAGGAACTGCCTCCTGCCACGGCATCCCCGTGAGAACCCTCCTGGCACAGACCACGTGGCTGAAAGGCACACGCTGAGCACACCCCGGGTCGGACAGGGCGTGGACCCACGGGAACACACACGCAGCTGTGAGTGGGAACCTGGGAGTCTCCTCGGGAGGATCTCCCGAGCCGGACCCATGCTGACTCCCTGACCGCCCCCCACCCCATTGCACACGCGGGTGCATGCCCAACACCGACGGGCCCCTGCATGCGGGCAGGGCTCAGCGCGGTGGCCTGCTGCCATCAGCACCACCGAAACAAGTCCGATGTGTGGGGGCCACTGTCTGGACGCGGCATGGGGTGAGGGGTGAGCACGGAGCGGCTGGGGGAGGGGCCCTCGGGGACTCGGGTGTGAGGAGGAAGTCGGGGCAGGGGTCCCCAGGAAGCGGTGACCTCACTTCCCTGACCACAGAGCCCAACAGAATTGGAACCCACGTCACCAGGCACCCACATTCCAGGGACGCCCCCCTGCGCAGCTCGTTGCTTTGGACATCGTCCAACCGACACCATGTTCGCATGCTGCCTCCCAAACTCGGGACGGTGGAGACGGAGGACAGCGCGCCCGGCTACCACTTCCCCGCGCTCTGGAGGTCCTTTCAGGGCTGCCCGACGCCTCTGGCCTTTCGGCCGAAAGGAGACTAAGGTGACACCGGGAGGCCAGAGCCGGCCGCCCAGCCCCACACGCTCGCATCGGCGGGCGCAGCCACGGGTCCCCTCAACTGCTGGGCTTGTGTGTGTAAGTGTCTGTGTGTGTGTGTGTGTGTGTGTGTGTGTGTGTGCTGGGCTTGTGTGTGTAAGTGTCTGTGTGTGTGTGTGTGTGTGTGTGTGTGTGTGTGTGTGTCTGAGAGCGTGCCTGTGCAGGTATGTGTCTGGAAGGAGGGCTCACGTGCGGTGGGGCCTTCCTGAGCAGGAGCAGGTGGATGAGGGCTAAGATGCCCGGTGGGCAGGTCGCGGTCAAGGTGAAGGCTGGCTGGGTGGGACAGGTGTGGGGGATGTGAGCTCCTGGCCAGGGTCGATCCCCAGAGCCCTGCAGGTGTGGGTCCCGGGACCGGGGGTAGGGCTGGGCAGGCACAGGTCTGGGGCCCATGTGGGAGCAGCAGGGGGACCGGGCAAGAGGAGAGTGGGGTCGGCCGGGCGGGGCTGGGATGGCTCCGGGCCAGCGACCGGTCCCTGTCTTTGCAGAAGGCCACGGAGGAAGAGACGAGGCAGGCGGCCACCACCTCCTCCCTGACCCAGGAGTCCGCAGGCCCAGGAAAGGCTTCCGAGCCTGCCAGGCCACCTGCGGAAGCCGAGCCCCAGGGTGAGAAGGCGGGGCGGGGCTGGGTGCCTGGGTGTGTGCGGGGACGGGTCGGTGCTGGGCCCACAGGGACAAGCCCCACAGGCTGGTGCGGGGCCAGGAGCAAGGACTGGGCTCAGAGCACCCAGCGGGGACACTGCCCTCGGGGAGCCATCCCGCTGAGGGTTCCTTCCCTGGCTGCGGCCTCTCCGCGACGCCCCGCCTGGGTCCTGGGGGCGCCAAGGCACATGCAGAGGCAGGCAAGCGCGGGACCTTCTCTCCTCTCACAGCTGCTCCTGGCAAGGAGCTCGGGCCCCTCCTGACATCAGCAGGAGCTGGGGATTGGGAGACGGTGCCTGCCGCCTCCTCAGCCGGGGACCCGCCGCCAGCAGGTGACCAGGAACCGGGCCCCGCGGAGCCTGACGCTGCCCAGGAAGAGCTGCGGCCTGCTCCTGCCCCAGGCCGTGCTCCTGCTCCTGCTCCTCTCAGGATCCTGCGCCTTCCCCCGTCCCCGCCCGGGCCCCTCATCCTGCCACAGGCCCAGGTCCTGCCCTGCATCCTGCACCAGCCAGCACCACCGCACCTGAGCCAGCTGCAAACCCTGCCGCTGCCCCTGCCCCGTCCCCTGCCCCGGCCTTGGCCACGGCCCCTTCCCCGGCCTGCGCCCCTCTTACTGCCCCACACCCAGCCCCTGCCCCAGCCCCTGCAAGGACTGATTCTCCTTGCCTGGCCCCTGCCCCTTCGCCTGCCACGGAGACAGCTGCTGCCCCTTCCCCTGCCCGTGCCTCTGCCCTTCTTCTTGCCCCACACCCAGCTCGTGTATCTGATCCTGCCCCTTCGCCTGCCCCGACCCAGGCCACGGACACCTCCCCTCTCCCTGCCTGTACCCCTGATCCTGACCCAGTCCCGGCTCGGGCCCTGGATCCTGCGCCAGCCATCGCCGGGACACCTCTCCCAGCTCCAGCCCCTTCCACGGCCCCTTCCCTTGCCCCTGCCAGGATCCCTGCCCCTTGGCCTGCCCCTGCCTCTGCCCCTGCCAGGACCCCTACCCCTTCACCTGCCTGTGACCCTGCTCCTGCCCCAGACCCAGCTCCTGCCCCTTCTCCAAACCCCGCCAGGACCACTGGCCACTCCCCTGCCCCTGCCTCTGCCCTCCTTCCTGCCCCAGGCCCAGTTCCTACCCGGGATCCTGCCCCTGCCCCTGCCCCTGGCCCTGCCCCTGCCCATGCCCATGCCATTGCCTCTGCCCCGATTCCTGCCCCACACGCATGTCCTGCACCTCTTCCTGCCCCTGCCCCTTTCCCTGCCTGGAAGACTGCCCCTTCCCGTGTTCCTCCCTGGGTCCCTGTTCCTGCTCCAGACCCCACCCGTCCTCCTGCTCCTGCCCCTGCCCCTGCCGCTTGCCCACCCCCTTCCCCTGCCCCTCCAAGGACCACTGGCCCTTCCCTTGCCCCTCTCAGGGCCCCTCTGTCTTCGCCTCTCCCTGCCTGGGCCCCTGCTCCTGCCCGAGACCCAGGTCCTGCCCCTGCTCCTGCCCCTTCTCCTGCTCCTGCCTGGGTCCCTCTTGCTGCTCCACACCCAGGCCCTGCCGCTTCCCCGGCCTCGGCCAGGACCGCTGCCCCTCCCTTTGCCCCTCACAGGGCCACTGTCTCTTCCCCTGCCTCTCCCTGTTCCCACCGGACACCTGTTCCAGCCCCACACCCAGCTCCTGCCCCTTGCTCCTGCCCTTTCCCCTGGCCCTGCCTGCACTCCTCTTCCTGGCCCTGACCCAGCTCCAGCCCTGCATGCTGCAGCGGCCGCTCCTGCTGACCCTTTCCGTCCCCTTGCTCCTGCTCCTGCCCCGGTCCCAGCTCTTGCACCAGGCCCAGCTCCTGTGCCGGCCCCTGTCCCAACACCTGCCCCTACACCTGCTCCTGCGGGGCTCCCAGAGCCCCATCCAGAGGCCCCCGCCCTGCGGGGAGAGCTCCCTGGACGGGTACCCTCCGTTCCATGCCCCGACCCCGATGGCCCGCCGCCACGGTTCATCCCCTCCGCCTGGGTTCTTTCTCTCTGCTTCGGTCTCACCATCATCCTAGCTTTGCATGCCCTCGACGCTCTCGCCTATCTCTTTTAAATAAAATGCATCGTTTTTCCGTGGAACCCGTGCTCAACCCTAAGTCCGTCCCCGGCGGCGCCGCCCCACCCGCCCCCCCCCCCACCGCCCCCAACAGCCCAGAACATCGCTGTGGAACAACTCCTTCCCCGAAGGGGACCCTGAGCCCAAGCCCTCCCTGCCCATTGCTCCCCCAGTCCGGCCCCTCGCCACGCCTCAGCTGATTTCTCTCTCCCTTCCTTCCCCTGTTCTGGACGTTTCTGGGAGGGGGATCACTCTGGAGGTGCCCGGGTGTCTGCCCACCTCTTTTCAAAGGGGACTGGGTTTTGTCCTGGGCGTCTTGGACATGGAACTTGCCCCCTGCCATACCGAAAACCCCGAAGGGTTCTAGAGGAGATGGGATCACGGAGGCCCCTTGAGTGCGGAGGGGTCCAAGGTCGGGGCCGTGACCCCTGTTCCCGCCGGGACACCACAGCCTGCCTGCGGCAGCTTCCTCCCGGGGCCTGCACACACACCAGGGCGAGGCACACAGCTGGAAGACACACCCCACACGGCATACCCATCGCTCACAACCCAAGGCCAGAGAAAGCTCTCCCCGGCCTCTGGTGCCCCCCAGGCTCCAAGGCACCGGGTCCCACAACGACACAGACCGAAAGCATGCCAGGTGGATGGGGAGGGGGGTGCGGGGGGCCGGCGGCGGACAGGCCACGCGGGGAGCCCGTGTCAGCGATGCGGGAGCTCCCCGGGAAGGCCTCTGGCCAAGGAAACCCTACGGAGGCAGCGCGCGTCCCCCTCAGACCGGCCGGTGTCTGGCCTGAGGACCAGCAGCCCTGGGGAGAACGTGCCGACACGGAGGTCCAGGGCACGTCCCCCGGAGAGAAGGGGGACGGGCACCCCTGTCTGGGACCACAGCGGGCAGCACCCATCCCAGCCCGCAGGGGCACCCATCACCTAGCAGTGCTCGTCCGGGGACTCAGCCCGCCACCTCTGGCACGGTGTTTCACGCCAGAAGGGAGAGAGCAGGGTGAGGCAGTCGGGGAGCGCTCATGCCCAGGGACGTGGACGCCGTCCTCGGTCCCAGTGCTCAGGTGACAACGTCCTGGAGCTAACCGTCCCAGTCTCCTCCGGGGCACCGGATCCGGGAAGCCCCTCCTGAGAGCCCTCCTGCCCCCCCTGCTCCTGGGAACAGTCACAATTGGTGGACGAGGAGGTGGACAGGGTCCAGGATGGCAGAAGGCCATCCAGGATGGCCCAGGAGGAGGAAGGGCAGGACGGCGAGGACAGATGCACCTGCCCTGAGCCACCATCCAGGGTCTGGCCGGGGATGCCCTCGCACCTCCCTCCACCCAAGGACTCCAGAGGCATGGGCCGCACTCCTGGGCTTTCACGGCCTCCCTCCCTCATGCCTTCAGTCCCTCAGTCCTTCCTTCCCTCCCTCCTGCCCTCCCTCCCCCTCTAGGCCTTCCTCTTCTTTCCCTCCCTCCTTTCCTCCCTCTCCCCCAGCTTGACTCCCTCCATTCCTCCCTCACCCAGCAGAGGCTCTGGGGTCCCAGCAGGGAACTGAGCCCTGGGGCTTCATCCGGGAGCAGCCCCAACCACATGGTCCCTGTCCCCGGGGCACTCACGGTCACTGTGGGCGCTGACGGGGCCCGGTCCTCAGGTTGAGCAGCGGGATGGCCACTTGGAATCCGCTGCGGAACACGGGGGCCGGCTGCACAGAGGGCGGAAGAGAACGAGGCTTAGCACTGCCTCCAGAAACATCGAGTCCTCCACGTGACGCCCTGGGCGTCCTCGTGGCCCACCGGCCCCAATCCCCCGAAGCCCCAAAGACTGCGTCGGGCCGTGTTGACTGGGGCTTTGGGGCACCGCTCTTGGGCCCCAGGAACAGCATCGCAGCCAACATCCCCAGGGCCTCCGAGTTTTCCTAAGGACCTCGCAGGTCCTCTGAGCCTGACGTCGTCCTCCTTGGGAAGCAATGTCCTGTCGACCCCCGTGTCTGTCTCCTGCCTCTTCTGGGATCCCTCACGGCCACACCCACCACGTGGGGCTGCCATGACCAGGACACACCCTGTGCCCCGTGGCGGACGCCCGCCTCCAACGCTGGGCCCCTCACAAGCCCGGTGCGCTGGGCCAGGCCTGGGCGCTCGCTCGGGGGTCCCCGGACATCTCCGGTGCAGTGCCCTGAGCCTGCCGGCGCTGGGTCGCCTCAGACCAGCCCGGGAGGCCAGCCGGGGGGCCCCTAGGCCAGGCAGGGAGGCGCCAGGCCAGGAGGTCCGGACGAGCCGCTCCCGGGCCCAGTGTGGGGAGCCCGGGCCGAGGCTGCTCCCCCAACGGAGGAGGACCTGGGCCCAGGGAGCTGAGTGGGGACAGGGCACAATGAGCCCAAGCTGGGCAGAGAGCTCCGGGGGGGGGGGTGCCTTGACCTCGGGCCCACTGGGAGACCACATCCCCCCCACAGGGCTCGGTCCCCTGGCGGGGGAAGGTGGTCGTCGGAATGTCCAGGCTCCCGGGCTGCACGGCCGGCAGCCGCTGGCTGGCGTGGGAGGAGGCACGGCTGGCGCAGGAGAGAGCCCTCGGCAGAGAGGAGGGGGCAGGTGCTCCCGTGGCGGCAGGTGCCCGAGGGCGGGCGGCGTGCGCCGGCCTCCGCCGGAAGGCAGAGCCGCGCCAGCCCCGGTGCCCCGAGGCCAAGGCCGAGACCCTCTCCAGCATTGGCCACCGCACCCTCTTGTCTCCACCGACAACCCCACTGTGCCGGGTCTCGGCCGCTTGCTGTCTTTGCACCGGACTTGCCATCCTGCCTTGACCGAGCGGCTACCCTCTGTGGACTGAGGTCCAAAACAAGGACCAGAGGGGCCTGGGGGTATCCACGACCTCGCTCAGCCGGTGAGGGACCGGGCGGCCACCATGCCCCAGCTCCCCCTGTGCTTCTGCCTGGAGTCCTGCCCCGGCTTCCTCGGAAGGAGGAACCCCCAGCACCGTGAGTGTGGGCCCCACTTCCCAGGCCGGGCTCTTCACCCACGGCCCCCTCTGCCGCCCTCCCTGCATCGACTATGCCGACAACAAGGACGAAGATGTGGACGGGACGGCGTGGGAGGACCCCCGCACCCACGGCGGATGGCGGCTCCGAGGATGGGCTCATCCTCAGCTGTGCTCCCGGGAGCCCGGAGCCCGAGGGCACAAGGCCTCCCGCTGCACAAGAAACGATCTCCCGTGGGGGCCGCGGGTCCCCCGGGCTCCGAGCAGGAACCGGAGCTGCCCACATGCGTCCTGCCAAGGAAGGATCAGCCCGGGCTCGCCGGCCCCGTGGCCACAAGGCTCCTCCTGCCCGCCGGTCCTCCGTGTGGGCTGGCTCACCTTCCCCTCAGCAGGGATGGCCAGGCCCTGGCCTAGCTCGGTCCCCTCCCCCGAAGCACCCCACACACACCCTGGCCGCTGCCGGGTCCGGAACCCCGTTCCCATCGGGCCCCGTGCACGCCCGCACCCACGCAGGGACACACCCACGCACGCGCAGCCCACGACGAGTCCCTCGACCCGTCGTGGGAACAGATGCTCGCTGACGGTCTCGAGGTTCCTGAAGAACCCCGTCGCTCCTGCCCAGGAACTGCCTCCTGCCACGGCATCCCCGTGAGAACCCTCCTGGCACAGACCACGTGGCTGAAAGGCACACGCTGAGCACACCCCGGGTCGGACAGGGCGTGGACCCACGGGAACACACACGCAGCTGTGAGTGGGAACCTGGGAGTCTCCTCGGGAGGATCTCCCGAGCCGGACCCATGCTGACTCCCTGACCGCCCCCCACCCCATTGCACACGCGGGTGCATGCCCAACACCGACGGGCCCCTGCATGCGGGCAGGGCTCAGCGCGGTGGCCTGCTGCCATCAGCACCACCGAAACAAGTCCGATGTGTGGGGGCCACTGTCTGGACGCGGCATGGGGTGAGGGGTGAGCACGGAGCGGCTGGGGGAGGGGCCCTCGGGGACTCGGGTGTGAGGAGGAAGTCGGGGCAGGGGTCCCCAGGAAGCGGTGACCTCACTTCCCTGACCACAGAGCCCAACAGAATTGGAACCCACGTCACCAGGCACCCACATTCCAGGGACGCCCCCCTGCGCAGCTCGTTGCTTTGGACATCGTCCAACCGACACCATGTTCGCATGCTGCCTCCCAAACTCGGGACGGTGGAGACGGAGGACAGCGCGCCCGGCTACCACTTCCCCGCGCTCTGGAGGTCCTTTCAGGGCTGCCCGACGCCTCTGGCCTTTCGGCCGAAAGGAGACTAAGGTGACACCGGGAGGCCAGAGCCGGCCGCCCAGCCCCACACGCTCGCATCGACGGGCGCAGCCACGGGTCCCCTCAACTGCTGGGCTTGTGTGTGTAAGTGTCTGTGTGTGTGTGTGTGTGTGTGTGTGTGTGTGTGTGTGTGCTGGGCTTGTGTGTGTAAGTGTCTGTGTGTGTGTGTGTGTGTGTGTGTGTGTGTGTGTGTGTCTGAGAGCGTGCCTGTGCAGGTATGTGTCTGGAAGGAGGGCTCACGTGCGGTGGGGCCTTCCTGAGCAGGAGCAGGTGGATGAGGGCTAAGATGCCCGGTGGGCAGGTCGCGGTCAAGGTGAAGGCTGGCTGGGTGGGACAGGTGTGGGGGATGTGAGCTCCTGGCCAGGGTCGATCCCCAGAGCCCTGCAGGTGTGGGTCCCGGGACCGGGGGTAGGGCTGGGCAGGCACAGGTCTGGGGCCCATGTGGGAGCAGCAGGGGGACCGGGCAAGAGGAGAGTGGGGTCGGCCGGGCGGGGCTGGGATGGCTCCGGGCCAGCGACCGGTCCCTGTCTTTGCAGAAGGCCACGGAGGAAGAGACGAGGCAGGCGGCCACCACCTCCTCCCTGACCCAGGAGTCCGCAGGCCCAGGAAAGGCTTCCGAGCCTGCCAGGCCACCTGCGGAAGCCGAGGCCCAGGGTGAGAAGGCGGGGCGGGGCTGGGTGCCTGGGTGTGTGCGGGGACGGGTCGGTGCTGGGCCCACAGGGACAAGCCCCACAGGCTGGTGCGGGGCCAGGAGCAAGGACTGGGCTCAGAGCACCCAGCGGGGACACTGCCCTCGGGGAGCCATCCCGCTGAGGGTTCCTTCCCTGGCTGCGGCCTCTCCGCGACGCCCCGCCTGGGTCCTGGGGGCGCCAAGGCACATGCAGAGGCAGGCAAGCGCGGGACCTTCTCTCCTCTCACAGCTGCTCCTGGCAAGGAGCTCGGGCCCCTCCTGACATCAGCAGGAGCTCGGGATTGGGAGACGGTGCCTGCCGCCTCCTCAGCCGGGGACCCGCCGCCAGCAGGTGACCAGGAACCGGGCCCCGCGGAGCCTGACGCTGCCCAGGAAGAGCTGCGGCCTGCTCCTGCCCCAGGCCGTGCTCCTGCTCCTGCTCCTCTCAGGATCCTGCGCCTTCCCCCGTCCCCGCCCGGGCCCCTCATCCTGCCACAGGCCCAGGTCCTGCCCTGCATCCTGCACCAGCCAGCACCACCGCACCTGAGCCAGCTGCAAACCCTGCCGCTGCCCCTGCCCCGTCCCCTGCCCCGGCCTTGGCCACGGGCCCTTCCCCGGCCTGCGCCCCTCTTACTGCCCCACACCCAGCCCCTGCCCCAGCCCCTGCAAGGACTGATTCTCCTTGCCTGGCCCCTGCCCCTTCGCCTGCCACGGAGACAGCTGCTGCCCCTTCCCCTGCCCGTGCCTCTGCCCTTCTTCTTGCCCCACACCCAGCTCGTGTATCTGATCCTGCCCCTTCGCCTGCCCCGACCCAGGCCACGGACACCTCCCCTGTCCCCGCCTGTACACCTGATCCTGACCCAGTCCCGGCTCGGGCCCTGGATCCTGCGCCAGCCATCGCCGGGACACCTCTCCCAGCTCCAGCCCCTTCCACGGCCCCTTCCCTTGCCCCTGCCAGGATCCCTGCCCCTTGGCCTGCCCCTGCCTCTGCCCCTGCCAGGACCCCTACCCCTTCACCTGCCTGTGACCCTGCTCCTGCCCCAGACCCAGCTCCTGCCCCTTCTCCAAGCCCCGCCAGGAGCACTGGCCACTCCCCTGCCCCTGCCTCTGCCCTCCTTCCTGCCCCAGGCCCAGTTCCTACCCGGGATCCTGCCCCTGCCCCTGCCCCTGGCCCTGCCCCTGCCCATGCCCATGCCATTGCCTCTGCCCCGATTCCTGCCCCACACGCATGTCCTGCACCTCTTCCTGCCCCTGCCCCTTTCCCTGCCTGGAAGACTGCCCCTTCCCGTGTTCCTCCCTGGGTCCCTTTTCCTGCTCCAGACCCCACCCGTCCTCCTGCTCCTGCCCCTGCCCCTGCCGCTTGCCCACCCCCTTCCCCTGCCCCTCCAAGGACCACTGGCCCTTCCCCTGCCCCTCTCAGGGCCCCTCTGTCTTCGCCTCTCCCTGCCTGGGCCCCTGCTCCTGCCCGAGACCCAGGTCCTGCCCCTGCTCCTGCCCCTTCTCCTGCTCCTGCCTGGGTCCCTCTTGCTGCTCCACACCCAGGCCCTGCCGCTTCCCCGGCCTCGGCCAGGACCGCTGCCCTTCCCTTTGCCCCTCACAGGGCCACTGTCTCTTCCCCTGCCTCTCCCTGTTCCCACCGGACACCTGTTCCAGCCCCACACCCAGCTCCTGCCCCTTGCTCCTGCCCTTTCCCCTGGCCCTGCCTGCACTCCTCTTCCTGGCCCTGACCCAGCTCCAGCCCTGCATGCTGCAGCGGCCGCTCCTGCTGACCCTTTCCGTCCCCTTGCTCCTGCTCCTGCCCCGGTCCCAGCTCTTGCACCAGGCCCAGCTCCTGTGCCGGCCCCTGTCCCAACACCTGCCCCTACACCTGCTCCTGCGGGGCTCCCAGAGCCCCATCCAGAGGCCCCCGCCCTGCGGGGAGAGCTCCCTGGACGGGTACCCTCCGTTCCATGCCCCGACCCCGATGGCCCGCCGCCACGGTTCATCCCCTCCGCCTGGGTTCTTTCTCTCTGCTTCGGTCTCACCATCATCCTAGCTTTGCATGCCCTCGACGCTCTCGCCTATCTCTTTTAAATAAAATGCATCGTTTTTCCGTGGAACCCGTGCTCAACCCTAAGTCCGTCCCCGGCGGCGCCGCCCCACCCGCCCCCCCCCCCACCGCCCCCAACAGCCCAGAACATCGCTGTGGAACAACTCCTTCCCCGAAGGGGACCCTGAGCCCAAGCCCTCCCTGCCCATTGCTCCCCCAGTCCGGCCCCTCGCCACGCCTCAGCTGATTTCTCTCTCCCTTCCTTCCCCTGTTCTGGACGTTTCTGGGAGGGGGATCACTCTGGAGGTGCCCGGGTGTCTGCCCACCTCTTTTCAAAGGGGACTGGGTTTTGTCCTGGGCGTCTTGGACATGGAACTTGCCCCCTGCCATACCGAAAACCCCGAAGGGTTCTAGAGGAGATGGGATCACGGAGGCCCCTTGAGTGCAGAGGGGTCCAAGGTCGGGGCCTTGACCCCTGTTCCCGCCGGGACACCACAGCCTGACCCCAGATGCGACCCGGCAGCTTCCTCCCGGGGCCTGCACACACACCAGGGCGAGGCACACAGCTGGAAGACACACCCCACACGGCATACCCATCGCTCACAACCCAAGGCCAGAGAAAGCTCTCCCCGGCCTCTGGTGCCCCCCAGGCTCCAAGGCACCGGGTCCCACAACGACACAGACCGAAAGCATGCCAGGTGGATGGGGAGGGGGGTGCGGGGGGCCGGCGGCGGACAGGCCACGCGGGGAGCCCGTGTCAGCGATGCGGGAGCTCCCCGGGAAGGCCTCTGGCCAAGGAAACCCTACGGAGGCAGCGCGCGTCCCCCTCAGACCGGCCGGTGTCTGGCCTGAGGACCAGCAGCCCTGGGGAGAACGTGCCGACACGGAGGTCCAGGGCACGTCCCCCGGAGAGAAGGGGGACGGGCACCCCTGTCTGGGACCACAGCGGGCAGCACCCATCCCAGCCCGCAGGGGCACCCATCACCTAGCAGTGCTCGTCCGGGGACTCAGCCCGCCACCTCTGGCACGGTGTTTCACGCCAGAAGGGAGAGAGCAGGGTGAGGCAGTCGGGGAGCGCTCATGCCCAGGGACGTGGACGCCGTCCTCGGTCCCAGTGCTCAGGTGACAACGTCCTGGAGCTAACCGTCCCAGTCTCCTCCGGGGCACCGGATCCGGGAAGCCCCTCCTGAGAGCCCTCCTGCCCCCCCTGCTCCTGGGAACAGTCACAATTGGTGGACGAGGAGGTGGACAGGGTCCAGGATGGCAGAAGGCCATCCAGGATGGCCCAGGAGGAGGAAGGGCAGGACGGCGAGGACAGATGCACCTGCCCTGAGCCACCATCCAGGGTCTGGCCGGGGATGCCCTCGCACCTCCCTCCACCCAAGGACTCCAGAGGCATGGGCCGCACTCCTGGGCTTTCACGGCCTCCCTCCCTCATGCCTTCAGTCCCTCAGTCCTTCCTTCCCTCCCTCCTGCCCTCCCTCCCCCTCTAGGCCTTCCTCTTCTTTCCCTCCCTCCTTTCCTCCCTCTCCCCCAGCTTGACTCCCTCCATTCCTCCCTCACCCAGCAGAGGCTCTGGGGTCCCAGCAGGGAACTGAGCCCTGGGGCTTCATCCGGGAGCAGCCCCAACCACTTGGTCCCTGTCCCCGGGGCACTCACGGTCACTGTGGGCGCTGACGGGGCCCGGTCCTCAGGTTGAGCAGCGGGATGGCCACTTGGAATCCGCTGCGGAACACGGGGGCCGGCTGCACAGAGGGCGGAAGAGAACGAGGCTTAGCACTGCCTCCAGAAACATCGAGTCCTCCACGTGACGCCCTGGGCGTCCTCGTGGCCCACCGGCCCCAATCCCCCGAAGCCCCAAAGACTGCGTCGGGCCGTGTTGACTGGGGCTTTGGGGCACCGCTCTTGGGCCCCAGGAACAGCATCGCAGCCAACATCCCCAGGGCCTCCGAGTTTTCCTAAGGACCTCGCAGGTCCTCTGAGCCTGACGTCGTCCTCCTTGGGAAGCAATGTCCTGTCGACCCCCGTGTCTGTCTCCTGCCTCTTCTGGGATCCCTCACGGCCACACCCACCACGTGGGGCTGCCATGACCAGGACACACCCTGTGCCCCGTGGCGGACGCCCGCCTCCAACGCTGGGCCCCTCACAAGCCCGGTGCGCTGGGCCAGGCCTGGGCGCTCGCTCGGGGGTCCCCGGACATCTCCGGTGCAGTGCCCTGAGCCTGCCGGCGCTGGGTCGCCTCAGACCAGCCCGGGAGGCCAGCCGGGGGGCCCCTAGGCCAGGCAGGGAGGCGCCAGGCCAGGAGGTCCGGACGAGCCGCTCCCGGGCCCAGTGTGGGGAGCCCGGGCCGAGGCTGCTCCCCCAACGGAGGAGGACCTGGGCCCAGGGAGCTGAGTGGGGACAGGGCACAATGAGCCCAAGCTGGGCAGAGAGCTCCGGGAGGGGGGGGGTGCCTTGACCTCGGGCCCACTGGGAGACCACATCCCCCCCACAGGGCTCGGTCCCCTGGCGGGGGAAGGTGGTCGTCGGGATGTCCAGGCTCCCGGGCTGCACGGCCGGCAGCCGCTGGCTGGCGTGGGAGGAGGCACGGCTGGCGCAGGAGAGAGCCCTCGGCAGAGAGGAGGGGGCAGGTGCTCCCGCGGCGGCAGGTGCCCGAGGGCGGGCGGCTTGCGCCGGCCTCCGCCGGAAGGCAGAGCCGCGCCAGCCCCGGTGCCCCGAGGCCAAGGCCGAGACCCTCTCCAGCATTGGCCACCGCACCCTCTTGTCTCCACCAACAACCCCACTGTGCCGGGTCTCGGCCGCTTGCTGTCTTTGCACCGGACTTGCCATCCTGCCTTGACCGAGCGGCTACCCTCTGTGGACTGAGGTCCAAAACAAGGACCAGAGGGACCTGGGGGTATCCACGACCTCGCTCAGCCGGTGAGGGACCGGGCGGCCACCATGCCCCAGCTCCCCCTGTGCTTCTGCCTGGAGTCCTGCCCCGGCTTCCTCGGAAGGAGGAACCCCCAGCACCGTGAGTGTGGGCCCCACTTCCCAGGCCGGGCTCTTCACCCACGGCCCCCTCTGCCGCCCTCCCTGCATCGACTATGCCGACAACAAGGACGAAGATGTGGACGGGACGGCGTGGGAGGACCCCCGCACCCACGGCGGATGGCGGCTCCGAGGATGGGCTCATCCTCAGCTGTGCTCCCGGGAGCCCGGAGCCCGAGGGCACAAGGCCTCCCGCTGCACAAGAAACGATCTCCCGTGGGGGCCGCGGGTCCCCCGGGCTCCGAGCAGGAACCGGAGCTGCCCACATGCGTCCTGCCAAGGAAGGATCAGCCCGGGCTCGCCGGCCCCGTGGCCACAAGGCTCCTCCTGCCCGCCGGTCCTCCGTGTGGGCTGGCTCACCTTCCCCTCAGCAGGGATGGCCAGGCCCTGGCCTAGCTCGGTCCCCTCCCCCGAAGCACCCCACACACACCCTGGCCGCTGCCGGGTCCGGAACCCCGTTCCCATCGGGCCCCGTGCACGCCCGCACCCACGCAGGGACACACCCACGCACGTGCAGCCCACGACGAGTCCCTCGACCCGTCGTGGGAAGAGATGTTCGCTGACAGTCTCGAGGTTCTTGAAGAACCCTGTCGCTCTTGACCAGGAACTGCCTCCTGCAAAGGCATCCCTGTGAGACCCCTCCTGGCACAGACCACGTGGCTGAAACGCACACGCTGAGCACATCCCGGGTCGGACAGGGCGTGGACCCACGGGAACACACACGCAGCTGTGAGTGGGAACCTGGGAGTCTCCTCGGGAGGATCTCCCGAGCCGGACCCATGCTGACTCCCTGACCGCCCCCCACCCCATTGCACACGCGGGTGCATGCCCAACACCGACGGGCCCCTGCATGCGGGCAGGGCTCAGCGCGGTGGCCTGCTGCCGTCAGCAGCACCGAAACAAGTCCGATGTGTGGGGGCCACTGTCTGGACGCGGCATGGGGTGAGGGGTGAGCACGGAGCGGCTGGGGGAGGGGCCCGCGGGGGCTCCGGTGTGAGGAGGAAGTCGGGGCAGGGGTCTCCAGGAAGCGGTGACCTCACTTCCCAGACCACAGAGCCCAACAGAATTGGAACCCACGTCACCAGGCACCCACATTCCAAGGACGCCCCCCTGCGCAGCTCGTTGCTTTGGACATCGTCCAACCGACACCATGTTCGCATGCTGCCTCCCAAACTCGGGACGGTGGAGACGGAGGACAGCGCGCCCGGCTACCACTTCCCCGCGCTCTGGAGGTCCTTTCAGGGCTGCCCGACGCCTCTGGCCTTTCGGCCGAAAGGAGACTACGGTGACACCGGGAGGCCAGAGCCGGCCGCCCAGCCCCACATGCTCGCATCGACGGGCGCAGCCACGGGTCCCCTCAGCTGCTGGGCTTGTGTGTGTAAGTGTCTTTGTGTGTGTGTGTGTGTGTGTGTACTTGTGTGTGTGTGTGTATGTGTCTGAGAGCGTGCCTGTGCAGGTATGTGTCTGGAAGGAGGGCTCACGTGCGGTGGGGCCTTCCTGAGCAGGAGCAGGTGGATGAGGGCTAAGATGCCCGGTGGGCAGGTCGCGGTCAAGGTGAAGGCTGGCTGGGTGGGACAGGTGTGGGGGATGTGAGCTCCTGGCCAGGGTCGATCCCCAGAGCCCTGCAGGTGTGGGTCCCGGGACCGGGGGTAGGGCTGGGCAGGCACAGGTCTGGGGCCCACGTGGGAGCAGCAGGGGGACCGGGCAAGAGGAGAGTGGGGTCGGCCGGGCGGACCTGGGTTGGCTCCGGGCCAGCGACCGGTCCCTGTCTTTGTAGAAGGCCACAGAGGGAGAGATGAGGCTGGCGGCCACCACCTCCTCTCTGACCCAGGAGTCCGCAGGCCCAGGGAAGGCTTCCGAGCCTGCCAGGCCACCTGTGGAAGCCGAGCCCCAGGGTGAGAAGGCGGGGCGGGGCTGGGTGCCTGGGTGTGTGCGGGGACGGGTCGGTGCTGGGCCCACAGGGACAAGCCCCACAGGCTGGTGGGGGGCCAGGAGCAAGGACTGGGCTCAGAGCACCCGGCCAGTGGACTACGGTCGGGGAGACGTCCCACTGAAGGTTCTTTCTTGGCTGCGGCTTCTCTGGGAGGCGCCAGGTTGGGTCCTGTCTACGCAAAGGCACACGGAGAGGCACATACCCGTGTGACCTTCTCTCCTCTCACAGCCGCTCCCAGGAGCTCAGGCTGGCCCCAACATCATCAGGTGGGGGACTGCCCACAGTGGGGTGGGTGCCTGCCACCACCTCAGCAGGAGACCAGCAGCCAACAGGTAACCAGGAACCAGGCCACAGAGAGCCTGACCCTGCCCAGGAAGAGCAGGTGCCTGCTCCTGCCCCAGCCCCTGCTCCAGCCCCTGCAACTCTTGTGATCCTGTCCTTTACCCTGCCCCTACCTGTATCCCTTCCCGCCACAGACGCAGCTCCTGTCCTGGATCCTGCACCAGCCAGCGCCAGGACCGAGTCCCCTTCCCCCGCCGCTGCAAGGGGGGAGGGCCACTGCTCCTTCCCCTACCTGTGCCTGTGCCCCTGGTACTCTCCCAGATGCAGCTCCTGTCCCTGATCCTGCCCCTTCACCTGCCCCAACCGAGGCCACTGCCCCTTGCCCTGTCCCTGCCTGTGACCTGGATCCTGCCACAGTCCCAACTCCTGCCCTGGATCCTGCACCAGCCATCACCAGGGCACCTGACCCAGCTCCAGACCCTTCCCCTTCCCCTATCCCTGACTCTGCCCCTGATCCTGCCACAGTCCCAGCTCCTGCCCTGGATCCTCCACCAGCCAGCACCAGGGCTCTTGTCCCACCTCCAGCCCCTTCCTTTTCCCCTTCCCCAGCGCCTGCCAGGACCCATTCCCCTGCCCCTCCCACTGCCTGTGACACTGTCCCTTTCCCAGACCCTGTCCTCACCTCTGCTCCTAACCCTTGCCTTCCCCCTGTCCTGTCCAGAACCGCTGCACCTTCCCCTGACCCTGCCAGGGCTCTTGCCCCTTGCCCTGCCCCAGACTCAGTCTTTGCCCCTGCCCCTGCTCCTGCCCTTCCCATGCCCCTGCCTGTGCCCCTACCCATACCCCTATCCCTTCCCCTGCCTGTGCCCCTGTTCCTGCCCTTGACCCAGCTCCCGCCCTTTCCCCAATCCCTGCCAGGACTGCTGCCCCTGCCCGACTGTGCTCTTGTTCTGCCGCAGACCAAGTTCCTACACTGGATCCTCCTCCTGCCCCTTCCTCTGCCATTGCCTCTGCCCCTATTCCTGCTCCACACCCATGTCCAGCCCCTGTTCCTACCCCTGCCCCTTCTGCCAGAACCACTGCACCTTCCCATGTTTCTTCCTGTGTCCCTGTCCCTGCTCAAGACCCAGCCCCTCGCCCTGCTCCTGCCCTTCCTCCTGCCCCTCCAAGGGCCCTGGCTCTTCCCTCGCCCATACCAGGGCCACTGAGTCTTCGCCTGTCCCTTCCTGTGTCCTTGTTCCTGCCCCACACCCAGATCCTGCCCCTTGCTCCTGCCCTTTCCCCTACCCCTGCCTGCACTCCTGTTCCTGTCCCTGACCCAGCTCCAGCTCTGCATCCTGTGCTGGGCACTCCTGCTGACCCTGTCCTTCCCCTTGCTCCTGCTCCTGGCCCTGTCCCAGCTCTTGCATCTGGCCATGCTCCTGACCTGGTCCCTGTCCCAACCGCTGCCACTACACTTGCTCCTGCGGGGCTCCCAGAGCCCTATCCAGAGCCCCCTGCTCTGCGGGGAGAACTCCCTGAACAATTAGCCTCAGTTCCATCCTCTGACCCCGCCGCCCTGACAGAACATTTCATCCCCTCCCCCTGTGTTCTTTCTCTCTGGTACATAGTCACTCTGATAGCAGCTGCCCATGTCCTGTATGCTCTCTACCATCTATTTTAAATAAAATTCATTCTTTTCAGTTGAACTTGTGCTGAGCACTAAGTCCATCCCTGGCATCCTCTCCCCATAGCACAGAACATCACTAGGGAACATCTTCCCCAAAGGAGACCCTGAGCCCAAGCCCTCCCTGCCCATTTCTCCCCCAGGCCGGCCCGTCCCAACCCCTAAGCTGCTTTCTTTCTCTGTTCCTTCACCTGTTCTGGAGGTTTCTGTAAGTGGGATCACCCAGGAGGTGCCTTGGTTTCTGCCCACCAATTCAAGGGGGACTGGGTTTCTTTGTTTTGTTTTGTTTTGTTTTTTCCCTCTGTGTTTCTGTGACATAGAATTTTCCTTATGCCACACTGAAACCCCCAATGGATTAGAGGAACCTTTAGTGGATATGCAACCAATCTTAGGGCCGAGACCCCTGTTCCTGCTGGGATACCACAGCCTGACCCCAGTCAGGACACGGCTGCTTCCTCCTGGGTCCCACACACACACCAAGGGAGTGTAGAAAGCTGGAGGGCACACCACATAGGGCATTTGCATCGCTCACAACCCAAGGTCAGACAGTCTTTCCCCTGCCTCTGGTCCAAAACAGTCTCTAAGTCACTGGGTCCCACAAGGACACAGACTGAAAGCATGCAAGGTGGGGTAGGGGTGGGGAGAGGCACTCAGGGAGTATGTGTCAGCAATGTGGAAGCTCCCAGGGAAGGACTCTGGCAAAGGAAACCCCTGCCCTGAGCTATGGGCAGCTGTGCTGTTCCAGGTGTGGGCTGGAGGTTTCCCGTCCACAGCTGTTTGTCGAGCTCCAACTGTGGGCCTGCACTGTCTAGGGAGGGGGCAAGAGAAGCCTGTGACCTCACAGCACTGATACCCAGGGCAGTGCAGAGACCACCCAGGATCCTGGGGGAAACTAGCAGAGACCCTGAAGTGTAACTGCTGCATTGTGAGGTTATTCTCTGCTCAGTCTTGGAAGTATTGCCATGATTTCTCCCCCAACGGCTGCACCCCAGCAGCTGCACCTGCACTTACAATGTGTGGCTGACAGGGTAAGCTGGTGGGCTGAATTTGGGGTAGAAGGAAAGGAAGGTGGAAAGACAGCCCTGCACTTTCATTGGGTTTTGGTGCCCTGATATGGGAATAGTGCCCCATGGGGGGCAGGGTTGATGGGGACTGACAGGCTTGTGTGGCCATAAAAGGGCTGAGGTCCCTTCTGTGGGGAGGGCCTGTGAGTGCTTAGGTCTCCAAGTCCAAGGTCCACAGACAGGTGGAGGCTGGATAACAGCGGGAGGGGGACAGCAGCCCAGACAGGACAGTTACTGTTCTGTTGCAAGGCCGCGACAGAAGAAAGGCTGGGACCAAGCCTGGAGCCTCCAACAGCTGTGCTCCCATGGAGGAGGAGCAGAGGTGGCCTGCCAGGTATGGCCAGTGGGCACACCAAGGGAGCAGAGTCCAATGGCATGGATGAGTCAAGTTGGCTGAGGGCAGAGGGGGGAGTGCGGGGTTAGGACTGCAGGTTTCCCTGAACCAGCCAGAGATAGAGGAGTCCCAGTGGGTGGCTGCCATGACAGACTGGTTAGGGAGGGTGACAAGAGACTGGGAGGAGGGATAGAGGGCCTGGGGTTGACATTTCAAGCTGCGCTCTCTGTGGAGAGAGAGAACGAGCCTGGGGAGGGAAGATCAGGAGAGAATCATGAATGCTTAGATATGGAGCTCTGCCGCATCGCTCTCAGTCGTGCCCTGCTCTAATCATGGCTGGGTCTCCTAGCTCATTTGCTCGGCACACGCTTTACCTGGGCTGGCTGGCCGGTGCCCTGTGCGCACCTGACGGGGGACATCTGGCCCCTCGGGACAATCTCTGTGGTGTTACTCTCACTATGGTGAGCTGGAATGCCTGTAATGTGAGTTGTCGCCGCATGTCACTTGCCCTTGAAAACAGTTCCTGGGGCCTCTGCGTGGCTCAGTGGGTGGAACATGGGGCTCTTGATCTCAAGATTGTAGGTTCAAGCCCTACCTGGGGTACAGACATGACTTACGGATAAAATCTTAAAAATAAAACCCAATTCACCAGCTGCTCCTAATTATTAAATCATAGCTATTGTTATGAAGGGTTTAGTGCTATTTGTGATAGGAGTTCAAAACTTTTTTTTCCCTTTATTTTGTGCTCACGATTTTGTTTTTGTTTTATTTTTTATTATTATTATTTTTTCCCAATCTTGTGTCCAGATTTATTTTCATTGGGTCATATTTATTTGTCTTCGCTTGGGACTGTTAAAAAAATCTGGGGCTAAACTGGGAAAGGGTCTTCCCCCCTGTAGCTAACTGCTTTTAGCTATTCTGGGAGAGACTCTGGGATGTTTTAGATAAGCATAAGGAATATAGAAAAGGGAAAGACAAATGTCATATGATTTTTCTCATAAGTTTACTATAAGAAACAAAACAAGTGAACAAAATGGAAGGGAAGAAAAAATAAAACAGGATGAAAATAGAGAGGGATGCACATCATATGAGAGAGATTCAACAATAGGGAACAAACTGAGGGTTGCTAAAGGGAGGTGGCTGAGACATGGGGTTACTGGGTGATGGGCATTCAGGAGGGCACTTGATGGAATGAGCCCTAGGTATTCAATGCGACAGATACATCAGTAAATTGTACTCCTGAAACTTAAAAAAAAAAAAAAAGTAAAATCTTCAGGAACCTTCCATAATTGTTCCCCAGCAGCACATAGGAGGGTCCCCTATATTATTTGTTGAAAGAGTAAGCTCCAGATGGAGCTGTCTTGTCCCTGAGCAGATACACAGGCCCTACAGCTCAGGGGAGTGAAGATTAAGAGCAGAGATGTGTTCTCTGAAAACAAGGGAGAGACAGGCTTCCTGGTGTGGACCATAAAGAGAAGAATTGCATGTGGCCTAGGACTGAACATCAACTAAAGGGGCACACAGGAAAACACTGTCCCAGGAAACCGAAATGGAAATCTGCAAAGAGGAGAACTAAAAGTAAAATTACCACAAAAGTGAAGAGTGGGCTCTCCCCAAGAGACCAGTTACCTTCGGCCCCTAGACCGGCAGACTGAGGAGAATGGCACCTGGACAAACCCATGTCTGTTATATTCATGTACATTCTGACTCATTTTTTGAAGCACAGTTGACACACAATATTTTGTTCACATCAGGTGAACGTTATAATGATTGGACAACTTTTCACCTTATACTATTAGGAACACAAGTAGAGCTACCATCCGTCACCAGATACAGCATTAGAATACCATTGACCATACACCCTATGCTGTGCCTTTCATCCCTGAGACTTAATCATCCCACAACGGGAAGTCTGTGTGTCCTACATGCCTTCACCCATTTCTCCCACGCCCCTCACTACCCCTCTGAGAACTGTCGTTTGTTCTCTATATTTACATTCTGATTTTGCTTTTGGATTGGTTGTTTATTCATTTGTTTTGCTTTTCAGAATCCATACAGGAGTGAAATCCTATAGTATTTGTCTTTTCAGTCTTACCTATTTCATTTAAGTGCACAGCTTCTGGGTCCATCCATGTTCCAAATGGCAAAAAATTTCATCCTTTTTTTTTTTATGGCTAATTTTCCATTGTGAATATATACCAATTTTTCTTTTTCCACTTATCTATTTGTTTTACATAATAAGATTTCTTAAATTTCAATTGAGGAACTAACTGAGGATTTTGGAGAGAAGGGGGTTTGGGAGGCTGGGAGAGCCTGGTGGTGGGTATGTGGAGAGCACGCATTGCATGGAGCACTGGGGGTGGTGCATACACAATGAACTCTGGAACGCTGAAAAGAAATTTTAAAGAAATCATGTTGTTTTGGGAAAAATAATAATGTAATGAAGTGTTTATTATATAGTAACTATAAAACTTTTTGAAGACAAAAAAATATTCAATTAAAAAGAAAATCCAAAAGGAAAAAAAAATCACCCTATGCTCACGTCTATGTACAGTGTGGACATTTGCAGAGGACTTACATTAGAAAACATTGTTTCTTGGGCAAGAGGGCTGCTGAGTAGGGAGGTCGTTTAATCTGGTTCCTCAAAGTTAGCTGGATATCTATCAAGCCATTCTGAACACACACAAATTCAGCCTGAGATGGAATATTTATCTGGATCTCCACAAGCAGAGAATTAGGGATGGAAAGTGGAGTCTTCTGGGGAAATGACTGAAGATAAATGGAAGGCTGGGGCGCCCCAAAAGCTGGCCACCGGAAAGTGATGTAACACAGGAGAATACAAATGGAGACATTGGAAATCTGCTCAAGTTAGAGATACCCCCTTCTGAAAAGGGCACAGGGGACAAGCAGGGCAGAACTCTAATGGGATCATTGTGGTCTAAGGATTCCAGGAGATTCAGAAGGAATGGGGGAGCCCCAGCCGATAGAGTCCCCAAGCAGTGGAGCAGGGAGACTGGTTATGGTCACTGAGCCCAGACTGGACTTTTCAGTTCCAGACACAATAAACTATTAGCCGAGTTGGTAGTGAGACTGCCCTCTGCCTGACCACCCTGAAAAGACAAGAAGTTGCGAACTGTCTAACATCCTAAGGGATGTTAGTGCCTGTAACGGGGACAGACCTCAAGCAGTGTAGCCCACGAGGAGATGCTGCAGTGCCCCCCTCACTGTCACCTAGGAAATGCATAGGAAGGGTACAAGTGTGAGCCCACAACCACTAGCAATCGCAAAGCCACACATCTCAGAGACCTTCACAGCTCCCCGTGACACCTCTGGTGGACAAAGATTGACCTGCAGGATTTATTGCAAAAGTGGGGACAGACTGTGTGGCTGCTGCTCTGGGCTGGGAATTTCTCCACCGCCAGGTTTCCTCTGACCCTCTAAAGAGAAGCAGAAAGATGCCACAGAAAAATAGCTGAGCAGCCAATCAGCTCATATTAATCCCATCCGTCTAACAAGGGGTAGGCAACTCCACCAAGGCAAAGACATCTGAGAAGGCAAGCAGCAGGCCCCTCTCCCAGAAGACAGACAGGAAGCACAGATAAATGATAAGCTTATATCCCACAGACCTATAAAACTCCAGCACCAGGGGAAAATAATAAAGGGAGCTCTAGGTGATCCCTCAGGACTCACTTATACTTCAGGCTATAATTTTACATTTCTGTTCAGTTTCTTTTCTTACTTATTTTTTAAATTCTTTTATTTTTAACCCTGATCCCATTTAAAATAGATTCACATTTCCCAACCTATGTTTTGAGGTCTCTTCTTAACTTTTATTTTCTTTTATCATTATGTTTTATAGGTTTATACCCTACACCACCCTATATTTCACCCAATTCAATTTTATTGTGCTATATTTGTAAGTTCTGACTTCTTTACAATTTTGGGATACAGTGCTTTCTAACACCAAAAATCAAGCAAGAACAGGGAGATCATCCTGCTGTTTCCACCCCAGCCCCCTCTTGTTTCTTCCCCTCTTTCCTTTGTTCTTCCTTTTTAATTGTTTTGGATCATCTTAGCTTTGATAGTTTATCTGTGATAGATTTTGACCCTTTCAGATTTTTTTCTTAGGTGCATTTTACTTGGGTTGTGGTTGATATTTTGGAGTTTGTATGTTCCCTCAAGAATACCTCAAGAGGATGACTAGGGGGAAGAATGCCCAACAAGGAAAAGAACCAGAGACAGTGGTCCCGGCCACAGATCTAATGGGTATTGATATAAACAAAAATCTCAGAGATGGACTTCAGGGTAGCAATCATGAAGTCAATAGCTAGGTTTGAGGAAAGCATTCAAGACAACGTCAAATCAAGCACAGAACTGCCCTAATCTGGGGAAGGAGACAAGCATCCATGCCCATGAGGAAGAGTGGACCCCACCCAAGATCAATAAAAATAGACAAAATCCCTAGGTACATAATAGTGAAACCTGCAAATATCAGAGCCAAAGAAGATTTTTTGATAGCTTCTTGGGGGATGATATTTATTATGTACAGAGAGGGCAACATGAGAATAACATCAGACCTGTCCACAGAGAGCTGATAAGCCAGACAAGACCGGGAGGACATAATTAGGACACTGTATGAGAAGAACATGGAGCTAAAAATATGTTATCCAGCAAGGATATCATTCAGAATGGATGAAGAGACAAGGAGCTTCCAGGACACAATAAAAGTGAAAGAATATGTGACCACCAAGGCAGCCCTGAAGGAAATAGTAAGGGGAATTTTATAAAAGCAGGGAGACCCCAAGAGTAATATAGACCGGAAATTTACAGAGACAATCTATACAAGCAGGGACTTCACAGGCAACATGATGTCAATAGAATCGTAACTTTCAATAGTTACTCAAAACGTGGACAGGCTACATGCTCCCATGAATAAAAAGACAAGACAGGGCCCATGCATATGCTGTATACAAAAGTCTCATTTTGAGCCTAAAGACACCACCAGACTGAAAGTGAGGGGATAGACAACTATTCTTCATTCTAAAGGACCTAAAGAAATACAAACAAACAAACAAACTGGGGTAGCAATAGTTGTATCAGACAAATTAGATTTTAAACCAAAAACTCTAGTAAGATATGTAGAGGGATACCGTATCATACTTCAAGGGTCTATCCAACAGCAAAATCTAGCAACTGTAAATATCTGAGTCCCAAAAATGGGAGCAGCCAACTCCATAAGCTAACTGTTAATCAAAAAAAAAAAAAAAAAGAGTCATCACCACCACCACCATCATCATCATCATATATTAATAGTTGGAGACCTCAATACCCCACTCACAGAAATAGATCATCTAAGTAGTGAACTGTTTAAAAAAATGAGCATTGAATGACACAATGAAAGAGATGTACTTCAAAGATATAAAGAAAACATTCAACCCTAAAAGCACAAAATGCCATTCTGATTGAGTGTACACAGATCTTTCTCCCAAAATATGTCACATACGGGTTGACCACAGCTTTGTAATAAGCTGGAAAAAATGCAATGTGATGCCCCAGCTTTGTTTTCTTTTTCAAAATTTCTTTGGCAATTTGAGGTCTTTACTGGATCCATGCACATTTTAGATTATTTGTGCCTGCACCTTGAAAAATGCAGATGGTATTTTGATTGGGATGACACTGAAAGTATAGATTACTCCAGGTAGCATGGACATTTTAACAATGTTAAATATTCTGATCCATGAACATATGATATTTTCCCATCCTTTTGTGGCTTCTTCAGTTTCTTTCATGAGTGTTTGGTAGTTCAAGTACAGATCCTTTACTCTTTGGTTATGTTTATTCCAAGTTATTACATAGCTGTGATCACCAAGACAGTACGGTACTGGCATAAAACCAGACACATAGACCAAAGGAACAGTGTCAGGAACCCAGATATAGACCCTCAACTCTATGATCAAATAATCTCTGACAAACGAAGAAAAAATATCTGGAAAAAAAATCTCCTCGATAAATTGGACAACATGTACAGAAGAATGAAATTTGACCATCTCTTACACCATACACCAAGATACACTCAAAATGGCTGAAAGACCTCAATGTGAAACAGGAACCATCAAATACCTAGAAGAGAACATAGGCAGTAACCACTCTGACATCAGCCAGAGCCGCTTCTTTCAAGACATGTCTGCAAAGGCAAGGGGAAAAAAAAAGTGAAAAGGAAGGTTTGGGACTTCACCAAGATAAAAGGCTTCGGCACAACAAAGGAAACAGTCAACAAAACTAATAGGCAACCCAGGAATGCGAGAACATATTTACAAATGACACTACAAAGGGCTGTTATCAAAGATATATAAAGAACTTCTCAAACTCAACACCCACAAAACAGATAATGAATCCAAAATATGGGCAGAAGACATGAACAGACACTTCTCCAATGAAGACATGAATGGCTAACAGACTCATGAAAACATATTCATTATCATTAGTCATCAGGGAAGTTCAAATCAAAACTACATTGAGATACCACCTTACAAGAGTTAGAATGGCAAAAATCAACATGGCAAGAAACATCAAATGTTGGAGAGGATGCGGAGAAGGGGAACCCTCTTTACCTTTTCTGGAATGCCAGTTGGTGTACCCGCTTTGGAAAACTGTGGCGATTCCTCAAAACATTAAAAACAGAACTACCCTATGGACTACCAATTGCACTACTAGGTATTTACCCCAAAGATAGAAATGTAGTGGCCACATGCACTCCAATGTTCATTGTTCATAGCAGGAATGTCCACAATAGCCAAACTGTGGAAATTGATGAGATGCCCCACAACAGATGAATGGATAAAGAAGATGTGGTCCATATAGACAATGGGATATTAGTCAGCCATCAGAAAGGATAAATACCCAATTTTGCATCAACATGAATAGGACTGGGGGAGATTATGCTGAGAGAAAAAAGTCAAACAGAGAAAGTCAATTGTTACTTGGTTTCCCTTACTTTTGGAAGATTAGGAATAACATGGAGGACAGTAGAAGAGGGAAGGGAAAAGTGAGGTAGGCAATCAGATGGGGAGATGAACCATGAGGGACTATGACTCTGAGAAACAAAATGAGGGTTTTAGAGTGGAGGGGGTTAGGGTGATGGGAGAGCTTGGTGGTGGATATTAAGGAGAATACATATTGCATGGAGCAATTGGTGTTATATGTAAACCATGAATCTTGGAACACTACATCAAAAAATAATGATGTACTATATGGCGACTAACATAACATAATAAAAACTTTAAAAAAAAAAGATCACATACTGGGTCACAAATCAGTTCTCAACCAATACCAAAAGTTTGAGATTTTCCCTGGCATTTTTTTTCAGAAAATAATACTTTCAAACTGGAACCCAATCAATCAGAAGAGGAAATTTGGAAGGAATTCAAACATTTGGAGGTTAAAGAGCATCCTAAAAAGGAATGACTGGGTCAACCAGGAAATTAAAGAAGAATTTATAATGAAAATAAAAGCACATTGGTTCAAAACATATGGGATACTGAAAAGGTGATACTTAGAGGGAATTACATGGCTATTCAAGGCTCTCTCCAAAAAAAAAAAAAAAAAAAAAATTAGAAAAATCCAAAGTGCACAAGCTGACGTTACACCTACAGGACCTAGAGAAAAAACAGCAAATGGAGCTGAAACCAAGCAGTATAAGAGAAAGAATAAAGATTAGAGCAGATGTCAATGAAATAGAAACTAGAAGAACAGAGCAGATACCAAAAGTAGAAACTGGTTCTCTGAACGAATTAATAAGATCGATAAACCTCTGGCCAGACGTAGCCAAAAGAAAAGATAAAGGACTCAAATTAATAAAATCAGAAAGGAAA
Organism: Meles meles; assembly: GCF_922984935.1. Lineage (NCBI taxonomy): Eukaryota > Metazoa > Chordata > Mammalia > Carnivora > Mustelidae > Meles > Meles meles. The sequence continues at coordinate 19,834,333 of NC_060068.1, read as the reverse complement.
AGGGAGAGATCATGACTAATGCAAAAGAAGTAGAGAATTGTTAGAGCATATTATCAGCAAATATATGCGAACAAATTAGGCCATTTGGAAGCAATAGATGCATTCCTGGAAACTTATAATCTACCAAGTCTGAAACAGGAAGAAACAGACAATCTGAACAGATGAATAGCCAGAGAGGAGATTGAAACAGCAACCAAAAACTTCCAAACAAAACAAAACAAAACAAAACAAAAGTCCATGGCCAGATAGCTTCCAGGAGAATTTTATCAAATATTGAAAAAAATATATATTCATACCTATTCTACTGAAGCTGTTTCCAAAAAATAGAAATAGATGGATGGCTTCCAAACTCATTTTAAGAGGCTTTACATTGTTCCCAAAAGCAGAAAAAGACCCCATCAAAAGGAGAATTATGAACGAATAACCTTTTGAACACCAACATATTCAGGAAGATACTAGCCAATAATATCCCAAGGTACATTAATGGACCTTGAGAGCTTGTTTGGAGGTTCTAGCAGGGGAGCACAGCTATTTGTATACCCTTCACCAAAGAATGGTCTCCTCTATCAGGGAAGTGGTCCTCTTCGACCGAGCGTGCAGCTTAGGGAGGGATGTGCATGGAGCAGTGAGGGAGGAAGGGGACACCTGCCTACCCAGCCAGATCAGCCGAATCAACCCTGGCAATCAATGGGGTGACAGATGTTGCAGCCAAATCGCCCTCACATCCATCCCAAGGAACAGTAAAAGAGTTAGCATAAACAATGAATCTTGGAACACTGAAAGAATAAAATAAAGTTAAATAAATAAATAAGTTATTCACAACGACCATGTAAGGTTGATTCCTGGGACACAAAGGTAGTTCAACATTCACAAGTCAAATGTGATCTATCATATAAACAAAGGAAAGACGGGAACCATACCATCCTCTCAACTGATGCAGAAAAATCATTTGGCAAAATACAACATCCTTTCCTGATTAAAACTTCTCAAAATAGAGGGGTAGAGGGAACATATCTCATATCATAAAAGCCATCTATGAAAAGCCCACAGCAAATATCACTAGTAATGGGGAAAAACTGAAAACTTTCCCACTCTCACTACTGTGGTTCAGCATAGTACTAGAAATCCTAGCCTCAGCATTTGAACAACAATAACAATTGGCAAAGAAGAAGTCATACTCTTTTCCCTTGCATATGACAATCTACTTTATGTGGAAAACCCAAAAGACTTGACCCCTAAATTACCTGAACTCATACAACAATCAGCAATATTTAAGGATTCAAAATCAATGCACAGAAATCAGTTGTTTTTCTATAAACTAAGAATGTGAATGGAAAGAGAAGTTAGGGAGTTGACTCCATTTACAATACCACCAAATATCATAAGATACATAGGAATAAACATACCCAAAGATGTAAAAGATCTCTACTGTAGAAACTACAGAACACTTATGAGGGAAACTGAGGAAGACAGAAAGAGATGGAAAACCATTCCATGCTCATAGACTGGAAGAAAAAACATTGTGAAACTGTCTGTGCTAACCAGAGCTACCTACACAGTCAGCGCAATAACTAGCAAAATACCACCAATATTTTTCACAGACAATAAAAAAATTCTGAAATTTGCATGGACCAGAAAAGACCCTGAATCACAATGCCTGACTTCAAGCTAGTTTACACAGCTGTGATCACCAAGACAGCATGGTAGTGACACAAAAACAGACTCATCACTCAATGGAACAGAATACAGACCAGACATGGACCTTCATGTCTATGATCAACTAATCTTCATTAAAGGAAAGAATATGCAATGGAAAAAAGACAGGGTCTTCAATAAATGGTGCTGGAAAAATTGTACAGTCACATAGAGAAGGATGAGACTGGTCTATTCTCCTACACCATATGAAACAATAAATTCAAAATGGATGAAATACCTCAAGGTGAGATTGGAATCCTTCAAAATCCTAGAGGAGAACCCAGGCAGCAACCTCTTCAACCTCAGCCACAGCAACTTCTTGCAACACACATCTGTAAAGGCAAGGAAAACAAAAGCAAAACCGAACTACTGTTTCTCAAGATAAAAAGCTTTTGCACAGCATAGGGAACAATCAACACAACTAAAAGGCAATCCAAGGATTGGGAGAGGATATTTGTAAATGAAATAATTGATAAGGGGCTTATATCCAAGATCCATAAAGAACATATTAAACTCAACCCCAGAAAACGCATAATCCAATCAAGAAACAGGCGGAAGACATGATCAGACACTTCTTCAAAGGAGACATAAAAATGGTAATAGGCACATGAAAAAATGCTCCACATCACTAGCCATCTGGGAAATTCAAATCAAAACACAATGAGATACCACCTTACACCAGCTAGAATGGCTAAAATTAACAAGACAGGAAACAAGTTTTGGAGAGGACATGGAGCAAGGAGAACCCTCTTACACTGTTGTTTGGATTCAAGCTTGGGCAGCCAGTCTAGAAAACAGTTTGGAGGTTCCTCAAGACATTAAAAGTGGAGGTATCGGGGCACCTGGGTGGCTCAGTGGATTAAGCCGCTGCCTTCGGCTCAGGTCATGATCTCGGGGTCCTGGAATCGAGCCCCGCATCAGGCTCTCTGCTCCGCAGGGAGCCTGCTTCCTCCTCTCTCTCTACCTGCCTCTCTGCCTACTTGTGATCTCTCTCTCTGTCAAATAAATAAATAAAATCTTTAAAAAAAAAAGTGGAGGTATCCCATAACACATCCACTGTACTACTTACTAGCTGTTCACCCCAAAGATATAGATGTAATGAGTAGGAAGGGCACATGCTCCCCCATGTTCACAGCAGCAATGTCCACAACAGCCAAAATCTGGAAGGAGCCAAGATTTCCTTTAAGAGAAGAATAGATAAAGACGTGACCCATATAGAAAATGGAATATTACTCAGCCATCACAAAGGACGAATACCCAGCATTTGCATCGCCATAGATGGAAATGGAGGGGATAACGTTTGGTGCAATAAATCAAGTAGAGAAAGACAATTATCATATGGTTTCACTCATATCTGGAATGTAAGAAATATCTCAGAGGACCATAAGGGAAGGGAGGGAAACTGAATGGGAAGGAATCAGAGAGAGGGACAAACCATGGGAGACTCTGGACTCCAGGAAACAGACTAAAGGTTGCAGAGGGGATCAGTTAGGGCCTGGGGTGACTGGAAGTTAAGGAGGTTAGGGTGTGAAGGAGGCAGATGATGGGATGAGCACTGGGTGTTATAAACAGCTAGTGAATCATTGAACACTACATCTGATACTAATGATGTACTATATGCTGGCAATTGAATGTTAAAAACAAAACAAATCAAAACAAAAAGCACATCTGAAATACCTTGCAAAAAGTGATTGGGAGGGAGACAAACCATAAATGACTCTTAATCTCACAAAACAAACTGGGGGTTGCTGGGGGGAGGTGGGATTGGGAGAGGGGGAGGGGGCTATGGACAGTGGGGAGGGGAGGCGAACCATAAGAGACTATGGACTCTGAAAAACAACCTGAGGGTTTTGAAGGGTCAGGGGTGGGAGGTTGGGGCAACCTGAGGGTTTTGAAGGGTCAGGGGTGGGAGGTTGGGGGAACAGGTGGTGGGTAATGGGGAGGGCACGTTTTGCATGGAGCACTGGGTGTTGTGCAAAAAGAATGAATACTGTTACGCTGAAAAAATAAATAAAATGGGAAAAAAAAAGAGAGAGACTCAACTATAGAGAACATACTGAGGGTTTCTGGAGAGGAGGTGGACAGGACATGTGCTAAGTGTATAATGGGTTATTAGGAGGGTGCTTGTTGGGATGAGCACTGGGTGTAAAATATAATGGATGAATTAATAAATTCTACTCTTGGGGCGCCTGGGTGGCTCAGTGGGTTAAAGCCTCTGCCTTCAGCTCAGGTCATGATCCGGGGGTCCTGGGATCGAGCCCGCATTGGGCTCTGCTCGGCAGGGAGCCTACTTCCTCCTCTCTCTCTGTCTGCCTCTTCACCTACTTGTGGTATCTCTCGCTGTTAAATAAATAAATAAACTCTTTAAAAATAAATAAATTCTACTCTTAAAACCAATATTATACTATATGTTAAGTAACTAGAATTTCAATAAAAACTTGAGAAAGAAAAATGAATTGCAGTGCTTCCTAACAATGAGCATGGAATTATCTTTCCACTTCTTTGCATTTTCTTCAATTTCATTCATCTGTGTTTTGTAGTTTTCAGAGTACAGGTATTTCACCCTGTCAGTTAAGGTTATTCCTGTTTGTATCATAGTTTTTGGTGCTATTCTAAATAGTTGTGTGCTTCGCGAACTCTGCTCTTTTGTTTTGGCTGATCCATCCTTCCCACCAGTCATCCAGAGGAGCTCCTTGTCTGCTGTGGGCAGTGTTTGTTACTGAGCCTGAATGTGGTGAGTTGTTTTGTTTTGAAGGTTTTTGTTTTTGTTTTTGTTTTTTTATTTGATTTGACAGAGAGTGAGAGATCACAAGTAGACAGAGCAGCAGGCAGAGAGAGAGGGGGAAGCAGGCTCCCTGCTGAGCAGAGAGCTGGATGTGGGGTCAATCCCAGGACTGTTGAGATCATGACCTGAGCTGAGCTGATCATGACCAGAGACTCAACCCACCGAGCCACCCAGGTACCCCTGAATGTGGTGAGTTTTAACTAGGTGTGCTCTTGTCCACTCGTGAGATGAGAACTGAAACCACTTCTTTAAAAACTGAGGACCTGAGGAGCTCTCTTGTAAAGAAACATGGTGTGGGGCATGTGTGCTTGTTTTCTGCTTGAGGGGCAATGATGCTGGAACTGAGAAAAGCATGACAGAGATGGGCAGCAACGTAGAACACAAGGGTATGGAGCTTGGTGTAAGCAAGTTAGGCAGCCTGTTTTGGGGCTGCACTGCTTCCTGCTGGTGCTCTCTGTTGATATGGGAGTGGTGTCAGCTGTCTCCTTTGTTCCTGGAGAGTCATCTCTGTGAATGTTGCCTCTCAGTCTGTTTGTCCTAGGCTGTTTGCCTTCCTTCCTTCGAGGGGCAGCCCAGTGCTCTCAAGGCTCCATCCCAGCCAAGACCACTGACGTTTAAAACTCCAGGCAGTACGTCTCCCTGGTTAAAAGAAATCAAGATATTCAGTCTGTCTCATTTTGTAAGCCAGACCCGTGGGGAAAATATTTCTATGAGTTATCCTGTGAGTCCTCTCTCACCTTTTTTTATGATCATAGGTCCTGCTCCTCCCTTTCAGCCAGAATCCACTTCTCCACCAAACACCGTCTGATGTTTCTTCTGTCCTTTCAGACATGGAGTTTGTTTTCTCAGTCCTTGGATCTATTTCTGGGGTATTTATGATGATTTTATAGTTATCTTTTTGTTTCCCTGGGAAACTGGCACCTTGTCTTATCTTTTTCTTTTGCTCTTTTCACAGTTTGCTGGCTTTCTTCAGTGAATTCATTTTCTTTATATTTGGCATATCGATTATTGTCTTTTATATGTGGTTACCATTTTTTTTCTCTAACTTGTTCAGCATATAACAGTCCATATGAAGGTGAGGTAATGCAGGTAAATACATTTTTACTTCCATTCCACTTACAGGTTAGTTGTATGGGGTCATGTTTTATATCCTTTAATTTTCTGTGACTGCTGACTGATATTTTGAAATACACTTATTTTTTCATGTCTTTGTGCTTTCTGATTTTCTCACTTTTAATTACACTTTTTCATTCCCATTCAGTAGGGTTATTTCAGGGGTCACTGATTCCTTTAAATTTGCATGTCTGGGAACTATTTATCTCTCCTTATAATCTCAGTGATACCCTTCATGGTTACAGTAATCTTGGCTATATATTTCCTCCTTTCTGCTCTTTGAATATATTGGGCCATTCCCCTCTGGACAATTTTTCTGCTGAAATATTAGCTGATAGCCTGATGCGGTGTCTCCTGTATGTAACTGCTTTCTTTCTTCTTACTGCTATTTATTTATTTATTTGTTCTACTTATTTATGGTTTGCTTCAAATTTTTGCCTAAATTTTAGTTGGTTAATGTACAATGTAATATCGATTTCATTAATATGATTTAGTGCATCATCACTTACATATACAACACCCAGTGCTTATTGTGTTTAAAGGTCTCTATCACTACTTTTTGACATTTTAATTAATTATGAATTATTTTTTAGTATTTTTCCCATTTTAATACATATATCTTAAAGTGGACTTTTTGCAGATGATTTTGTTGGATGCTTTCTGTGTCTCCTGCATCTGGATTTGTTTCCTTCCCCTTATTTTGGAAATTGTTACCCATTATTTCATCAAATACATTTTCTGCCACTTCTTTATGTTCTTCTGAGTTCCCCAAAATGAAGACGTTATTACACTTTATATTGCTGAGATCCCTAAGTCTATTCTTTTTTTTTTAAGATTTTATTTATTTATTTGACATACAGAGATCACAAGTAGGCAGAGAGGCAGGCAGAGAGAGAGAAGGGGAAGCAGGCTCCCGGCTGAGCAGAGAGCCCGATGTGGGGCTGGATCCCAGGACCCTGGGATCATGACCTGAGCCGAAGGCAGAGGCTTAACCCACTGAGCCACCCAGGTGCCCCCCAAGTCTATTCAATTGTGGTTTTTTAAATTTTTTAAATTTTTTTATTTTTTAAAGTTTTATTTGAGAGAGTCTGAGAGAGAGAAAGAGAGAGACAGAGAGAGAGAGGGCAAGCAGGGGAGGGACAAAAGGAGGAAGAAGGAGAGAAGCAGATTCCTCACTGAGCAGGGAACCCAACTTGGAGCTTGATCCCAGGACTCTGAGATTAGGACCTGAGATGAAATCAAGATTTGAATGCTTACTGGACGGAGCCACCCAGGAGCCCCTAAGTCTGTTGTCATTTTGTATTTTTTACTCTCAGCTGCTCAGTTTAATTTCTATTCTTCTGTCCTCCAGGTCATTTGATTCATTTTTCTGCTTCCTCTTGCCCGCTATTTATTACATCTATTGTATTTTAAATTTCATTTATTGTGTTCTTTATCACTAAGTAATTCCTCTTTATCTGTTTCTCTCTCTGTTTGTTGAGGATCTTACTGATATCCTCTACTCTTCTCTCAAGGGTCATGAATATCAATATGATCACTACTTTAACTTATTTATCAGGCATATTAGTTGACCTTGTTTCATTCATTGTGGTGTCTGGCTGGTTCTTTTCTGATTTTCATTCGGGATGTATTTCTTTGTCTTCTCATTTTGCTCAATTCTCTGTGTCTCTTTCTGCGTGTTAAGACTGTCATCTATGTCTCCTCTTCTTGCAATTAGTGGCCTTATAAAAAAGAGCTTCTGTCCTGTCTTGAAGTGCAATTTGGCCATTTCACCATCAGCTGATGCTTCAGACGTGTCCCCTGTGTGTGTTGTGTGCACCTGGTGTTGTGGCTAAACCAGTTGTCCTTTCGGATTCAGTTGTCTGAATTGGATCCCTTTCCAGTTGTGGGCACTGTTTGGTCCCTCTGTTGTTAGTGGCCAAGTGTGGGTCTTCCTTGGGCTTGAATTGACATATATGAGACATTTCTCAGAGATGAAGTAACACCAAACTACAGGGCAATTTCCCCGCATTGTCCCCTGAGAAGCTTTCATTAGTGGGTGGGGCCTGTAGTCGGATCAACTCTATGTAACCAGCCCAGTGCTGAGGTACCCGTTATCAGGCTACCTTACCTGTGTCATTATCATTCCTTGTCTCAGGGAAGGAGTTACTTGGAATTTGTGCTGGCACCTGTCCTGAATACTTGCACACTGCCAGGCCAATGAAAACATTTTCAATGGGCTCCAGCCGAAGCGTTTTGGATGTGGCAGTTCTTCATTTCCTAGAGAGTAAAGGTTAGACTTCTCTTATGTGTGTGCTCACCTGGGAAAGTCCGCAGAGACTTGACTATTGTAATATAAGTCACTAATAGTTCAATATGGTACCAGGGCAAGATTGGAAAGGAGTTCTTATAATTTATTTACAAGTTTGCAGGGATGTATTAAGAGTCAGTTTAGTACGGAACCAAATATGTATTTTTCAGATTCCTGAGGGGACATCTCATCTTGATTTTCATTTGTGTTTCCCTAATGATGAGTGATGTCGAGCATCTTTTCATGTCTATTGGCCCTCTGGATGTCTTCCTTGGGGCGGGGGTAAGTCTGCCCATTTTTAAGTAAGTTATTCTTTAACGGGTATTCAGGTTTATAAGTTCATTATATTTTTGGATACTAACTCTTCATCAAATAAGTCATTTTCAATGATGTCCTCCAATTCCATAGTTTGCTTTTACTATTGTTGATTGTTTCCTTAGTTGTGCAGAACCTTTTTGTTTTAATGAAATGCCAATTATTTACTTTTGCCTTTGTATCCCTTGCCTTAGGAGACATAGGTATGTAAGATGTTGCTAAGTCTGACATCAAAGAGATTACTGCCTTGTATTCTTCTAGGACTTCTATAGTTTCCTGTGTCACATAAAGGTCTTTAATCGGTTTTGAATTCATTTTTGTCTATGGTGTATGGAAGTTGTCCAGTTTCATTCTTTTTCATGTTACTTTCCAGTTTCCCAACCACATTTATTGAAATACTGCCTGCGACCACCACCCCCCCACTGGGTATTCTTTCCTGCTTTGTCAAAGATCAGCTGACTATATAGTTTTGGGTTCGTTTCTGGGTTTCTATTATGTTCCTTTGATCTATGTGCCTGTTTCTGTGCCAGTACTATACACACGGTCTTCATCACTACAATTTGTAAAATAACTGGAAGTCTGGAACGTGGTAACTCTCTGTCCTTAATTTTCTTTTTTTCTTTTCACGGAATTTTCACAAAATTTCAACAGTTTTTTTATTGTTGAGAACATGGAAGGTATACTCTCTTAGCAACTTTCAAGTACACAATACAATATCCTGAATCTTAGCATGCATTAGAACCCCAGGGCTTTTCTTTTCAAGTTTGCTTTACTATTCATGGTCTTCTGTGGCTCCATACAAATTTTAGGATGTTTATTCTATCTCTATGAAAAACTTCTGGCATATTTTGATAGGGATTGCATTAAATTTGTAGATTACTTTGGATGATTTAGATATTTTAATTATATTTGTTCTTCTAATCCATGAGCATGAAATGTTTTTCTGTTTCTTTTTGCCATCTTCAACTTCTTTCACCAGCATTTTATACTTTTCATAGTACAGGTCTTTTACCTCTTTGGGTAACATGTATTTTTAGGTATCTTAATGTTTCTGATGTAATTGTAAATGGGACTTGTTCCTTGATTTACCTTGCTGTTGCTTCACTATTGATGTATATAGAAATGCAAATTTTGCTATATGTTGATTTTTGTATCCTGTTTCTTTACTGAAGTTGTGTATCATTTCCAGCAATTTTTTGGTGGCGCCTTTTGGGTATTCTACATAGAGTACTATGTCTTGTGCCAACATTGAAAATTTTACTTCTTCTTTCACTATTTGGATGCCTTGTGTTTCTTTGTGTTTTCTGGTTGCTGTGGGTAAGACTTGCAATACTATGTTAAATAACAGTGGGGGCATGGGCATCGCTCTCTTGTTTCTGATCATAGGGAAAAAAAAAAAAAAAAAGCTCTAACTTGTTCTCCCTTGAGTATGGTATTAGTTGTGGATTTTCATATATGAGATATATTATGTTGCAGTGTTTTCCCTCTAAATCTAGTTTGTTGAGTATGTTTTATCATTGGTGGATGTCATACTTTGCCAATTAAGATTTCTACATTGAAAGATACATATGGTTCTTGTCCTTGTGTTTATTAATGTGGTATATTATGTTCATGTTGTACTTTGTCAATAACATTTTCTACATTTATTTAAAGACTCATATAGTCCTCATCCTTGTGTTTATTAATGTAGTGTATCATGTTCATTGAGTTGCAAATATTGATCCAACCTTGCAATGCAAGAATGAATTCCACTTTGTTGTAGTGAATGGTTCTTTGAATGTAGTGTTGGATTCAGTATTTTCCTGAGAATTTCTGCATCCACCTCTATGAGGATATTGCCTCCAGTTATCTTTTTTAGTGCTGTCTTTATTGAGTTTTGGTATCAGGGTAATAATGGTGGCCTCATAGAATGAATTTCGAAGCTTTCCTTACTGCTGTATTTTTCTGGAATAGTTTCAGTAGAATAGGTATTAACTCTTCTTTACATATGGTAGAATTCATCTGTGAAGCCATTTGGACCTGGACATTTTGTTGTTGTTGTTGTTGGGAGCCTTGTGATTGCTGACTCAATTTCCTTCCTGGTATCAGTCTGTTCCAGCATTATATTTCTTTCTGTTTCAATTTTGGTTATTCATATGGTCCTAATAGCTTACCATTTCTCCCAAGTTATCCAGTTTGTTGACATATAATTTTCCATAAAATTCTCTTATACTTGTATTTTTGTAGATAAGTTTTACTCCTCTCTCATTTGTGTCTTTTTGGGGGGGTGTTTTCTTCTTTTATTTGTTACGTTTGATTAGGGGTTTATTAATTTCATTAATTTTCCCAAAGAACCAACTCCTGCTTTTATTGATCTGTAGTATTGATTATTATTTTTTAGGTTTTTTAAAATTTATTTTTGTTCTAATACTTATCACCACCTTCCTTCTGCTGGCTTTAGGTTTAATTTTCAAACTCCTTTAGGTGTAAGTTTAGGTTGTTTATCTGAACATTTTCTTGCTTCTTAAGTTAATCTGCATTCCTATTTATTTCCCTCTTAGGACCATTATAGGCTACATATCAATTGTTTTGGACCCTTGTGTTTTCATTTTCATTTGTTTCCATGTATTTTTTTTTTAATTTCTCCTCTGATTTCATTTATCCATTCATTGTCTAATAGCATGTTGTCTAACCTTCTAGTATTTGTGGTCTTTCCATTTTTTTTTTCCTTGTGGTTCATTTCAATTTTCATAGCATTGTGTTCAGAACATATGCACAGTATGGTATCAATCTTTTTGTACTTTTTGAGGCCTGATATGTATCCTAATATTTGAGCTACCAGATATATCACATGTACTTAAAAAGAACAAACATGTATTTTCCTATTTTAGCATAGAATCTTCTAAATTTATCTGTTAAGTCCTGGACCAATGTGTCCTTCAAAGTCCTATTTTTCATGTTGATTTTCTCTTTAGATGATCTCTCCATTGATATAAGTGGTGCTTTATTAAAGTCCTATATTATTATTTTATTATTATCAATGAGTTCCTTTATGTTTATTATTCTTTGTTATATATATTTGGGTGCTTCCATATTGGGTGTATAAATATTTAAAACTGTTTGATATTCTTGTGGTGGTGTCCCATTTAGAGCATATAATGACTTCTTTGTCTCTTGTTACAGTCTTGGTTTTAAAGTCTAGTATGCCAGATGTAAATATTGCTACTCTGGCTATACTTTGACATCAATTTGCATAATAAATAATTTCCCATGCTCCCACTTTTGACCAGTAAGTGTCTTCAGGTCTAAAATTAGTCTCTTCAAGACACAATATTGGAGGGCTTATTTTTTGGTTTATTTTTATTTTTTTCCATTCTGACTCCCTAGTTTATTTACATGCAGACTATTTATTGATAGATATGTATTTAGTGCCATTTTATTAGTTGTTTTGTCATTGTATCTGGAGATTTTGTCTGTTCTTTTATGTCTTTCATTCTGGTCTTTCCCTTCTGTTCAGGAAGTCTCCTTTAATATTTTCTGCACAGCTGCATTAGTGGCGATGAACTCTTACAGCTTTAGTTGTCTGGGAAATAATCTTTCCTTCTATTCTGAAAAATATGCTTGCTGGGTACAATATTTTTGACGTCAGATTTTTCCCATTCATCACTTTGAATGTATCATGCTTCTTCCTTCCGCCTTGCCAAGTTCCTTTTGAGAAATCTGCAGCTTGCCTTATGGATCTTTCCTTGTAATTTAAGAATTTCTGTGTTTCTGATGTTAAGACTTTTTTTCTTTTTTTTTTTTTAAGATTTTATTTTGACAGAGAGAGATCACAAGTAGGCAGAGAGAGACGGGGAAGCATGCTCCCTGCTAAGCAGAGAGCCCCACACGGGGCTGGATCCCAGGACCCCGGGATCATGACCTGAGCCGAAGGCAGAGGCTTTAACTCACTGAGCCACCCAGGCGCCCCCCTTTTTTTTCTTTTTTAAGTCTTTTTTTATTATCACTAAATTTTGCAAATTGTATTGCAGTATGTATTGGTGTTAGCTGGTTTTGTTAATTTTTTCAATTGCTATTATTAGTAGTAATATTTTATTTTTTGGAGAGTTTTATGTGGCTCCTTTCTTTGGATGTCTGCTTCCTTCCTCAGGTTAAGGCATTTTTCAGCCATCATTTCCTCAAATAATTATCTTTTTTAGGATTTTACTTATTTATTTCCCAGAGAGAGAGATCACAAGTAGAGAAAAAGGCAGGCAGTGGGGGAGGGGGAAGCAGGCTCCCTGCCAATCAGAGAGCCCAATGCAGGGCTTGATCCCAGGACCCGGAGATCATGACTTGGGCCAAATGCAAAGGCTTAAAACACGGCACCACCCAGATGCCCCACTCACAGATAAATTTTCTGTCCCCATTTCTCTATTTTTCTTGTTGGGGAAGGAAACAAGTACTCCTCTCCATGAGGCAAAGGGGTCCCCTCTAAAGATCAATAAAAATAGACCAACATTCTGGCATATAATAGTGAAACCTGCAAATATTAGAGCCAAAGAAACTATCTTGATAGCTGCTAGAGAGAAGAGATGTATTATGTACAGTGTGAGGAACATTAGAAAAACATCAGACCCATCCACAGAAACCTGACAAGTCAGAAAGGGCTGGCAAGGCTTATTCAAGGTACTATAGGAGAAGAACATGCAACCAAAACTATGTTATCCATCAAGGCTGCCATTCAGAATGGACGGAGAGACAAGGACCTTCCAGGACTCATAGAAACTGAAAGAATATCTGAACAACAAACCAGCCCTGCAAGAAATGTTAATGGGGATTCTATGAACGAAGAAAGACCCGAAGAGTAATACAGACCAGACATTTACAGAAGCAATCTCTAAAAACAGGGACTTCACAGGCAACATGATGGTAAGAAAGTCCGATCTCTCAATAGTTACTGAAAACACGAACAGGACATGCTCCCATGAAATGTCATAGTGTTTCCGATTTAAAGAAGAAGACAGGATCCATCCATATGCTGTATAGAAGACATTCATTTTGAACCTAAAGACATCTCCAGACTGAAAGTGAGGAGATGGAGAACTATTCTTCATTCCGAAGGACCTCAAAAGAATGTAGCAATTCTCATATCAGACAAGTTAGATTTTAAACCAAAGACTGTAATAAGAGCTGTAGAGGGATACAATAGCATACCTCAAGGGTCTATCCAACAACAAAATCTAGCAGCTGTAAATATCTTATGCCCCCAACATGGGTGCAGCCAACTACATAAGCCAACTTTAAATCAAAATAAAGAATCCTATTAATAATGATACATGAATAGGTAGAGATCTCAACACGCCACTCACAGAAATAGATCACCTAAGGAGAAGATTTTTCAAAAAGAAAAAAGAGCTTTGAATGACACCTTAGAAGACTTGGACTTCAAAGTTATAAACAGAATATTCAGTCATAAAACCATAGAATGCCACTGTTATCAAGTACAAACGTAACTTTCTCCAAAACAGATCACATACTGGTTGATCATGGCTTTGTCATAAACCTTGAAGTCAGGCAATGAGAAAGTCAATTATCATATGGTTTCACTTACTTTGGGATGGAAGGAATCACATGGAGCACATTAGGAGTAGGAAGGGGAAAAAGATGGTGGGGGAACTGCAAAGGGAGAGAACCACAACAAAATGTAAAACTAAAGAAGCAGAGGGTTTTAGAGGGAAAGGGGTTGGGGAGATTGTTGAGGCTGGTGGTGGTTGTTAAGGAGGTCATGTACTGAATGGAACACTGGTTGTTATATTTAAACCATGAATCTAAGAACTCTACATCAAAAATTAATGCTGCACTGTTTGGTGACTTACATAACACACTCAAATATTAATAAATACATAATAAATAAATAAATAAATGACATACTGCGTAACAAATCAGGTCTAAACCAGTAACAAAATTCTGAGATTTTTCCCCTGCATTTTTTCAGACAATAATGCTTTGAAACTGGAGCCCGATCAGAAGAGGAATTTTGGAAGGAATTCAAACATTTGAAGGTCAAAGATCATCCTGCCAAGGAATGATTGTGCCAACCAGGAAATTAAAGAAGAACTTAAACAAGTCATTGAAACTAATGAAAATGAAAACACACTGCTTCAGAAACTATGGGATACTGAAAAGCTGGTCTTTAGAGGGAATTATGTAGCCATCTGAGGCTCTCTCAAAAACTTAGAAAATTCTCACATGCACAAGCTAAACTGAGCCCTGGAAATAGCATAGCAAATAGAGCTGAAACCAAGCGAAAGAATAAAGATTAGAGCAGAAATCAATGAAATAAGACACTAGTAGAACAGCAGAGCCCACCAATAAATCTAGCAGCTGGTTCTCAGAATGAATTAAGGAGATCAATAAACCTCTGGCCAGATGTAGCCAAAACAGAAGATAAAGAACCTAAGTTAATAAAATCAGGAAGGATATGGGAGAGATCATGACCAATGCAAAAGAAATGGAACTGTTAGAACATATTATCAGCAAGTATATGCCAACAAATTAGGCCATCTGGAAGAAAGAGATGCATTCCTAGAAGCTTGTAATCTACCAAGTCTGAAACAGGAAGAAAAAGGCAATCTGAACAAACCAATTACCAGCAAGGAAACTGAATCAGGAACCAAAAACCTCCCCACAAAACAAGAGTCCAGGGCCCAATACCTTCCCAGGGGAATTCTACCAAACATTTTAAGAATAAATCATTCCTATTCTAAAGAAGCTATTTCCAAAAAAAAAAAAAAAAAAAAAAAAAAAAGCAACTGAAAGGAAAGCTTCCAAACTCATTTTCTGAGCTCGAGCATTACCTTGATTCCCAAGCAGACAAAGACCCCAAGAGAAAGGAGAATTACAGATGAAGAACCCTAGTGAGCACTAATACCAAATTATTCAACAATATACAAGCCAGCAGGATTCCAAGGTACATTGAAAGTGTTGTTCAACATCACCAGGTGAGGTTTATTCCTGGGATATAAGGCAGGTTCAACATTCACAAATCAATTGATGTGATAGGTCATATAAACAAAAGAAAGACGAGGACCATATCATCCTCTCATTTGATGCAGAAAAAAAACATTTGGCAAATTACAACATCCTTTCATGTTTAAACCTCCTCAAAATATAGGGATAGAGGGAACATATATTATAAAAACCATCTATGAAGAGCCCACAGCAAACATTATTCTCAATGAGGAAAAACTGACAGCTTTTCCCTTAAGGTCAGGAACAGGACAGGGATGCCCACTCTCACCACTTTTCTTGAACATAGCATTAGAAGTTCTAGCTTCAGCATTTGGACAACAATAACAAATAAAAGGGATTCAAGTTGTCATAGAAGAAGTCAAACTGTCTCTCTCGACATATGACAATATACTTTTTGTGAAAACCCCAAAAGCCTCCACCCCTAAATTACTTGAACTCATACAGCAATTCAGCAATGTGCAGGATTCCAAAATCAAAGCCCAGAAATCTCTGGCTTCTCTAAACACTAACAATGTGAATGTTGAAAGAGAAATGAAGGTGTCAATTCCATTAACCATAGCACCCAAACCCATAAGATGCCTAGGAATAAACCTAACCAAAGAGGTAAATGATCTCTACTGTAAACTACAGAACACCGAGGAAGGACTTGTAGGAAAATACAAAGAAATGGAAAAACATTCCATGCTCCTGGATTGGAAGAATAAACACCGTAAAAATGCCTATGTTGTCCAGAGCACTCTACCTATTCAACACAATCCCTATCAAAATACCCTCAAAATTATTCACAGCCCTAAAACAAATAATCCTAAAATTTGCATGTAGCCAGAAAGGACCTACCCCAAATAGCCAGGGGATCGCTGAACAAGAGAACCAAAGTTGGGGACATCGCAATGCCTGACTTAAAGCTAGTTATACAAAGCTGTGATCATGGGGCACCTGGGTGGCTCAGTGGGTTAGGCCTCTGCTTTCGGCTTGGGTCATGAATCCAGGGTCCTGGGATCAAGCCCTACATCGGGCTCCCTGCTCAGCGGGGAGCCTGCTTCCCCCTCTCTCTCTCCCTGCTGCTCTGCCTCCTTGTGATCTCTCTCTCTCTCTCTGTCAAATAAATAAAATTTTAAAAAAATGAAAAAGGAATGCAAATATTTAATTCAGTTAGCCTATCTATATTATGTAGCATTACATTAGAATTATTGCTATTTACATATGCCTGGAAATATAGGGGAAAGAGAGCAAATATATAAAACTTTTTTTAGATCTAGCACACATGAAAGAGATTTTAATAGAATATCCTACTAGTTTAAAAGGTAAGGAACATTAATTTCAAGTAGGGGCTGTAACATTTTTTAGGAATGGAGCTTTTGAAGCTTACAATGAATGGTCGACAGTTTATTTACTAATAAACCTCTTAGACTGATAAGTACCTTGTCACTGTATTTCAGGTAAAAAGGACAACATTATCAAGGATACAGTTCAAAACATGGTTTGGGTTCATCTCCGGTGTTGTGGTCCAGAGAAGGTGATCACATGACTAAATCAGGGCCCATCAGGATTAATCATGGACCTTTGCTAGGTCTACTGGGAAAAAAAAATCTTTTCACTGAAATTCAGAGACTAAAAATCACGTAAGCCTAAACATGACGAATGCTATCATCATCGCCATATCAAGACAGCCAAAATGAAAACAAAAGTTACTTTGAGGAAGGAAAAAACAATAGATGAGTTATGTGGTCCTACATCTGGAATAGCAAACTTAAAAGTCTGACAGGGAAAGGATGCAAATGTCTAAGGAAATATCTATAAAACCAAATGGATTGGTGGGATCTGTGGAAAATGAAGAAATACTATTCATAAAAAATGAAATTTGATTTTATTTCAAGTATTATTGTGATCACAATAGCTTTGTGACCAGATTTTTCCTGGTGGGTACCAGATGGCAACTTCTGCATGAATCTTAGAACATATAAAGCCTCAAGAGGAATGGCTTATCTATTTTATGCGTACAATAGTTTCTCTTTATGGTAATAACATACAAAAATGAATGTGAGCAAGAAAAGGAGTACAAGATTAATGTAAGGTTTAAATATGAGACAACACAGTTGTTTAAGCTAAATGGATATAGCGCCGAGGTTTAAATCCCACATTTGTCACTTCCTCCCTATGCTAAGCCTCTCTGCCCCAGTTCTCTCATTTCTATACTAGGAAAGGAAAAGAAAAATGCCTGCTCCTTATGATTCTCATGGGGACTAAGTGAGTTAGTATATGTGAAGTTCTTAGATTAGGTCAGGCACATGATACATGCTCACTGAAAGCTAGTTTGATTCTATAGTTGCCATATACTATTCCATAACCACTAGCCATGTGGGACAATTCAGATTCAAATTAAAAAACTGAAATGTTTCATTAGCCACATTTCCAAGGCTCAATGGCCACACATATCATAGAATATTTTCATCATCAGAAAAAGTTCTAGTAGACATCAGTGCTCTATACTATGAGATTACTATGCTAGTGACAGAGTCAGAGAGGTAAGGGACATGGTTTCTTAGGTAAATAATGATTTCCAAGTCTCTGCCCTGTCATCACACGAAATGGCAACCATCAACCTCCTCTTTTAAAAGACCTAGTCCCTTCTCATGTGGCCTGCTGTCTCATCCTGGGCCCCTGAAGCTCAGGTAGACTGATATGTAAACCCAGCTGGACTCTGGACCTGTTCACAGGGAAAACCTTCTATGCCAACCAAGTCTGTTCTTCAGACAGCTCAATGAGGGAGTAACTTTGATGTGCTCAAGCTTCTACCCCCGTTTGCCAATAGGTGGCATCAATGCCCCAAGGTAAATATTCTCCATTGATCCTGAAATAGGACATGTGAACTCAGTTTGGAAGGAACTAAACAGGAAATCAAAAGAAACATTAGTCTATGTATATCCTATTATAAAATCTCAGTTCAAAAAATACAAAATTCATCAGTAGATTTTTTCATGTGGACATTCTACTATCATCTCTGTTGAACACATCCTGGAATTCAAGGGCATCATGAAGCAGCATCCAGTCTTCCTTTATCATGTCTCTTTCTGAGCTCTTTCGTGAAGCCTCTACTCTACTCAGGCTTCCTTTCCAAACCCTGATTATACCATGTTCATTTGCACTTCTGCACATTTGCTCATTTGCTCATGTTCGGTCTCCTGTCTGGAATGGCTTCTCTAATACTTTCTTCGTATATTCAAATTGTTCCATTCATAAATTTCCAGATAAAGTCTTACCTTCTTGAAGCCACTTATGAAGAGTTATCACGTATCTACTACTAAAGAATGTCTGTAACACGTAATACAGAATTTTACTATATGACATGTGCATCATCTATCATATATAGAGCATGCATATTCCTCTACCTTGAAAACATATCTTAAATCATCCTCCACAGTAAATATATCTTGATTTTTAAGAAGTAACATTGCATTGTACTGCACTTGTCTATTATAATGGGGGACAGAATAATAATTGCTAGACCACTATTCTTGAGGAAGGAAGATAGGTTCTAGAAGACATTTGGAGGGAGGGGCCTTCCAGAACAGCATGAACAATTCAACAATAGTACATTCAGTTTAATCTGAGATAGGTGCTAAACATGATGATGAGAGTTCCTGGAAGTTGGTGACAGCCCCAGTTCCCTCAGTAAGCCAAGAGCCAAGTTGGCCAGAAAGAGAGTAGACAGAGGAAGAGATGGTTGAAATTTGAAGAAAGAAAAAAAAAACCAAATCATGTAAGTCTTCTGAATAAGTAAGAAACAGAATGGACTAGAGAACTGTCAGAGGAGAATAAGAAGGGGAAAGAATGTTCCCTGCAGAGGATAAAAACAGATTTTGTCTATGGAAGGGATAAAAATTGATAGCTCCTAAATAGATACTAAAGAGTAATTTGAGATTTATAGAAGAAAATAAAAGCAAAACAAACAAAGGCCACTGTAGGTAATGCTATCATGTAGGCAAAATGAAATAATCCATACACAGTGTATATGTATGTGTGTGCATGCAAGAGAACACTGAGTTGTGACTCAATCGTAAAACACTGTTGTAAAACCTTTATAAAATAACCGAACACACTTTAAAAAAATTTTATTTATTTGACAGACAGATCACAAGTAGGTGATCACTCTGCTGAGCAGAGAGCCTCATGCGAGGCCGATGCGAGGCTTGACCCCAGGACCCTGAGATCATGACCTGAGCCGAAGGCAGAGGCTTAATCCACTGAGCCACCCAGGTGCTCCCCAAACACACTTTTGTATGTAATTTGTCTCTTTATGGAAAGGACCTTTTCTATATACTATACTGATGTTTAAGAATACTTAGAATTGACAATATAGCAGTAAAACTTTTTTATAGGTAAAATATGGAATGACTTAGCAATCAATGATGGTGAAATAAGCAGAGAATTCTAGTCTCAGAGCACCTGGGTGGCTCTGTTTGTTCAGCAACTGCCTTCGGCTCAGGTCATGATCCTGGAGTCTCAGGATTAAGTCAGGCATCACGCTCCCTGTTCAGCAGGGAGTGTGCTTCTCCCTCTGACCTTCTCCTGTCTCAGGTTCTCTCTCTCTCTCTTTCTCCCTCTCTCAAATAAATAAAACCTTAAAAAAAAGAATCCTAGTCTCAAAGATCAATCTATGTGAAAAAGATGTTTTAGTAACAGAATAGATACAGGATGCCCATCATCTGTTACTTGAATAGTACAGAAACTGACTATATGATATTAGGTCTATTTCTCTGGATGGAAGTCCAGAGAAAAATGGGGGCAGCAATGAAGAGAAAAACAAACTCTAGACAATGATAAAAGGACCTAGGCCCATTAACCTTCACCTCCATAAGACTTCCAAAGCAAATATAACCTTTATGTATTCTTTAAATTGAAGCATAGTTGACATATTGTATTGGTTCCACATGTACAATACAGTGATTCAACATTATGCAATAATCACCATGATAAATCTAGGTACCATCTGTCACCAAAGTTGTTATAATATTAACTGTATTCCCCATGTTGTATATTTCAGAACCCTGTCTTATTTATTACTGAATGTTTGTACCTTTTAGTCCCCACTCCCTGTTTGACTCTCTCCCTACCATCCTCTCCTCTGGCAAACACCAGATTGTTCTCTGTAGCTATGAGTGTTTTCATTTTGTTTGTTCCTTTGTTTTACTTTTTTTTACTTTCCATGCACAAGTGAGATCATATGGTATCTGTCTTTCTCTGTCTGACTAATTTCACTTAGCATATATCCTCTAGGTGTTTCCATGTTACTGCAAATGACAAGATCCCCTGCATGTCCTGACTTGGAAGAACAATGTTTACTAAAACATACAGTAATGTATAAGCAAATAGAAGAAAAAGGAAAAAAAAACTAATACAAAGACACACAACTAAAAATTAGTTCAGTTCTGTTTCTTGATATTATTAACAAGGCAAGAAATGAGCCTACACATAGAACCAAATAGAAGGCATCTTTGAAAATCCACATTCTTGGCTTAGTTAACATTTGTCTCCCTTTCTAGCATGCAAAGAAGAAGGCTGAATGATTACAATAGAAAAATAAAGTAACTTTATTAAAACTGCAAGACTATTATTCTCAGTAAATAACAGATTTATTATTTTGAAATTCTGGATACTTTAGATGATTCAAGTTTCCATTAACACTTTTCCATTAATACTGCTTTGTAATGGGAAATGAAATAATTATATAATCCCTAAAAATAAAATTAAAAATATACGATTTGTTGAGATAACTGAAATAAAGACAATGAAGTTGCATCTATTGACAAATAAATGGAGATGCTACAAAGTCGTTCCTTTCCCAACTATACACAAAAATAAGTTCATTTTCCAGTGCAGTATTTTAATTGAATCCATCCTTCTTGGAATTAGAAATAAATAAAAATGAGATTAATAGATTCCATTATTTTAAAAAAATCCAATACACTGTGGACATTTTCAGGCCACGCAAGTATGTTAACATCAATAGCTACATCCTCCAAATGTGAAAGATAGCAATAAAGTAGTGCACGTGGAAGGCTGTGACTGTTCCTCCTCAGTGGCCAGTGATTTTGATGAATCTGTATGCTGCATCATGAGAACTAGACAATCCAATAATCCAAAATCAAATCTTAGACTTCTCTCTCTCAAAACCTCTTAACATTGATTAGGCAATCTGTTTTGTCTTAAAATGCAATGGCATCTCCTCACAGTTTTAAGTGTTTTTGAGTCATAAGCTATACCCAGATTAGGATAACACAGGCTGAAGTACTCAGTCCCTGCTATTAGGGGGTATTTAGTCAACAGGTCAACTTTCACTTATACCACAACTAGGACACTAAGTCATTATCAGAAAATGAGAGGCTTTTCACTTTAATGCATTACTGTCCAATCTCAGAAATCAATATGAGATTGTTTTTCTTATCAATTGCTTGATATCAAGAGACAAAAAGAAGTTCCAGGATGTTAAAGATTAGCTAACTCTTGTTTTTCCAAAGTATTTTTTTAAATTACTCTTTTCTTGTGATTTTTTTTTCTGGTATTACATCCTAGGTATATAACGGAAATCAAGAGATTTTTGCACAGATTTGTATTTGTTAGTTAGTCACCTGGCAGGTAGCTGGTCATGCATTCACTGGGCACCTACATGTGAGGAGTGAAGGTCCCAGAACAGAGAGGTTTGTGAGCTACTCATGGGTTTGTTCATTAAAACATCATCTCATTGTGGTTTTGATTTGTATTTCCCTGATGGGGGGGTAGGGGGATAGGAGAAGAATAAATGAAACAAGATGGGATTGGGAGGGAGACAAACCATAAATGACTCTTAATCTCACAAAACAAACTGGGGGTTGCTGCGGGGAGGTGGGATTGGGAGAGGGGGAGCGGGCTATGGACATTGGGGAGGGGAGGCGAACCATAAGAGACTATGGACTCTGAAAAACAACCTGAGGGTTTTGAAGGGTCAGGGGTGGGAGGTTGGGGGAACAGGTGGTGGGTGATGGGGAGGGCACGTTTTGCATGGAGCACTGGGTGTTGTGCAAAAAGAATGAATACTGTTACGCTGAAAAAAAAATAAATAAAAAGGGAAAAAAAAAACAAAAAAAAACATCAAAGCTGCATGGTTTTCAGGGATGTATCACTTTGAGACGGAACTTTCCTAATTAGGCCACAGATGGCCAGACAGATTTCAACAAGCTAAAGGAAGAGGAGAAAAGAGCTATTCTTCGACATTACCATTTGATTGATCATGTGAGGCCATCTCGTACAATATTTTGGAGAGTTCCCGTTATAGGAAATGCAACAAAAATCCTGTAGTTGTCATATTTCACCACAGTTCTTGTAATCAAGCAGGCCAGCAGAACAGATGCTGCCATGACTTGTTCATGTTAAAACTATTATTCACTTCATTAGATCAATGTTTTCTTGTTCCAAAGTTTTCCTATGGTTTTGCTTTTCTTTCTCTGCTCCTTGCTCACAGAGAAATCATTTGCCTGAACTTCCTAGGTTAATAAGATATTCTCCCCAATCAGTCAGGGCAAAGGGATCCCTGGACCCAGGGATGTTCTATTACACACCATCGTTTTCATGCATGGATACATAGACGGTACACCCAGATTTTGATTTCCAACCATTAGCCCAGTTGTCCAACAGTATACTTAACGGTATCCGGGGGAATGAGTAAGCTTGATGTTGAATGCAAACCAGCTTATTGAAAGAACAGGATCACTTCATATTACATTACAAAGCAATAAAATAAAAAAGAAGGCCACAGGAAGATATTTAATGTATATTCATCGTGTTTATCTCATATGGGGTTGTATAATTACTGAGGTAAGTGGAATACAGCATGACAAAAGTTTTAAGCCTAGGATTTCCAGCAGAATTATGTAGACTATGAAATATATCTGTGTATAACTTGAATACATATCGTATTAAAATTAAGCTTCATGGGGTGCCTGGGTGTCTCAGTGGATTAAAGCCTCTGCTTTCGGCTCAGGTCAGGATCCCAGGGTTCTGGGATCTAGCGCAGCATCGGGCTCTCTACTCAACAGGGAGCCTGCTTCTTCCTCTCTCTCTCTGCCTGCTTCTCTGCCTACTTGTGATCTCTGCCTGTTAAGTAAATAAATAAAATCTTTTAAAAAAAATTAAGCTTCAAAGAAGAGCAAAATCCACTTTCTGATTAAATAAGTCTATACATATAGACTTTTGAAAGGTGATATACATATTTTATAATGTAATTAAATGAACATTTAAATATTGAATAAATGTATGTTATGTACACATTTTTAAATCAGAATAATAAGCCTTATTTGGATTCAGAATGCATCATAAGATTAGATGTAGGCTCCTTATCAACTGGAATGTACATAGGTCTTATTCAAAGGTGTATGCCTGAGGCAAGGAAAGCACCCAATATTTGTAGAATTAGATTAAATAATGTTCAAAGTGACATATCAATCCATTTAAACATGTTAAGTAGTTCAAAATCATCTAGTCAACATGTTTCTACCCTGTAATAACTCTTTTTTTAAAAGACTTTTTATTTATTTATTTGACAGACAGAGATCACAAGTAGGCAGAGAGGTAGGCAGAGAGAGAGGAAGGGAAGCAGGCTCCCCACTGAGCAGAGAGCCCAATGTGGGGCTCGATCCCAGGACCCTGGGATCATGACCTGAGCTGAAAGCAGAGGCTTTAACCCACTGAGCCACCCAGGTGCCCTCTAATAACTCTTTATGGAACTGTTGTGTTGACATGACATTATACAAGTCAGCAACATTTCAACCACACTGATCACCTGAGACTACATTTGAAGTACTACATTTATTATTAAAAAGTAGTACATTTATTATAATAAAGCTGACACTATGACTAAACGCTTGTGTACCCTAAAATTCATATGTTGGAGCCCTAAATCCCTCAATATGATATAATTTAGAGATTGAGTCTTTGAGAAGTAATTGCATTTGAATAAGTTCATGAAGGTGGATCCCTCATGATGACATCGGTATACCTATTAGGGGATGAGGGGCCCAGAGATATTTAATTATGTGACTGGAAACCAGTTCCAATGGTTCCTGCCCAATTAAACCTGAAACTCTAAGAAGGCTCTCAAATCTGATCTTTGATCTTTTTTCACCTGCTTTCTCTCTTTCTTAGTCATCAAAAAAAAATAATAAAAAGTAGAAAAACCGGGGGAAGGAGTCAAGGTGGAGGAGAAGTAGCAGCCTGAGACTACATCAGGTAGCAGGAGATCAGCTCGATAGCTTATCTAAACATTGCAAACACCTACAAATCCAACGGGAGATCGAAGAGAAGAAGAACAGCAACTCTAGAAACAGAAAATCAACCACTTTCTGAAAGGTAGGACTGGCGGAGAAGTGAATCTAAAACGACGGGAAGATAGACCGCGGGGGGAGGGGCCGGCTCAGCAAGCGGCAGAGGAACAGAGCACAAAATCAGGACTTTTAAAAGTCTGTTCCACTGAGGGACATTGCTCCAGGGGCTAAACCGGGGAGAAGCCCACGCAGGGCCAGCGTGGCCCCAGGCCCCGCAGGGTCACAGAAGGATCGGGGGTGTCGGAGTGTCGGAGAGCTCGCAGGTATTAGAACGGAGAAGCCGGCTGCAGAGACAGAGCCGAGGACTGAACTCTCAGCTCGGGGTTACCTTGAACTGGTCGCGGGCTGGGTGAGCTCGGAGCGCGGCTAGAGGCTGGGGATACGGGAGTGATTGGGTGCTGTCCTCTGGGGGCGCACTGAGGAGTGGGGCCCCAGGCTCTCGGCTCCTCCGGGCCGGAGACTGGGAGGCCGCCATTTTCATTCCCGTCCTCCAGAACTCTACGGAAAGCGTTCAGGGAACAGAAGCTCCCAAAAGCGAATCCGAGCCGATTACTTAGTCCGGCCGCCGGTAAGGGCGGTGCAATCCCACCTCAGGCAAAGACACTTGAGGTCACTACAACAGGCCCCTCCCCCAGAAGATCAACAAAATATCCAGCCAGGACGAAGTTCATCTATCAGGAGAAAGCAGGTTCATTCCTAAATCAGCAGAGCAATTCCAGAGGAGGAGAAAGCAAAGCACGGAACTCATGGCTTTCTCCCCATGATTCTTTAGTCTTGCGGCTACTTCAATTTTTTTTTTTTTCAATTTTTTTTTCTTTTTTCTTTTTTCTTCTTCTGCTAAATTTTTCTAAAACTTTTACCCTTTTCTTTTTTAACGTTTTTTGACTAGTTCATCTAAATATATATATTTTTTCTTTCTTTTTTATATTTTTTTATTTGTTTTATTTTTTTAATTTTTTTCTTTTTATTTTCCTTTTTTTTTCTTTTTTTTTTCAGAACCTGTTTTTATCCCCTTTCTCCCCCCCACAATTAGGGGTCTCTTCTGATTTGGTTACAGCGCATTTTTCTGGGGTCTTTGCCACCCTTTTAGTAGTTTATTTGCTCCCTCATATCCTCTTATCTGGACAAAATGACAAGGCGGAAAAAACCACCACAAACAAAAGAACAAGAGACAGTACCGAAGGCTAGGGACCTAATCAACACAGACATTGGTAATATGTCAGATCAAGAGTTCAGAATGACGATTCTGAACATTCTAGCCGGGCTCGAAAAAGGCATGGAAGATATTAGAGAAACCCTCTCTGGAGATATTAAAGCCCTTTCTGGAGAAATTAAAGAACTAAAATCTAACCAAGTTGAAATCAAAAAAGCTATTAATGAGGTGCAATCAAAAACAGAACACTCATGAAAGAAATTGAAGAAGACACAAAAAGATGGAACACTGTTCCATGCTCTTGGATTGGAAGAATAAACATTGTTAAAATGTCTATACTGCCTAGAGCAATCTATACTTTTAATGCCATTCCGATCAAAATTCCACCAATATTTTTCAAAGAGGTGGAGCAAATAATCCTAAAATTTGTATGGAGCCAGAAGAGACCCCGAATTGCTAAGGAAATGTTGAAAAACAAAAACAAAACTGGCGGCATCACGTTACCCGATTTCAAGCTTTACTACAAAACTGTGATCACCAAGACAGCGTGGTACGGGCATAAAAACAGACACATAGACCAGTGGAACAGAGTGGAGAGCCCAGATATGGACCCTCAACTCTATGGTCAAATAATCTTCGACAAAACAGGAAAAAATATTCAATGGAAAAAAGACAGTCTCTTCAATAAATGGTGCTGGGAAAACTGGACAGCGATATGTAGAAGAATGAAACTCGACCATTCTCTTACACCGTACACAAAGATAAACTCGAAATGGATAAAAGACCTCAACGTGAGACAGGAATCTATCAGAATCCTAGAGGAGAACATAGGCAGTAACCTCTTCGATATCAGCCACAGCAACTTCTTTCAAGATATGTCTCCAAAGGCCAAGGAAACAAAAGCAAAAATGAACTTTTGGGACTTCATCAAGATCAAAAGCTTCTGCACAGCAAAGGAAACAGTCAAGAAAACAAAAAGGCAACCCACGGAATGGGAGAAGATATTTGCAAATGACAGTACAGACAAAAGGTTGATATCCAGGATCTATAAAGAACTTCTCAAACTCAACACACACAAAACAGATAATCATATCAAAAAAATGGGCAGAAGATATGAACAGACACTTCTCCAATGAAGACATACAAATGGCTATCAGACACATGAAAAAATGTTCATCATCACTAGCCATCAGGGAGATTCAAATTAAAACAACATTGAGATACCACCTAACACCAGTTAGAATGGCCAAAATTTAGCAAGACAGGAAACAACGTGTGTTGGAGAGGATGTGGAGAAAGGGGAACCCTCTTACACTGTTGGTGGGAATGCAAGTTAGTGCAGCCACTTTGGAGAACAGTGTGGAGATTCCTGAAGAAATTAAAAATAGAGCTTCCCTATGACCCTGCAATTGCACTGCTGGGTATTTACCCCAAAGATACAGATGTAGTGAAAAGAAGGGCCATTTGTACCCCAATGTTTATTGCAGCAATGGCTACGGTCGCCAAACTGTGGAAAGAACCAAGATGCCCTTCAACGGATGAATGGATAAGGAAGATGTGGTCCATATACACAATGGAGTATTATGCCTCCATCAGAAAGGATGAATACCCAACTTTTGTAGCAACATGGACGGGACTGGAAAAAATTATGCTGAGCGAATTAAGTCAAGAAGAGAGAGTCAAGTATCATATGGTCTCACTTATTTGTGGAGCATAACAAATAACATGGAGGACATGGGGAGATGGAGAGGAGAGGGAGTTGAGGGAAACTGGAAGGGGAGATGAACCATGAGAGTCTATGGACTCTGAAAAACAACCAGAGGGTTATGAAGGGGCGGCAGGGGGGTGGGGGGGGTGGGAGGTTGAGGAACCAGGTGGTGGGTAATAGGGAGGGCAAGTACTGCATGGAGCACTGGGTGTGATGCCAAAACAATGAACACTGTTATGCTGTAAATAAACAAATAAAAAAAATATATATATATATATAAAAATGGAGGCTCTCACTGCTAGGATAAATGAGGCAGAAGAAAGAATTAGTGATATAGAAGACCAAATGACAGAGAATAAGGAAGCCGAGCAAAAGAGGGACAAACACCTACTGGACCATGAGGGGAGAATTCGAGAGATAAGTGACACCATAAGACGAAACAACATTAGAATAATTGGGATTCCAGAAGAAGAAGAAACAGAGAGGGGAGCAGAAGGTCTATTGGAGAGAATCATTGGAGAGAATATCCCTAATATGGCAAAGGGAACAAGCATCAAAATCCAGGAGATTCAGAGAACCCCCTCAAAGTCAACAAGAATAGGTCCACACCCCGTCACCTAATAGTAAAATTTACAAGTCTTAGTGACAAAGAGAAAATCCTGAAAGCAGCCCGAGAAAAGAAGTCTGTAACATACAATGGTAAAAATATTAGATTGGCGGCAGACTAATCCACAGAGACCTGGCAGGCCAGAAAGAGCTGACATGATATATTCAGAGCACTAAACGAGAAAAACATGCAGCCAAGAATACTCTATCCAGCTAGGCTATCATTGAAAATAGAAGGAGAGATAAAAAGCTTCCAGGACAAACAAAAACTGAAAGAATTTGCAAACACCAAACCAGCTCTACAGGAAATATTGAAAGGGGTCCTCTAAGCAAAGAGAGAGCCTAAAAGTAGTAGATCAGAAAGGTACAGAGACAATATACAGTAACAGTCACCTTACAGGCTAATAATGGCACTAAATTCATATCTCTTAATAGTTACCCTGAATGTTAATGGGCTAAATGCCCCAATCAAAAGACACAGGGTATCAGAATGGATAAAAAAAAAAAAACCCATCAGTATGTTGCCTACAAGAAACTCATTTTAGACGCGAAGACACCTCCAGATTTAAAGTGAGGGGGTGGAAAACAATTTACCATGCTAATGGGCATCAGAAGAAAGCTGGGGTGGCAATCCTTATATCAGATCAATTAGATTTCAAGCCAAAGACTATAATAAGAGATGAGGAAGGACACTATATCCAACTCAAAGGGTCTGTCTAACAAGAAGATCTAACAATTTTAAATATCTATGCCCCTAATGTGGGAGCAGCCAAATATATCAACCAATTAATAACAAATTCAAAGAAACACATCAATAATAATACAATAATAGTAGGGGACTTGAACACTCCCCTCACTGAAATGGACAGATCATCCAAGTCAAAGATCAACAAGGAAATAAAGGCCTTAAATGACACACTGGACCAGATGGACATCACAGATATATTCAGAACATTTCATCCCAAAGCAACAGAATACACATTCTTCTCTAGTGCACATGGAACTTTCTCCAGAATAGATCACATCCTGGGTCACAAATCAGGTCTCAACCGGTATCAAAAGATTAGGATTATTCCCTGCATATTTTCAGACCACAATGCTCTGAAGCTAGAACTCAATCACAAGAGGAAAGCTGGAAAGAACCCAAATACATGGAGACTAAACAGCATCCTTCTAAAGAATGAATGGGTTAACCAGGAAATTAAAGAAGAATTGAAAAAATTCATGGAAACAAATGATAATGAAAACACAACAGTTCAAAATCTGTGGGACACAGCAAAGGCAGTCCTGAGAGGAAAATATATAGCGGTACAAGCCTTTCTCAAGAAACAAGAAAGGTCTCAAGTACACAACCTATCCCTACGCGTAAAGGAGCTGGAGAAAGAACAAGAAAGAAACCCTAAACCCAGCAGGAGAAGAGAAATCATAAAGATCAGAGCAGAAATCAATGAAATAGAAACGAAAAAAAAAATAGAAAATATCAATGAAACTCGGAGCTGGTTCTTTGAAAGAATCAATAAGATTGATAAACCCCTGGCCAGACTCATCAAAAAGAAAAGAGAAAGGACCCAAATCAATAAAATCATGAATGAAAGAGGAGAGATCACAACTAACACCAAAGAAATACAGACAATTATAAGAACATACTATGAGCAACTCTACGCCAACAAATTGGACAATCTGGAAGAAATGGATGCATTCTTAGAGCCAAATAAACTACCACAACTGAACCAGGAAGAAATAGAAAACCTGAACAGGCCCATAACCAGTAAGGAGATTGAAACAGTCATCCAAAATCTCCAAACAAACAAAAGCCCAGGGCCAGACGGCTTCCCAGGGGAATTCTACCAAACATTTAAAGAAGAACTCATTCCTATTCTCCTGAAACTGTTCCAAAAAATAGAAATGGAAGGAAAACTTCCAAACTCATTTCATGAGGCCAGCATCACCTTGATCCCAAAACCAGACAAGGATCCCACCAAAAAAGAGAAGTACAGATCAATATCCTTGATGAACACAGATACAAAAATTCTCGCCAAAATACTAGCCAATAGGATTCAACAGTACATTAAAAGGATTGTTCACCACGATCAAGTGGGATTTATTCCAGGGCTGCAGGGTTGGTTCAACATCCGCAAATCAATCAATGTGATAGAACACATTAATAAAAGAAAGAACAAGAAACATATGATACTCTCAATAGATGCTGAAAAAGCATTTGACAAAGTACAGCATCCCTTCCTGATCAAAACTCTTCAAAGTGTAGGGATAGAGGGCACATACCTCAATATTATCAAAGCCATCTATGAAAAACCCACCGCAAATATCATTCTCAATGGAGAAAAACTGAAAGCTTTTCCGTTAAGGTCAGGAACACGGCAGGGATGTCCATTATCACCACTGCTATTCAACATAGTACTAGAAGTCCTAGCCTCAGCAATCAGACAACAAAAAGAAATTAAAGGCATCCAAATTGGTAAGGAAGAAGTCAAACTATCACTCTTCGCAGATGATATGATACTATATGTGGAAAACCCAAAAGACTCCACTCCAAAACTGCTAGAACTTTTACAGGAATTCAGTAAAGTGTCAGGATATAAAATCAATGCACAGAAATCAGTTGCATTTCTGTACACCAACAAGACAGAAGAAAGAGAAATTAAGGAGTCAATCCCATTTACAATTGTACACAAAACTATAAGATACCTAGGAATAAACCTAACCAAAGAGACTAAGAATCTATACACAGAAAATTATAAAGTACTCATGAAAGAAATTGAGGAAGACACCAAAAAATGGAAAAATGTTCCATGCTCCTGGATTGGAAGAATAAATATTGTGAAAATGTCTATGCTACCTAAAGCAATCTACACATTTAATGCAATCCCTATCAAAATACCATCCATTTTTTTCAGAAATGGAACAAATAATCCTCAAATTTATATGGAACCAGAAAAGACCTCAAATAGCCAAAGGAATATTGAAAAAGAAAGCCAAAGTGGGTGGCATCACAATTCCGGACTTCAAGCTCTATTACAAAGCTGTCATCATCAAGACAGCATGGTACTGGCACAAAAACAGACACATAGATCATTGGAACAGAATAGAGCGCCCTGAAATGGACCCTCAACTCTATGGTCAACTAATCTTCGACAAAGCAGGAAAGAATGTCCAATGGAAAAAAGACAGCCTCTTCAATAAATGGTGCTGGGAAAATTGGACAGCCACATGCAGAAAAATGAAATTGGACCACTTCCTTACACCACACACGAAAATAGAATCCAAATGGATGAAGGACCTCAATGTGAGAAAGGAATCCATCAAAATCCTTGAGGAGAATGCAGGCAGCAACCTCTTCGACCTCAGCTGTAGCAACATCTTCCTAGGAACAATGGCAAAGGCAAGGGAAGCAAGGGCAAAAACGAACTATTGGGATTTCATCAAGATCAAAAGCTTTTGCACAGCAAAGGAAACAGTTAACAAAACCAAAAGACAACTGACAGAATGGGAGAAGATATTTGCAAACGACATGTCAGATAAATGGCTAGTATCCAAAATCTATAAGGAACTTATCAAACTCAACACCCAAAGAACAAACAATCCAATCAAGAAATGGGCAGAGGACATGAACAGACATTTCTGCAAAGAAGACATCCAGATGGCCAACAGACACATGAAAAAGTGCTCCACGTCACTCGGCATCAGGGAAATAGAAATCAAAACCACAATGAGATATCACCTCACACCAGTCAGAATGGCTAAAATGAACAAGTCAGGAAATGACAGATGCTGGCGAGGATGTGGAGAAAGGGGAACCCTCCTCCACTGTTGGTGGGAATGCAAGCTGGTCCAACCACTCTGGAAAACAGCATGGAGGTTCCTCAAAATGTTGAAAATAGAACTACCCTATGACCCAGCAATTGCACTACTGGGTATTTACCCTGAAGATACAAACATAGTGATCCGAAGGGGCACGTGTACCCGAATGTTTATAGCAGCAATGTCTACAATAGCCAGACTATGGAAAGAACCTAGATGTCCATCAAGAGATGAATGGATAAAGAAGATGTGGTATATATTCACAATGGAATACTATGCAGCCATCAAAAGAAAAGAATTCTTGCCATTTGCGACGACGTGGATGGAACTAGAGCGTATCATGCTTAGTGAAATAAGTCAATCGGAGAAAGACAACTATCATATGATCTCCCTGATATGAGGACATGGAGAAGCAACATGGGGGGGTAGGGGGATAGGAGAAGAATAAATGAAACAAGATGGGATTGGGAGGGAGACAAACCATAAATGACTCTTAATCTCACAAAACAAACTGGGGGTTGCTGGGGGGAGGTGGGATTGGGAGAGGGGGAGGGGGCTATGGACAGTGGGGAGGGGAGGCGAACCATAAGAGACTATGGACTCTGAAAAACAACCTGAGGGTTTTGAAGGGTCAGGGGTGGGAGGTTGGGGCAACCTGAGGGTTTTGAAGGGTTAGGGGTGGGAGGTTGGGGGAACAGGTGGTGGGTAATGGGGAGGGCACGTTTTGCATGGAGCACTGGGTGTTGTGCAAAAAGAATGAATACTATTACGCTGAAAAAATAAATAAAATGGAAAAAAAAAGAACTTAAATGTATGAATTTTCAATGAACATATACACAGCTGTATATAACAAGAAGCTGAGTTAGGAAAGAAATCACACACACACACACACACACACACACACACACACACACACACATACCAGTGGAAGAGTAAGGCTCAACAACTAGTAGGTCAGGGTGAGGGGGAGGTGGAATACATGCATGTTGATGCGGGAAACAGCTCGTGAGCTCTTGGCATTAGTAAATCGAATGGTAGTCACTCAGGTTTTCAGTTTCTGTCTCGTATTCATGTGTGTGTGGATGAGAAGACTCAAAGATGAAAAAGAAAAGAAAAAGCAGGTGGGGTAAAAAAAAAAAGAAGTTAAAAGAAAATCTGTAAATGTCTCTACTTTCAAGAAACAGTGACTGTCCTTTGGTGATATGGTGTGTAGAAATGTCTAACACAGAAAATAAGAATACACAAAAGTCTGTGGGATTTTCACAGTCCTCTTTCCAAAACTGGCTCATTTTTCCATCCATTGAAATGCACAAGGAACTCAAGACCAAGACTACCAAATACTGAAGATGTGGATAAAATGCCACACTAAAGTCCACACATAGCTGACTGGTCAAAAGGGGGCAGATAATTGGATACGAACAACCAAAGTTATAGGTGCAACATCATGAATACCATTCTACACACTCAGAGGGAAGAGGGAATATGATAAACCATGTAAAAGAGTGTTTCTTCACAGGTTGTTAACACTGGAAGCTATTTTAAAATCCTAGTGACTAATATTGAAAACAGTAACATTAACAGCAAACATTTATTTAGTGTTTACTGGGCGAGTGGCAGGCATTTCTAAGCATGCTTATGTGCAGGAACTCATTGAATTTTACCCTCATACCGACCCTGTGATGTGGGGTATCATCATTTTTGTCACTTCACCGGTGAGGAAAATGAAGCATAGTGAGGTTATGTGCTGTGCTCAAGGTTCACACCTACACCTTCCGGAGTGGGGATTTGAATCTAGGCACGTTGGCTCCGCGCTCTGCTGCCTACAGGAACAACAATGGTTGAGCTCTTACAATGCACTAGAATCTGCTCTGAACAATGTAATTACATAATGTGATATTTTCTTGCAGCCCCATGAGGAAAGTACCTCCTTTCCTGCAAATACAAGACCCGGGGCTTAAAACATGCCACAGTGATACATCCTCTAACTGCCAGAGGCTGGACTGAAACCAAGATCTGTGAAGTGCCCAGGGACACTAGGTGACAGTCCCCTGTCATTCTATAATCTGCTGCAGAATCTGTCTTCCACAGTTGACTCACAGTACCAATACCTTCTTAATCTCACTTGAAGCATTTTGGACCCACCTTGGGCTCCCAGACCATGCCTACAATTCTGCCTTCACAACCACACAAGTGCTGAGGCTCCCGGGCTTAAACTCGGGAAGTAAAACATACGTAGGCTTTATTAAACCCCATGTGTTGAAACTTTACACATCTCTCCCACGGTCTCCACCACTTACTGGTATTTATATCCAAGGTATTTAAACCTAAATTGTCATTCTTATATGGTCCAGGTGGCAAATGTCGCCTCCTAGACATATCTTGAGAACAATGAATTTTTTAAATTCTAGAGAATAATGTGCCATCTTTCAGCTTATTAATGCTGGGAGAAGTACATTTGGAGATTTCATTTTCTAGTTTTCACTACCCTCACCTGCAAATGGCCGCAAATATGTTCATAAAAAAATCTTGCAGATTGAAAGTTACATAAATAATGTGGTTGAAAACAAATAATGAAGAAAAGAGCTGGTAGGTGGTCCTTGTCTGCCAGATTACAAGGTAAAAATTATGATATCTAATCAAATAAAAACTGATATGGCTCTTATGAAATATATCTATAATTTTTAGAAAAAAATATTCTGCAACATCCACAAGTAAGAAAGTTATTCAAAATACCATTTCACAGAAAAATTATAAATAGGCTATATGTAACGTATATATCATCTCGTTTATAAGTACATGTTAGTACAATATAAATAACCATGCATATATTTGTGTGCACTAAAATATATTCTATCGTCAGGGATGAGAGTTCAAAAAATGTTTATAATATTCTATTCCATTCCAGGATTGACATTTATTTATAAGTTAGTTTATCTTATTTTCAGGAACAATTATATATAAAATAAATATACTGAACTAAGACTGATTTCCTTTAAAAAAAAAAAGTGGTATAATAGCAAAACAAACAAAGAGTGAACTAGATAGACGGTTCCAAGTTTTTAATCCTAATTCTCTCAGTAACTTAGCTAAGAATAACAATAAAAACCACCATCTTTTGGATAGCTATGACCAAATGACACTGGTTAGTCCTTCACGTATATTAACTTTGTTTCTCACAACACTCCTATGTGGTAAGTAACTAATGCAGTGGGAAATAGAACTGGAAAGAGAGAGTTGTCACTAATCAAATAAACAGTAGTTAAGATACATAACGATATTATTTTGTCCATTATGATTGCAAAATTAAATTGTGATATATCTTGTCAAATATTAAGGAAGACAAAGAAACTGGTGCTCTTACTGCCGCTTATTAACTGTGCATCCTTAGGCAAGCTAATTAACATCTCTGGGGTGCAATTTCTTCAAATTCAATTCTGGAATTTCTTTTTGTATAAGTGCAGTAATACCATATATCTTAAAGACTATGGTGAGAATTTTAAAAGCTAATTCATGTAAAAGTTTATTCACAAGAGTGTCTGACACACAAGAACCCGTAAGTGTTAACTCTCATATTGCTAATGACAAAAATTCTTCTGGAATATAAATAGAAATTATGTATCAAAGCCATAGAGGAGGTCATTGACAATAATCTGTTCCTGGAACTAACTCTATCCTAAGGAAAACAGACAGTATTCTGCGTATGCAAAAACAAAGCTATTCATTGTCACAATATTTATAATAGCAATAAAAAGGGAAATTCTCCTGCATTAGGAGAATTATATAATCATATATGCATTCCTCTCATTATAAAGGTATGTTAAAACCCAGTGATCTTGAAGTCTCAATCTTAAAGAAAATGCCTCAGAAACAGTGACATTGTTTGAGGGAAGAAAGTTAAGCAAAGACAATTTCAAAGCCACGTTTAACAGGTAATTTCAGCTTCTTCAAAACTGATTAAAATTGTTGTGGACTATGGCATGAATTCGTACAACAGTTCAATTTATGTTGAGTAAAAACTGATCATTGCTTTCAGGGAAAGACTGCACTAAACTGCCCAATTAACCAAGGTATATCATGCATTATATAAAAATGTAATTGTTTAAAAAAATTCCAGCAATTCAGATTATTATGTTTATGATTCACTAGATCTGGACAGTATGATTTGTTGAGGCTTGAACAAACTTCCTTAAGAGTTTTTAATTCTGGGGCACCTGGGTGGCTCAGTGGTTTGGGCCACTGCCTTCGGCTCAGGTCATGATCTCAGGGTCCTGGGATCGAGTCCCGCATCGGGCTCTCTGCTCCGCGAGGAGCCTGCTTCCTCTCACTCTCTCTTTGCCTGCTTGTGATCTCTCTCTCTGTCAAATAAATAAATAAATAAATCTTTAAAAAAAAAGAGTTTTTAATTCTGCAAATTTTACAACAAAACCTGGCCCGATTCCTTAGCCTTTCATTAATCATTAGAAGGGAATATTTGGTTTCCTTTGCACACATAATCTTTGCCAGGAGAGATCTTACACTGGCAGTTTTTAGTCTATTTACATGTAACTGGTAAGTAATATTCCCCAAGCTGTGACCTTAAAATCTAAGTTTTAAATGTTTAAATGCAAAAATTGGAAAAGAGCCAAATAGTTTTCACGCTTTCTAGAATTTGCAAGGTATTCTATAAATCTCTGAATCCACAGATCAAAATTGGAAAATATCTAGAAAGAAAAAATGTATATATATAAACTAGAAAGATACAAAATGTGGTTTAGAAGAACTTCAGCAGTGTAGACTGATTGCATAGTAAGGGTTGGCGGTAGAGAGAAAAAGAGTGAGAGAGGCAGAGGAAGAAAGAAAGGGGAAGTCTGCAAGGTGTATACCAGGACAGAAATCCAGTAATCACATCCATCCCTAGCACTGGTCACTGTAGAAGGTACAGCATCCCCCAGAGCACTTAGGGGAGAACTAAAACCACATCTGGAATGGTACATCAAGAGAAGAGCTCGTAAATACTGATTGTTATGGGAGATGCCTAAAATAAAATGGACCAAACTTCTTTGGACTGATGTATGTTATCAAAGGAGATGCTATCGTTACTAAGGAATCAATCACAGCTAATGATTTTATAGCTGAAATCAGAGGCCTGAGGAGTTATGCAAAACTTACAGAACAGCTTTGTAGCAACTCATTGTGGATTTTATTCTCAGCTGAACCATTCAAAATATGGTTCTTTTAATGAGCTATGAAATGATCCAATAAGAGGCTCTCAAGCATGACACACACTGCGTAACTTCATGGTGATGGCATTTAAAAAGGCAGGGTTCAACTTGAAAATTTAAAGGAATAAGAAATTAAAACTTAATCTCTATAAAAATAATCAAATATTGGTAAATATAATTTGGGGAGGGAAGGAAAAGTTCACCATTTCTCTTTAAGAGCAAAGAAAAAAAATAAATATTTTATTTATTTATTTCACAGAGAGAGAGATCACAAGTAGATAGGCAGGCAGAGGGGGCAGGGAGGAAACAGGCTCCCCGCAGAGCAGGTAGCCTGAAGCGGGGCTCGATCCCAGGACCCTGAGACTATGACCTGAACTGAAGGCAGAGGCCTAACACACTGAGCCACCCAGATGCCACCGCCCCCTCCAAAAACTTAAAGATTTTGGCTAAAACTGTGTCATGGTGCCATCCCTAGAACATTCACGGACAAAGGGAAGAGAATTAAATACAGTTGGCTTTACTCATCAGAATTTACCCTCAAGAAAGTATCCCCTTCCTGAAGCTGGAGTAACCCAAACAAAATATCTACTCCAGAGGCAAGAAAATAGAAGCAATTGTAGGCAGGAAGGCTGGCAGCATATGCCCTTCATGTTCTGCTAGTCATGAGCCAAATTAAAATTTCCTTGATGACAGTCTGATAATATCCATTTAATTAAGGGTGCCTGGGTGGCTCGGTGGTTAAGCCTCTGCCTTTGGCTCAGGTTATGATCTCAGGGTGCTCTGCTCAGTGGGGAGACTGCTTCTCCCCCCTCCACCTCCCTCTCTGCCTACTTGTGATCTCTCTCTCCATGTCAAATAAATAAATAAATAAATGCACAGTATTGTACTCCTCTTCCAATCAGTCCTATGTTATAACCTATTCTTTCAGTCAGTAGTATGTTGTGATCTTTCTACGTCAACACGCATACTTCAGCTTTCCCCAACAAGACTTCTAGCACTGGACACTAACACTATTTTCAGTATTCTGTAATTATTAAAAAAAAAAAAAAATATATATATATATATATATATATATATATAAATTTGCCCTTTAATACTTATAAGTTTATATTTATGAAAATACTCCAGAAAAATTGTACATAAAAAGATATAATGGTTCCTCTGGAAATGTAAGTCTAGAGCTTTAAAAGGGAAATACAATTAGGGAATAAATAGTTTTACTGTGATCATTTAACAGAGAAAGGTTTGGCAGTCTCACATATGTAGAGTATATAAAACAGGAAGAAAAGATGACTTCAGTTAGGCCTCCGGAAAAGAACCTCAAGGCTGATGTGTACCTGGAGAAAGACTCCATCCAACACTGAGAAGGAGGACCAGAGAGAAAAAGAAGAACCAATGTAGAAGGAGGTACTCAACAATGGGGCCCTGGAAAGCCAACTGATTGTAACTCAAAGTCCACATCGTTTTTAGATTCAGCATATAGGTAGTCATTAAAGACCTTTGTGAGAGCAGTTGTCACAAAACCTTGTTAATAAAATCTGGTCAAAAAGTGTTTAAACCAATGAATTTGAGTAAAGGGGAGAAAAAGTAGAGATAGTGATTAGGATTAATCCTTAAAAATTTATCAGTAAGTGGATGACGATTACAGAAGCGATTATATCTATTGAAGATTAAACCGTACAAAAGGGGCCCCTGGGTGGCTCAGTGGGTTAAAGCCTCTGCCTTCAGCTCAGGTCATGATCCCAGGGTCCTGGGATTGAGCCCTGCATCAGGTTCTCTGCTCTCTGCTCAGCGGGGAGCCTGCTTCCTCCTCTCTCTCTACCTGCCTCTCTGCCTACTTGTGATCTCTGTCTGCCAAA
The DNA here is from genome assembly GCF_922984935.1 of Meles meles. NCBI lineage: Eukaryota > Metazoa > Chordata > Mammalia > Carnivora > Mustelidae > Meles > Meles meles. The sequence goes on along the minus strand of NC_060068.1, from coordinate 19,795,440 downwards.
TAAATAAATAAAATCTTAAAACAAGAAGAAGTAGGAGTGGTCCACTCTTTTCAGAAGGAAATGTCTGGCTTTCAAAGAAAGTGTACTTCCTTGACATTTCAAGAGGAATGGGTTTTGTAGTTGGGGCCGTGTAAGAGAAAAAAATCTTACTTTGGGATATTCATTTAAAATCAAGACCATGGTATCTTTTTCATGCCAGTCTTGCTCCTTTGATGCATTTGGACTTTGGAATTAAAAGGGAAGTAGTATTAAGAGACAGATGCCCTACCTTGGTTGAGAACAGAACTGTTTAAGAGATTTCACATAGACCATGGTAAGATATTACTTTTGATAGGTTATTCCTGTAAAGTCAACTTAACTTCTTTTATTAAGTGACCTCCATTATGATGCTTACAATTCTGTTATTTAAAAAAATTGTTTACTTCAATATGAATATATTAGACCAGCTATTTTTAAAATCACTTGGTCTCAAAATGCATGTACAGTGTAAAGTTACTGAGGATCCAAAAGTTACGCAAGTTATAAGGTATTGATATTTACCAAAACAAAGACTAGAAAAATGTAAACATTTTATTTTTTAACGATTTTATTTATTTATTTGACAGAGTGACAGCGAGCAAGGGAACACAAGCAGGGGAAAAGGGAGAAGCAGGCTTCTCACTTAGCAGGGAGGCCCATGTGGGGCTCGATTCCAGGACCCCGGGATCAGGACCTGAGCTGAAGGCAGATGTATAACGACTGAGGCACCCAGGTGCCCGAAATTCAAACACTTTAAAATAAAAATAAATAAATAAATAAATAAATAAAATAATAATAAATAAATAAATAATAAATAATAAATAAATAAATAATAAATAAATAAAATAAATAAATAAAAATAAAAATAAACCCATTATATATGAAGTCTTTATAAAAAATGACAAAAGTTACATATACATTTACATATATATATACACACATTATTTTATATGTATATGTGTGTATATATATATGTAAATGTATATGTATATGTAACTTTTGTCATATACTATATATATACTATACTATATAGTATAGTATATATATATATAGTATATTTTAGAATTAGAGGCTTTACAGAAAGTCTGAGTCTCCCATTTGGTTCTCTGTTCCATAAACTATTTTGAGTAAATAGTATGAAGAAAACCTAGTTTTTCACAAGTATGTAGTTGGAAAAGAGAGGGGTATTATAATAGCCTTTCAGTATTCTTTGATACTACACCAAAAGTTGAAAGGTATTGTTTGCTTTTAAGGTGCAACATGGATCTAAAACTGTATCAATACAATTTTGTTACATTAAAATTGGTGTATCTTGCACTTTGGATGGATTATTTTTATCCATGACTAATTTTGTAATATCCTAGATTAATAATTTGAAAATAATTTGAATTAGGCCTATTTCCCAAATGTTGATTCTTTTTGTTAAACAGTATATAGAGGTCATATTCATTATTAATGTTACCATCCATCTCATCAGAAAAGGCTTGAAGTCCTGGGAAGCTGTCAAACTTAATATGGAAAATAATACGGAAAATACAAGTTTTCCAAAATTCAAAACAACACTCAAATTTTGTCATTAACACACACAGTCAACTGCCTTTCTTAATTTCTATTTTCTTAAGTCACCTCTACTCCCCATGTGGGGGTTCGAACTCACAACCCCAAGATCAGGAGTCATTTGCTCCACCTACTGGGCCAACCAGGTGTCCCTGTCAACTGTATCATAAAGTGACAAACTTACCTTGTCTGTTTCAGGGAACGTATGGAAATACCACCCAAGTATAAACTCGTCAGTTCTTTTCCAAGTAAAATTGGTGTTAACACAGAAGAAACCAACCAGCTCAAGTCACAACTCAAGCAACTGCCCCAGTGCTTTCTCCCACAGACATACAATCCTACTTGAGTACAGAGCAAAGCTGCCTGATGCATGCTTTCCACTTTGTCACAGAAGAGCAAAAGCTTAATTATTCAGGGGTTGGCAATTCACAAAATTCATAATTTTTACTGCTTCAGTGAGGATTTTAAGGGAAACTTGCCCTTGGTTTTTTAAGTGCACTCTGAGTGCACTGCAGTAAAAACACCTGGACAAGAACAGGTCGATGCTAATGCCTTGATTCATGCAGAAGTGGGTAATAATATGTTTGCATCAGTGAAAATATCAATAAAATGAACAAGGTAAATAATGTCTCCCATTATTAGGGAAATAGTTCAACCTTTCTGAAACTCAAATCATACTTTGAGAACGGCCAGCAGACAGTCACACCAAGTATATGCATTTACATTTAAAGTACTACTGATATTATGAACCTGAGCTTAAATTCCTGAGTATGGAGAAAGGATACAAAAGACACGCCATCCATTCCCCTTGTAAATTATAAGCATTTATTTCTTAGGACACTAACTGTTAGCAATGCAAACCAAGTGGAAGATTTATGGGCAAATGCTCTACATGTGGGTGTGTGAGACACACATCAACACTCCAGACAACAAAATGGACACTTTCCAGAAACCACTGGGAAAACTTTTTCAAGGCTACTCAGTACCGTGTGTTGCTCAAATTCATTCACATTGTTCCTATTTGCCTTATTAAGAAAGCAATTATCTGTAATTAGAAAAGTCTGCACATAAGGTGACTACACCTCATTGTAAGATAACTTCTCTTTTCAGAGTTACAAACAAAAGATAAGTGTAGAAATATAAACAATGAAAGTCAGAAGCACCTATTTGGCAGAGAACAATCTGCAGTTCTCAATGCTGACAGGGAGAGGACATTGCCAGGTGTAGATGCCAAGGACAGCCCACCTTCTCAAGCTGCCGCCCAGCACTATTTGGGCACATTTGTAAAGGGAATGCCACATTCTTGGTAGGGTAAGCAACAAAGCAGACTGCTCAAGACTCAGGCCAAAAAACTAGCTCTGATGATTGCTTACCACGTATGTATACAAAACAAATTCTCCCTATCAATCTGAAATCGGAGCTAGCTAAAGAGCTGGACGAGTAAGTGGATTGGGCAGTCTTCAGAGAGACACACAGAGAGAAGAGAAACAGTGTTTGAGGAGGTCATTACGAGGATGTGGCCACCAGATGGCCCGTGACTTGGATCCCCCTGGTCCTTGGAATGTGTGTTCCCATCTGCCTTCTCCACTCCCAGAGGCTGTCTCACAGACACGAGCCTTGAGATAATGATGTGGTGCTGAGAGGACCTCGACCATTAATAGACATGACTAAATCCAGATAAGGTCGCTGCATAAATTTTTAAGATTCTGGCAGGCTGGCGTGGAGATCGACTCATTTTATAGTCACGCAAGACAAGCCTCCTATGTAAGTTCCTTGCTTATTAAACCTGTCAACTACTGATCTGAAGCACGGGCTTCTTCCACCTCTCCCTGCCCTCCAAATACCGATGCAGCTTTCCAATTTGACCCAGGAGCTGCAGAGGAGCTTGGAAACCAGGCACATAGACAGGCAGGCAGATGGAGGTGAGAGACAGGGAAAAGAGACAAGCCACCAAAGAGAGTCAATATGAGCATTAGGCACCTCCAATTAAACCAGAGAATGGAAAGAACTAAGCTTTGTATTTCAGGAACACAGCACAGTGCAAATTTGTGACAACTGTTATTAGTTTTGATAGATCAAGGAGAGCCTAGTAATTGGTTTTCTTTTTAATTTTAATGTAAAAATCTCTTTCCTATGCAGAAACATGGAAAACCATCTTAAAGCACATGCCCCGATCTCATGACATGTTTATCACCTTTCCTCCAAGAATAGCCATGGCAAAAGGCAACACGCCAATGTACCCATTTACTAGTAGTTACTACTATTGGTTATGCCTTCAAAGGGCCCGGTCTAAGGATCAACTGTGCTATTGTTCACGTGTACTGCCTTAAGAGGCCTACCTGATCTGGCCACTCAAGTGTCAGTTTTAATATGCTGTCTTGCCAAAGCAGCTATTTATAAGGATTACTTTTCAGAATGACAAACAGAAGATTTAAAGCTTGACCCAGTTTCCAATTATTGAACATCTATCTCCTTTAGTAGTGTTAGGGTCCGTGATCAAAGACTGATGCAAAGCCAAAGTCGAGAAAAGCTTTATTTCACGCCAAGCATCGAAAATCAAACCAACCAGTTGGGGCCCTCTCTTACAAAGAGGCAATGAAAACACCGTGTACAACGCCGCTCCCAACTCCGCTACCCAACCACAACGCTCTGGACAACACTCCTAGCCAATGAGGACCCTACCCGGCGGTGCCGCTCCCAGATGGCGAGGCCACTCCAGATGGCGACGACCCTACCCGATGGCCAGCAATGACCTTCCCAGGCGAGGCCACTCCCGGAGGCGTGGCCCCTTCCAGGCAGCGAGGCCTTTTTCCTGCAGTGAGGCCGCTTCCCAGTGGCGAGACCACTTCACCATGACGACCCTACAGGACTGCGAGTGAGGATCCTACCCAGCGAGGCCACTCCCAGGCCGTGAGACCCCCTTCCGGAGGGCAGGTGACGACCCTGAGGGCGAACGACGACCCTACTGGTGAGCCTGCTCCCTGGCGGAGCGGCCCCTTCCCTGCGGTGTGGCCCCTTCAAGGCGGTGAAGCCCCTACAGGGCGGCGAAGACCCTACCCAAAGGCGAGTGATGGCCCTCCCTGGCGGCGGCGACACTCCCCTGCCAGGCCGCTTCCTGGCGGCGCTGCTGCTCAGTTGAGACGCCGCTTCCCAACTGAGAGACCCCTTCCGGAGAGCAATGACCCTACCCGACAGCGAGCAATAATCCTACCCAACAGAGGGCAAGGCCCTTCCCAGCGGCGAGGCCCCTCCCCAACTAGGAGCCATTACCCTACCTGGCGAAGCTGCTTCACCGCGGCGGGCGACGACCCTCCCCTGCAAGTCCGCTCCCCTGAGGCTCCGCTCCCCTGCGGCGCCGCTGCTCCCCTGCGGCGCCGCTGCTCCCCTGCGGCGCCGCTGCTCCCCTGCGGCGCCGCTGCTCCCCTGCGGCGCCGCTGCTCCCCTGCGGCGCCGCTGCTCCCCTGCGGCGCCGCTGCTCCCCTGCGGCGCCGCTGCTCCCCTGCAGCGCCACTTCCCAGCTGTGAGGCCCCTTCCTGACTGCGGGGGAGGCCCCTTCCCAACTACAAGCTATGACCCTACCCAGCGAGGCCACTCCCCGGAGGCACGAACCCTTGCAGGCGGAGAGGCCCTTTGCCTGCAGCGAGGCTGCTTCCTGGCAGTGAGACCACTCCAGGATGGCGATGACCCGACACCAGTGAAGATGCTACCCAGCCAGGCGGTTCCCCTGCAGCGAGACCCCTTCCTGGCCGCAGGCGAGGCCCCTTCCCGACTACCAGTGAAGACCCTACCCAGAGAGCCCATTCCCGACGGTGGGCGAGGCCCGTTCCCACGGCCGGCGAGGTCCCTAAGCCGGGAGGCTGCTCCCAGGCGCGGACCGCTCCCCAGCAGCGAGGCCCCTTCCCGAAGCCTGGTGAGGCCCCTTCCTGGTGGCGGGCGACCACCCTACATGGCGAGGCCACTCCCTGAGGACTCTGCTCCTTCCCCGCGGCGATGACCCTCCCCAGCTAAGCCTCTCCCTGATGGCGCTGCTGCTCCCCTGTGGCGCCGCTTCCGGATGGCGAGGCCCCTTCTGGACAGCAGGCAAGGCCCCTACCCCAGGGCAGGCGAGGCCCCTTCCCGACTAGTAGCGACCACCCTACCAGACGAGGCCGCTCCATGGCGGCGCAGCCCTATCCCGGAGACGGGCGGCGACCCTCCCCGCTGGCAAGCAATGACCCTACCCGGTGAGGCCGCTCCCCAGCAGCGTGGCCCCTTCCTGGCAAGGACCCTCCCCGGTGGCGACGACCTTCCCCTGCGAGGCCGCTTCCTGGAGGCGCTGCTGCTCCCCTGCGGCGCCGCTTCCTGACTGTGAGGCCCCTTCCAGACTGCGGGAAAAGCCCCTACTCCACCGCTACCAGCGACCAGCCTACCCGGCGAGGACGCTCACCTGCAGAGCGGCCCCTTCCTGGAGGCGAGGTGGCTTCTCAACAGCAACGACCCTACCCGACAGAGAGCGACGATCCTACCCAGTGAGGCAGGTCCCAGAGGCGAGACACGTTCCTGACAGCGAGCGAGGCCCCTCCCTTTCCGAACAGGAGAGAGGCCGCTCTAGGCGCTGCCCTCTCACCCGCGGGGAAGCTCTTTCCTGACACCAGGCAAGGCCCCTTCCCGACCGCACAGCATCTCGCTGGCGGCGACGACCCTCCCCCGCGGCGGGCGAAGACCCTCCATGGCGGCGGGCGACAACCCTCCCTGGCCGCGAGCGACGACCCTACTGGGGGAGCCCGCTCCCTGGGGGCGCCGCTACTTCCCGGCGGCTACGACCCTCCCCTGGTGGCCACGACCCTCCGTGGTGGCAAGGCTGTTCCTCCAGGCGAGACTGATCCCCGGCAGCAAGGCCCGTTTCCGACGACGAAGCTGGCACCGAAGACTACGCTACCTGACGGAGATCCTTCCCGGTGGCGCTGCTCTCTGACGCGGCCGCTCCCTGGCGACGCCGCCGCTCCTGACCACGAGGCCGCTCCAGAGGAAGAGGCCGCTCCCGGTGACGAGGCTGCTCCCCAGCGACTAAGCAGCTCCGGACGACACTGCCGCTCCGGACGACGACGCCACTCCCAAAGACAGGCCGCGGCCTGGCGACGCTGCCCTTCCCGACGAGGAGGAGGCTGCTCCCTGGCGACGCTGCTGCTCCCCAGCGACGCTGCCCTTCCAGACGACGAGGCTGCTCCTCCGCGACGCTGCCCCTCCGGTCCACGACGCTTCTCCTGAAGACCACCACGTGCCCGACGCTCAGGACGCTCTGGACGCAGACTCCTCCCAGCCGCACAGACTAACCTTTATAGAGGCGGTTGAGCCCGCCCCACACACCGGCAGCCAATGAGATTGCAATACACAGGGAAAACTGCACAGTCATGCTAGATGGGCAATACAGCTAGCCAATTGAATTTTAATTTACCATAGTAAATATATGCACGTCCCACTGATTGGATGTCTCCATCCTCCTGGCCCACCACTGTATGGGGGTTTGCAAGTAAGTTTCTCTGCCCATACATCAGGCTGGTCCTAGACACACACTGACCTTTATAGGGCCCCTGCTCTATCTCCTGCAACAGCACCTTGGAGTAGAGATGACAGGATCTCATTTTCATGAACAATGCAAGCACCAGGGCTGTTTTACCTTGATTGCTTGTTCCCCATTCTACAAAGCTTATAGCTTTTCCCAAATGATGTAACCTTACCATTTGCATTAATTCACGGATTTGAAACTGACCCTCTACAAGTTCCCTCGGGTAGTTTAGTTTCATTTGTATGCATGTAAATCGCATCAAGGCTGACATAAAAATTAATGAACTATTTAATTTACGAGCCGATGCTTTGCTCGGAACAACAACAAAAAGGCAAATGCTTAAGTTCACTAAAATAAAATTAAATCTATGAAGTTTTAAATAATGAAGACTATGTCAAAAACTGGTAGTCTTTAGCTCTTAAAAATGTAAACTAAAAGCATATGGAACATAAACTGTGGAGCATTTGCATCATCTTTTTTGATGCTATCACCCTCAGCAAAATGTAGTCTGATTCCGGTATCATCAGGGACTTCAGGAGGAAATCTAGTAACAGCTCAAACCAATCCAGCATGAGGGTTGCTCAAAGCATGTCAGGTTTAGGCCAGGGATGACCGAACTTTTTTAAGGTTATTTTTTTTTAAGATTTTATTTATTTCTTAGAGAGAGGAAGAAAGCAGCGAGAGCTGCAGATAGAGGGAGAGGAGGAAGCAGGCTCCACAGTGAACAGGGAGCCCGACACGGGGCTTGATCCCAGGACCGGGAGATCATCACCCGAACTGAAGGCAGCCGCCTAACCTACTGAGCCACCCAGGTGCCCTTCAGACTATCTTTAATTCAGAACAATACCTGTTATCATTTTTATAGCCCTGACTATAAGATGTACTACAAATATTTTTAGGTGGTTTATGTAGATTTTACTATACATTCCTCAAAGATAAGAACTACCTAATTTGACTTTTTTTTTTTTTTTTTAATACCTTCCAGGGGCTCCTGGGTGGCTCAGTCATTAAGCGTCTGCTTTTGGCTCAGGTCATGATCCCAGGGTCCTGGGATGGAGCCCCACATCTGGTTCCTTGCTTAGCGAGAAGACTACTTTTTCTCTCACACTCCACCTGCTTGTGTTCCTGCTCTTGCTGTCTCTCTGTCAAATAAATAACATCTTTAAAAATGAATAAAGAAATAATAAAGAAATAAAATACCTTCCAATAGAGGTCACTGCCAATACCCCATAAGAATTAAGCTTTCCTTTGCTAATTCTATCCATGATAATTCTGTGGAACTTCCCCCATTTGCTCCCTCAATGCTGCTTTAATCAGCTTATTATTATAATCCTGTTGGATGCCCATTTAACTGAATCCATTTTGACTTCAGGGTTGAGATTTGTCTCTAATTTTGAAGTTTTGAAGTTGTTGAGGTTTCTGTTTTTTACCCCAGGATTTTCACTGTGAACCATACAATACAGAATAGATTTCCCCAATTCTATTTGCTTTAGAGAACCAAACTGTCAAGAACCAAACTTCACCACAAAGAGCACATAGTTTCCTTTGTTTGATGTTACTGACATATGCTTGTTTATCTTTATCGTTCAATAGAGTCTATAAAGATGCTCAATAAAAATACCCATTATTCCCTTGGAGAATTTCTTCTAAGTAGAAAGAAAATGCAAAACTGAAAAATCCAACATTAAGTGATCTGTAGATACCAACGAATCTTTTGGTAGGTTGCCTCCCCCTCCCCCATAGCTTTGTTACATCAAAGAATCAAAGCCAAACCAACGACCCTACCCCACAGAGAGCGACGATCCTACCCAGTGAGACAGGTCCCCGCTGCGAGACACCTTCCTGATGGCGAGCAAGGCCCCTCCCTTCCCGACGACCGGCGAGGCCGCTCCGGGCAATGCCCGCTCCCCACCCCCAAGCTCTTTCGTGACACCGGGCGAGGCCCCTTCCCGACCGCGAGGCATCTCGCCGGCGGCGATGACCCTCCCCCGCGGCGGGCGAAGACCCTCCATGGCGGCGGGCGACAACCCTCCCCTGCCACCGGCGACAACCATACTGGGGGAGCCCGCTCCCTGGGGGCGCCGCTCCTTCCCGGCGGCCACGACCCTCCCCTGGTGGCCACGACCCTCCGCGGTGGCGGAGGCCGCTCCTCGGGTCGAGACTGATCCCCGGCGGCAAGGCCCGTTCCCGAGGACGACGCTGGCCCCGATGACTACCCTACCTGACGAAGATCCTTCCCGGTGGCGCTGCTCTCTGACGCGGCCGCTCCCCGGCGACGCTGCCGCTCCTGACCACGAGGCCGCTCCGGAGGAAGAGGCCGCTCCCAGTGACGAGGCTGCTCCCCAGCGACTAAGCAGCTCCGGACGACACTGCCGCTCCCGACGACGACGCCACTCCCAAAGACAGGCCGCTCCCAGACGAGGAGGCCGCGGCCTGGCGACGCTGCCCTTCCCGACGAGGAGGAGGCTGCTCCCTGGCGACGCTGCCCTTCCAGACGACGAGGCTGCTCCCCGGCGACGCTGCCCCACTGGTCCACGATGCTTCTCCTGAAGACCACCAAGCTCCCCACGCTCAGGACGCTCTGGACGCGGACTCCTCCCAGCCGCACAGACTAACCTTTATAGAGGCGGTCGAGCCCGCCCCCCCACACCAGCGGCCAATGAGATTGCAATACACAGGGAATACTTAGAATTTCTTCTAAGTAAAAAGAAAATGCAAAACTGAAAAATCCAACATTAAGTGATCTGTAGATACCAATGAATCTTTTGGTAGGTTGCCTCCCCCTCCCCCATAGCTTTGTTATATCAAAAAATCAAAGCCAAACCAATGTTACTTATTTAAGAAGCAAAACCTAGTGCGCCTGGGTGGCTCATGTGGTTAATCGACTGCCTTTGGCTCAGGTCGTGATCCTGGAGTCCCGGAATCAAGCCCCGCATCGGGCTCCCAGCTCCATGGGGAGTCTCCTTCTCCTTCTGACTTTCTCCCCTCTTATGCTCTCTCTCTCTCACTCTCTCAAATAAATGAATATATTTAAAAAAAAAGAAGCAAAACCTACAATTATCATTAACATAAAATGTAATTGATCAAAATATAACTACCTAAGACAAAATTAAAAGGGGTGTGCAATGGGGAAGTAACTGAGATGAAGGACTAGGTCTACACACAGATGTACTAAATTCAAAATAATAAAAAAAAAAATCCTAGAGGGGCCAAAAAGCAAATTGTTTCAATAAAGAAGAGTAGACATTTCAGATGACATGGAAAATAAACTCTGGGGCAAGTATTCTTAAACCCAAGTCCCTGTGTCTTATGAAGAATTCCTACTAATAATTCCATGGCCCTGACTTTCACTGTGTTATTTTGCAATTAGCTGGACAAGCTCTGAGGTGTAAAGAAAATGCTTAAAACCTACAAAAGACATAATGATCAAGATTGTAAACAATCAAAATAAAGTGAAAATAAGTGAAGAATTAACAAGGACTAGAAAGAAATGTAAGACAAACCAAGAGATCCAACATATGCCTAACTGTTTGCCAAGGGGGAACAGGGTCAAATACATTTATTTATTTATTTATTTATTTATTTATTTATTTATTTTTAAAGATTTTATTTATTTATTTGACAGAGAGAGATCACAAGTAGGCAGAGCAGCAGGCAGAGAGAGAGAGGGAGAAGCAGGCTCCCCAGTGAGCGGAGAGGCTGATGCGGGGCTTGATCCCAGGACCCTGGGACCATGACCTGAGTCGAAGGCAGAGACTTAACCCTCTGAGCCACCCAGGTGCCCCTCAAATACATGTATTTAGATAAATATACTAAGAAAACGTTCCAGAAATAAAAGATTTTAATCTGCAGAATCAAAAGACATGTCTCAGGAAAAACTGACAGAGGCAATAGGCATACTGAAAAAAGAAAGATGTAAGTATATTCTATAATGGAACATGAGAAGAAAAATACAAATCTTGGGAAATATTGAAAGAAATAGACACATACCAAAATACCAGGCCACAAAGATAACCTCAAGTAATTCCCAAAAGTAGAAATAATAAGACAAAATGCCTTGATCACAATGAACAAAGAAATTAATAATGAAACCAAAACATAAAAAAACTAACAAAGTCTCTACCACTTGGAATCTTAAAGATTCAATTCATAGTCAAAGAAGAAATAAAAACTAAATTTTTGCTATAACTACAAAACAGCAGTAATTAAAAGGATGCCTAGAAGAACCTATGGCTTACATCTAATTCAGAGCTCAAGGAAAAATGCATAGTCTTATATGTATATGATAAACAGAAAAGATAAAAATACATGTATTTTTACATGTTGACCATCTTTCATTACATGCAGGTTTTACATGTAGATTATCAAATGGTTGAAAATAGAAATTATAGAAAAATTAATAGAAAATAGATAAGAAAAGAAAACCAAGAGTAATGGGAGAATTAGTAAGCATAAACTGAAAACAAATAGAAAAATGAAAATGATAGTAATGATAAGTCCAAGAATTTCAGTATATACATACAGACATACAGACACCTACTATTACCTAGTCTAATTTCAACAAACAAGAAAGCACAAATAAACAATCTAAGAAATTATAAGGGGAGGAACTTTAGGAATCCTAAGCCTGAATTTAATGTGACTCTAAAAATCTGAAGAGATAATTTTCTTCAAAATATAAATTGCCAAAACTTATATAAGAATGGAAATTCAAAAATCAATTACTCTAGAGGAAACACAAAAAAAATTGTTAAAGTTGACAGCTCCCCAAATCAGTGAAATTAGATGATATGACAAGAGAATTCTATCAATCTTTAAGAAACAGATAATGCCACTGTTCTGTCAAACTATTCTACATCAGGGACGGACAAAGAAGACTTTCAGTCCTCTGCTTTAAACTACTGTAACATTGATTCACAACAACAACAAAGATTACATTAATAAAGGAATTATAATTCATGAATGTCAATGCAAAATCCTTAAGAAAATATTAAAAGAACACTATACAACAAGCAGTCACCTTAACCTCAAAATGCAAGAGTGAATAAAATTTATTGAGTTGATTAATGTAAATCATCATTGAGGAACTTCTGGGGGAGATGACAGAGTAGGACGATCCTAAGCTCACCTTCTCCCATGCACACAACTAGATTACAGCCACATTAGTGTAAAAAACCTGGAAAATGACTGGAAGACTAGAAGAACACAATCTCCACAGGTAAATGTAGATAATAGGCCATGTAAACGAGGTTATGAGGTGTGGGGACACAGCTGGGAGGCAAACAGACCCATAGGACTGTTCATGTAAGGGCAGAACATGATGGTACAGAGAGGGGAGAGGTACAGATCCCCACATGTAGCTCGCAGATGTAGGGTACCCACACAGGGAATATAAATCCCCATAACATTTGGCTTTGAGAACTGGAGGGGCCTGGCTATCTGAGTTCTTACAATCAGTGGTATTTTGCAACTGGAACTTTAAAATTCAGTTGGTGCTTGACTTTGGGAGAGCTGGAGAGCAAGAGAAAAATGAGTTTCCACCCTTAAAGAGACAGTATAACAAGCAGTCCCTACAGAGACAGGGGAACCTAGATCCCCAGATACCTCCAGAGATACACCCAGCCTAGGTCCAGGGACACTTGCAGGAACCAGATTTCTACCCAGGTTGGGAAAAACATACCCCACCTTGGTGAGCTTCAGGAGATCTGCCCCTCCCAACTTGGCCATCCTAAGTAGGCATTTTCTTGGGCTGCTGCCCGCTTCCTCCAACAGAAGGTCAGCATGAATCTTGCTGACCCTGTGTACCCTGTACCTGCATTCTCCTACAGATTAGCCCCTTCCATAATGCCCTTGGCCAGAGTCCACCCAAAACAGAGCCACAAACTAGCAGTGTACAAGCAGTCCCAAAAGGGACCAGCACCACTTCAAAATGACTCCTTCTCTGGAGAGAGGGGAAGATAAACACACACACACACACACACACACACACACACACACACACACACAGAGTCCAGCTGTGACTCTAGCAATGGGGAAGGGGCAGACATCAGGTATCACTGCAGGACATGTCCACCAAGTAAAGTTTCTCAGGGAACAACACAGGGAAAACACTCTGCTGCTTGGTGATACTGCATTCAGGCAAACAACAGCCCTATCTTTCAAGCCCAGAGAGGCTACACACTGGCCCACTAATAACACATGGTCCCAACTAGGCCCACAGTAGGCACAGGAGACCATTGCAGATGGCTGAATTGAAGGCAAATGCAGCTCAGCCACAATAGTGGGGCTAACACAACATACACAGGGGACCGTATGAGGCACCAGATTCTGGTGAACAGGGGACATTACACTGCAGGACACTATGGGACCTCTTCATAAGGCCACTACATTTGAGAGCAGGAGACATAGCCTACTTTCCTGACACATAAAAACAACACAGAATTAGACAAAATGAGGAGACAGAGGAACCTGCCCCAAATGCAAGAACAGGACAAGAACTAAATGCAACAGAAAGAAATAATACACCTGACATAGAATTTAAAGTAATGGTCATAAAGATACTCACTGGACTAAGCAAAGAGTGGAGGACTTCAGGGAGACCATCAACAAAGAGGTAGAAAACATAAAAAGGAACCAATCAGAGGTGAGGAACTTAAAAATTGTAATTAAAAATACACTGGATGAAATAAATACTAGACAATAGAGAGAAGAAGAATGGATTAATGACCCTGATGACAGAGTAATTAAAACTGTCAAGCTGAACAGAAGACAAGGTGGAAGAAAGAAAAAAAAAATATATATATATATGAAGGGACCTCAGTGACACAGTCAAGAATAATAACATTCACATTATATGGATACCAGAAAGAGGAGAGGGAAAAGGGGAGGCAGAAAATATATTTAAAAAAAAATAATAGCTCGGGTGCCTGGGTGGCTCAGTGGTTTAAGTCTCTGCCTTCGGCTCAGGTCATGATCTCAGGGTCCTGGGATTGAGCCCTGCATCGGGCTCTCTGCTCAGTGGGGAGCCTGTTTCTCCCTCTCTCTCTGCCTGCCTCCCTGCCTACTTGTGACCTCTCTCTCTCTGTCAAATAAAAAAAATAAATAATAGCTCAAAAACTTCCAAATGTGGGGAAGGAAACAGAAGTCCAGATCCAGTAGGCACAGAGAGTCCACAGCAAAATCAACCTGAGGTTCACACGAAGACACAATGTAATTCAAATGGCAAAAGTAGTGATAGAAAATTTTAAAAGGAGCCAGAGAAATGAAAACAGTTACCTTCAAGGGAAACCCCAAAGGCTACCAGCTGTTTCTTAGCAGAAACTTTGCAGACCAGAAGAGAGTGACATGGTAATATTCTAGTGCTGAAGGAGTAAAATCTGCAACCAAGAATACTCTATCCAGAAAGTCTATCATTCAGAGTAGAAGGAGATATAAAGTTTCCCAGACAAAGAAGACTTAAAGGAATTTATCACCACTAAATCACCTTATAAGAAAGATTAAGATTAAGATTCAGAGAAAGACTCTGAATAGAAAGGGAAAATCATAAGCAGGTGTAAGTAAAGTAGAAAGCACAAAAGCAGTAAAATTAAGCGTGTCTATAAAAAATATGTCAAAGGATTCACAAAAGAAAAGGATGTATAGTATGATGCCATATTTTAAAATGTGAGGAAAGGGGGACACATGGGTGCCTCAGTTGATTTGGCGTCGGACTTCAGCTTCGGTCATGATCCCCTGGGATCAAGTCCCATTGGGCTTCTTGCTCACTAGAGAGTCTGCTTCTCCCTCTCCCTCTGTTGTTCCCCCTACTTTTTCTGTCTCTCTCTCCCTCTTTCAGTCAAACAAATAAATAATATTTTTTAATGTGGGAAGGGATAGGGGTAAAGCATGAGTTCAAACTTAAGCAACCATCAACTTCATATAGACTGCCATATGCCTAAGATATATATAAACTGAATGGTAGCCACAAATCAAAAAGCCATAATAGACACGCAAAAAATAAAGAGAAAGGAATCAAGGGTATCACTAAAGAAAGCCAGAAAACTGCGAGAAAAGAGAGCAAGAGAATAAATGAACAGAGAACAACTACAAAAACAACGAGAGAACAAGTAACAAAATGGCAATAAGTATATACCTCTCAGTAATTACGCTGAATGGAAATGAGTTAAATACTCCAAATCAAAAGACATAAGTAACAAGGAATGGATAAAAAAGCAAGACCTATCTACATGCTGCCTACAGGAGATTCACTTCAGATCTAAAAATACATGTGAATTGAAAATGAAGGGATGGAAATACATTTGTCATACAAATGGAAGTTAAAAGAAGGCTGAGGCAGCAATACTTCCATTGGAAGTAATAGACTTTAAAACAAAGACTGTAATAAGAGGCAAAGAAGACACTATATAATCATAAAGATAACAATCCAAAAAGAAGATATAATGATTGTAAATATCTATGCTCACAATCTGGGAGCACTCAAATACATTAAGTAACCCATAGTAAACATAAAAGAAATAATACAATAATAGTAGGAGATTTTAACACCACACTGACATCAATGGATAGATCATCCAATCAGAAGATCAACAAGGAAAGTGTGGCTTTGAATAACACATTGGACAAGATGGAGCTAGAAGATATAGTCAGACCATTCCATCCTAAAACAGCAAAATACACATCCATTTCAAGTACACATGGAACATTTTAGTGATTAGATCACACCTTAGGCTACAAAACAATTCTCAACAATTCAAAAAGATTGAAGTCATACTATGCATCTTTTCCCACCACAAAGCTTTGAAAGTAGAAATTAACCACAAAGAAAAAAATCTAGAAAGAACAGAAATACGAGGAGGTTAAATAATATGCTACCAAACAACAAATGGATCAAGAAATCAAGAAGAAAATAAAAAAAGACATAGAGACAAATGAAAATGAAAACACAATGCTCCAAAATTTTAGAGATGCAACAAATGGCATTCTAAAAGGGAATTTAATAACTATACACACGTACCTTAAGATGCTAGAAAAATCTCAATTAAACAACCTAACTTTACACCAAAAGGAGCTAGAGAAAGAACAAACAAAACCCCAAACCAGTAGAAAGAAGGAAATAATAAAGATTAGAGCAGAAATAAATGGAATAGAAACTAAAAAACAAAGCAAACAAAAACCAGTTGAGAACATCAATGAAACCAGGAGCTGTTTCTCTGAAAAAATAAAAAAAATGATAAATTTTAGCCAGTCGCAGACTAAAAACCTTTAGCCAGAGAGAGTGAGAAAGAGAGAGAAAGAGTGAGAGAGAGAGGGAAGACACAAGCAAAATTAGAAATGAGAGAGGAGGAATAACAACTTACACCAGAGAAATGCCAAGGATTATAAGAGATCATGAAAAATTATATGCCAACAAGTTGCACAACTTTAAAAACAATGGATACATTCCCAGAAACATATCATTTCCCAAAACTGAATCCAGAAGAAATAGAAAATTTGAAGAGACCCATTAGCAAAAATGAAATTGAATCAATAATCAAAAAACTCCCAAACAGAAAACCAGAACCAGATGGCTTCACAGGCGAATTCCACCACATATGATAGAAGACCGAACACCTATTATTCTGAAACTATTCCAAAAAAATAGTAGAAGAAGGAAAGCTTCCAAATTCATTCCATGATGCCAAAATTATGCAGATGCCAAAAGCAAACAAACAAGCAAAGAAACAAAAATACAAAAACAAAGAAACAACAACAACAACAACAACAACAAAACCACACCCAGATAAAGACATTATGGGGAAAAGAAAGAAAGAAAGAAAAAGAAATAGAATTAGAGGCCAGTATCTCTGACAAACATAGATGGAGACTCCTGAACAAAAATGTTAGCAAACTGAATCTAACAATGTATATACTTTTAAATATCATTCACCACAATCAAGTGGGATTTATTCCTGCAATGCAAGGGTGTTTCAAGAGTACATATTTTACATGATATATCACATCAACCATATGATCATGTCAATAGTGCAGGAAAAGCTTTTGACAAAGTATAGCATCAACTCATGACAAAAATCCCTCAACAAAGTAGGTTTAGAGGGAACATACATCAACATAATAAAGTCTATCTATGAAAAACCTACAGGAAACATTATACTCAATGGTGAACAACTAAGAGCTTTTTCCCTAAGAAGAGGAAGAAGACAAGGATATTCAATCTCACCACTTTCATTCAACAAAGTATTGACCTCTTTGGATTTTTACATAGGTGCACTTTGCTTGGGTTGTGATTAATATTTTGGACTCTGTATATTCCCTCAACCAGCCCTTAGCAGAATGACAAGGGGAAAGAACGTCCAGTCATGAAAAGATCCAGAGACACTGGTCCCTGCCACAGATCTAATGGCTATGGATATAAGCAAGATATCAGAGATGGACTTCAGAGGAGCAATCACAAAGTCCATAGCTAGGCTTAAGAAAAGCATTCGAGACAACATAAAATCTACAAGGGCAGAATGAGATCTAATCGGGATGACATTAAAATGCTATGAATGAGTCGCAGTCTAAACCGGAAACTCAAACAGCCAGGGTAAAAGAGGCAGAAGAACGAATTAGTGAGCTAGAAGGTAAACTGATGGAAAGAAAGGAAACTGAGGAGGAGGGGGACAAACAGTTAGAAGCTCATGAGAACAGACATAGAGAGAACAATGACACCATAAATTTGGCCCAGTGTCAGAATTATTGGGATCCCTGTGGGAATGAAGGCAGACAGTAGAAGATATATTTGAGTAAATCATAGCAGGGAACTTCCCTAAGTTGGGGAAGAAAACAAGCCTTCCTCTCCATAAAACAGAGAGGATCCATCCAAAGATCAATAAAAATAGGCCAAAGTCCTGGCATATAATAATTAAACTTGCAAATCTTAGAGCCAAAGAGGCTACCTTGAAAGTTGCTACAGAGAAGAGATGTATTCCACACAGTGGGAGGAGCATTATAATAACATCAGACCCATCCACAGAGACCTGACAAGCCAGAAAGAGCTGACAAGGCATATTCAGGGTGCTATAGGAGACATGTTAACTAAAAATATGTTATCCATCAAGGCTGCTATTCAGAATGGATGGAGAGACAAGGGCCTTGCAGGACTCATAGAAACTGAATGAATACGTGAAAACCAAGCCAGCCCTGCAAGAATGATTAAGGGGGTTTCTTTGAAAGATGAAAGACCCCAAGAGTAATATGGACAAAACACTTACAGAAGCAATCTATAGAAACTGGGACATCACAGGCAACATGAGGGCAAGAAGGTCCTATCTCCCAATAGTTACTGAAAACATGAATAGGCTATATGGTCCCATGAAACATAGTAGGGTTTCTGATTTGAAGAAAAAGACTGGATCCATCCACATGTTGTATAGAAACACTCATTTTGAACCTAAAGATACCTCCAGACTGAAATAGAGGGGACTGAGACCTATTCTTCATTCCAAAGAATCAAGAGAAAGCTGGGGTAGCAATTCTCATATCAGACAAGTTAGATTTTAAACCAAAGACTGTAATAAGAGGTGTAGAGGGATACAATATCATATTTCAAGGGTCTATCCAACATGAAAATCTAGCAACTTTAAATATCTCTGCCCCCTACATGGGAGTAGCCAACTACATCATCCAAATATTAAACAAAATAAAGAATCCTATTCATATAATAACACATGAATAGGCAGAGACCACAACATCCCACACACAGAAATAGATCACCTAAGTAGAAGACTGTTCAAAAAGAAACAATAGCTTTGAAGGACCCGTGGAACAGCTAGACTTCAAAGATAAAAACAGAACATTCAGTCCTAAAACCAGAGAATGCCATTGTTGTCGAGTACAAGCATAACTTCCTCCAAAATAGATTACATACGGATTGATCAGAGCTTTGTCATAAACCTTGAAATCAGGCAATGAAATGCCCTGAGCTTTGTTTTCTTTTTCCACATTTTGTTGGTAGTTCAGGGTCTTTTCTTGTTCCATGTGCATTTTAGGATTGCTTGTTTCAACACTTTGGAAAATGCTGATGGTATTTTGATCAGGATGGGGGTGAAAGTATAGATTTCTCTGGGCAGCATAGAGATTTTATCATTGTTTATTCTTCTGATCCAAGAGCATGAATGTTTTTTTCCATTTTATGTGTCTTTTTTATTTTCTTTCTTGAGTGTTAGGTGCTTCCACAAGTATGTATCCTTTACCTCTTTGGTTAGGTTTCTTCCAAGGTATAACAAACTGTGATCACTAAGACAGCATGGTACTGGCATGAAAACAGACACATATACCAATGGAAGAGTGTGGAGAGCCCAGATATAGATGGTCAAATCTACAGTCAACTAAAATTTAACAAAGCAGGAAAAAAATATCCAGTGGAAAAAACTGTCTCCTCAATTAATGCTGATGGGAAAACTGGGCAGCTATGTTCAGAAGAATGAAAGTCCACCAATCTCTTTCATCAGACACAAATATAAACTGTAAATTGATAAATGACCTCAGTGTGAGACAGGAATCCATCAAGATCTTGGAGGAGAACATAGGCAGTAAGCACTTCGACATCAGCCACAGCAACTTCTCTCAAGGCACATTTCCATAGGCAAGGGAAAGAAAAGTGAAAAATGAACATTTGGGTCATCATTAAGACAAAAAGCTTCTACACTGCAAAGGAAACTGTCAACAGAACAAAGAGACAACCCATGGATTGGGTGAAGATATTCCCAAATGACACTACAGACAAAAGGCTGGTATCCAAGATCTATAAAGAACTTCTCAAACTCCACACCAAGAAAGCAGATAATCAAGTCACAAAATGGGAAGAAGACATGAACAGAGACTTCTCCAAAGAAGACATAGAAATGGCTAACAGACACATGAGAACATGTTCATCCTCATTAGCCATCACGGAAATTCCAATCAAAACCACATTTTACCAGTTAGAATGACAATTAGAAGGCCAGAAACCCTAAGTACTGGAGAGGATGTGGAGGAAGGGGAACCCTCTTACACTGTTGGTGGGAATGCCAGTTGGTGTAGTCACCTTGGAAAACAGTGTGGAGAGTCCTCCAAATATTAAAAATAGAGCTACCCTCTGACCCTGCAATTGCACTACTGGTTAATTACAACAAAGCTACAGATATATTGAAATGAAGGGTCATATGAACCTCAGTGTTCATAGCAGCTATGGCCACAAAAGCCAAACTGTGGAAAGAGTCAAGGTGCCCATCAACAGACGAATGAATAAAGAAGATGTGGTCCATATATACAATGGAATAATAATCAGCCATCAGAAAGGAAGAATACCCCACTTTTGCATCAACATGGAAGGGATTGCCGGAAATTATAATGATTATAAGGTGTCAAGCAGAGAAAGTCAATTATCACACGGTTTCACTTACTTGGGAAAATAAAGAATAACAGAGACCACATTAGGGGAAGGAAGGGAAAAGTGAAGCTGGGGGAATTGGAGGCAGAGATGAACCACAAGAGAATGTAAACTAGAAGAAACAGAGGGTTTTAGAGGGGAAGAGGTTAGGGAGATTGGTGAGGCTGGTGGTGTTATTAAGGAGGGCATGTACTGAATGAAACACTGGTTGTTATACTTAAATCATGAGTCTATGAACTCATAGTTCATAGTTAGTAGTTATGAACATAGTTCATAGTTAGGGTGACTAACATTACATACACAAAAATTAAAAAAAAAAAAGGATTACATACTGGGTCACCAATCAGGTCTCAAACAATACCAAATTTCTGAAATCTTCCCCTGCATTTTTTCAGACAATAGTGCTTTGAAAGTGGAACTGAATAAGAAGAGGAGTTTTGGAAGGAATTCAACCATTTGGAGGTCAAAGAGCATCCTGCCAAGAAATGGTTGGGACAACCAGGAAATTAAAGAACTTAAACAATTCAATGCAACTAATGAAAATGAAAACACATCGGTTCAGAATCTATGTGATACTGGAAAGTTGGTCTTTAGAGGGAATTGCTTAGCCATCCAAGACTGTCTCAAAAAATTAGAAAAATCCAAATGCACATGCTAACCTTACACCTGGAAAAAAGAACAGCACATAGAGCTGAAACCAAGCAGGAGAGAAGAAGGAATAAAGATGAGAGCAGAAATCAATGAAACAGAAACTAGTAGAATGGCAGAACCCACCAACAAACTAGAAGCTGTTTCTCAGAACAAATTAATGAGATCAATAAACCTCTGGCCAGATTTAGCCGAAAGTAAAGATAAAAGACTTAAGTTAACAAAACCAGGAAAGAAAGGGGAGAGATCATGACCAATGCAAAATAAAGAGGGACATGTTAGAACATATTATCAACAACGATATGCCAAAAAATTCGGCCATCTGGAAGAAATAGATGCATTCCTGGAAACTTGTAATGTACCAAGTCTGAAACAGGAAGAAATAAACAATCTGAAGAGACTAATAACCAGCAAGGAAATTGAATCAGGAATCAAAAACCTCCCCCAGAAAAACAAGAGTCCAGGACCAGATACCTTCCCAGTGGAATTCTACCAAAGATTTTAAGAATAAGCCCTACCTATTCTATAGAAGCTGCTCCCAAAAAATGGAAATAAATGGAAAGCTTCCACACTCATTTTCTGAGGCAGAGCATTACATTGATGCATAAGCAGACAAAGACCCTGTGAAAAAGAATTATAGATGAATAACCCTAGTGAGCCGTAATACAAAAATATTCAACAAGATAAAAGCCGGTAGGATTCCAAGGTACATTAAAAGGGTTATTCACCACCACCAGGTGAGTTTCATTTCTGGGATATAAGGGAGGTTCAATATTCACAAATCAAGTGATGTGATTAGTCATATAAACAAAAGAAAGACAAGGACCATAACATCCTCTCATTTGATGCATAAAAAGCATTTGGCAAAATACAACACTCCTCTCATTATTATTATTAATAATATTAATATTATTATTAATTAATAAAACTCCTCAAAATAGAGGGATAGAGGGACCATATCTCATATTATAAAAGCCATCTACGAAGAGCCCACAGTAAATTTCATTCTCAATGGGGAAAAACTGACAGCTCTTCCCTTAAGGTCAGGAACATGACAGGGAAGCCCACTCGTACCACTTTATTGAACACAGCATTAGAAGTCCTAGCCTCAGCATTTGGACAATAACATGTAAAAGGCATTCAAGTTGTCATAGAAGTAGTTAAATCATCTCTCTTTGCATATGACGATATACTTTATATGAAAACACAAAAGACTCCACCCCTAAATTGTTTGAACTCATACATGAATTCAGCAATGTGCAGGGTTCCAAAATCAAAGCACAAGATTCTCTTGCTTTTCTATCCTCTAATAATGGGAATGGAGAAAGAGAAATTCAGGTGTCAATCCCCATAACCATAGCACCCAAACCCATAAGATACCTAGGAATAAACTTAATCAAAGAGGTAAATGATCTCCACAGTATAAACTACAAAACATTGAGGAAGACGCAAAAAGATGGAAAGTCATTCAATGCTCCTGGATTGGAAGAATTAACATTGTAAAAATGCATATGCTGTCCAGAGCAATCTACACATTCAATGCATTCCCTATCAAAATACCCTCAAAATTATTCACAGCCCTAAAACAAACCATCCTAAAATCTGCATGTAGCCATAAAGGATCCCAAATAGCCAGGGCATTGTTGCATAAGAAAACCAAAGCTGGGGACATCACAATGCCTGACTTCAAGCCAGTTAATAAAGCTGTGATCATCAGGATGGCATGGTTCTGGCATAAAAACACACCCATCGCTCAATGCAACAAATTAGAGACCCCATAAATGGACCCTCATGTCTATGGAGAACTATTCTTTGACAAAGCAGGAAAGAATATGCAATGGAAAAAAGGACAGTGTCTTCAATAAGTGGTGCTGGGAAAATTGGAATCACATACGGAAGGATGACACTGGACCTTCTCTTACACCATCTGCAATGGTGCATTCAAAATGGATTAAATCCTTCAGTGTGAGACAGGAATCCTTCAAAATCCTAGAGACCCAGGCAGCAACCTCTTCAACCTCAGCCACAGCAACTTCTTGCAACACGTGTCTCTAAAGGCAAGGGAAACAAAAGCAAAAATGAACTACTCTTTCTCAAGATAAAAATCATCTGCACAGCACTGGGACCAATCAATAGAACTTTTGTTTGGGAGAAGATGTTTGCAAATGATATATCCAATAAGGGATTAATGTCCAAGATATAGAAACAGCTTATATACAAGAGACATAATATTCAAAAAGTCTGAATAAATATATCTGTTTGCCCAATGAATTAACCTTTAACTCCACTATGAAAACAGCTCCACAAAGTATCAGAACTCATTTCTAAACTTTGTCCTTGGGACATGCTGAGCAATTGGTATTTTCACGTTATTCATGTCTCTGTGGACATTCTCAAGTGAGTACACACATAAAACAACAGGTATTCTCCTTAATCCACAAAGATGTCTTGAATTCATGACGGCTGTTAGGTTTTTATGGAGTTACCTAAAAAGGTCAGGGATGAGAGAAAAGTATATGCACTGGCAGAAAAATATTCAAAGAAGCCTATTCAGAAAAATGAGTTCATAGGATGGTAGGAGCACCAATGTCAGCTCTCCAAACCAATACATTTGTTAATATGCAAGATTATAAATGGTATATGTCTTGTGGTATTTTTAGTTTTATTTATTGTTTAAGGTTGATATATTTCTCCAAATCCTTAAGATGATTTTAACTAGTATTAATAAAAAACTGTTCTAATGAAGTATTAGAATTAACCATTGGTACATTCCAGTATTTAATTAACTACGGAAGTCCGAAGGAAACTCTTATTTGTCAAAATCAATTTAAGGGTATATTTTATATATTTCAACTTTCATATAGATACATAATCAAATGTTAAAAAGTAAGTCAATTACTTACATACCTGTGTGCTTTAAAAAAAAAAAAACACGAAGCTCTCTAAATTTAAAACAAATCATGATAGAATTCTTGAAAGAATGCGTGTTGTACCTTCTTATCTCTTATGAAATGGTAGTAAATGTGCTGAAAGTGGTTTCTTGATCAACGGTGATATCTACAAGCATCAATGTACTTATTTTCTTAATTTATGGTAAATCAAACTAAGGTCTACACTAAATGATACTATATTCATGTAAATCTGATCACTTTAAAATACCAATAATTCTCTCTGATAAAATAGGTAGTAAATAAAATAAATCAAATGAAACTGCAAATATGAGAATTTGTCTGAACCCAGAGATAATTAGAAAAACAATTCATTTCAAAACAGACAGATTATCCCTGACTGGTACAGCTAATAGGAGGCAAGTGACAATTTCCTATAAGTTAAATTAACTCCTGAGATCATGATCTTTTTAAAAATGTGGGTTTGGTGATACGCATGTTCCCCCTCTTTCCTTCTTAATTAAGACCCGTACTGTTGTAAATCTCCCTCACAAAATAATCATAATAACTTTTCTTAAAAATAAAATAAAAAAGACTAAGCCTCCCCTGGTGCATTATTCTTGGAGCAGTCACGCACCCCTTGCTTTCCACACAGGTCTCATCACCAGCAGGTAAAGGCACCCCCATCCGGAGGCCTCCCAGCCTGGCTCCAATGAGGAGCTGGAGGCCAAGGGCAGCGCCCTGGCGGGGACCAGAGGAGCCCGCAGCTGCCTGGAGCTGGGCGTCGAACCGCTCCACCCGCTGGGGCCCAGAAGGAAGAGCCGCTGCTGCCCTCCTGGAGGCCTGGCGCCCCGCAGAGACAGAGGCCCCCAGGGCAGCGAGGCCGCCAAGACGGGCTGGGCCCTGACCCCTGACGGGTAGGCCGCCTCGGACGCCTCCTCCCCATCTCCCCAGAAGGCCGCGGAGGGGACCCGGCCATGTGCTGGCCCAGCAGCGAGACCAGGAGAAACAGGAAGAAGCGCTTTTCCTTCCGAAGTCTTTCCTGGGGAGCGGCTTCTCCTTCAGCAAGAGCGGGGAGGCTGAGGCTGCGGGAGAGCAGCGGGAGGCCGCGGGAGAGCCTGGAGCCTCCCCTGAAGGCCTGGATGACCGGGCCTCCAGGGGCGCCACTCCAGCCTCTGCAGAGATGGGCGCTGCCTCGAGGGAGCAGGCATTGGGCTGGGCGGGGAGGAGGCCTCGTGGGAGGAAGGGGTGGCGCGGGAGGAGGGGCTGCGGGGGCGACCCACAGGAGGCCCAGCTCCAGGTCAGCCTGGTCAGCCTGCAAAGCCCCCAAGCGGGGGCATGGCCAAGTGCAGTCCGGAAGCCCCTGGCGGAGGCAGCAAGGAAAAGGGCCCAATTGTTGAGATAATCCAAGAATTTTCTCCAAGTTTGTTGCAGGGGTGCCAGATACTGGTTTTGGAAGACTTGTCTACAACCAGGGATCCAGGGATTGATTTCAAAGATGTCTTTTTTTGTCTTTTTTTTTTCTCTTTTGTAAGCAACAAATTTGGTTCCCCTTCCTTCCCCGCAGATCCCACCCTAAATCACTGTTACCCCATTCCAGCCGGTCCAGTGGAGCTTAAACACCTTCCTCGCCTGTAGTTCTCTTTTGTTTTTATTTTTTTTCATCAGTATTAATGGTTTTTGCATACTTTGCATCTTTATTCAAAAATATAAACTTTGTCAACTTATGGACATACCCATATATGAAGGAGTTGGGTGGGCCCAAAGTGATAGGATTATTTCTTAACACAAGTTTTACCTAGTTGTACTGCTTTCTGTATTTCACTATAGTATTAAAAAAAAATGTCTTTGGGACTCCTGGGTGGCTAAGTTGGTTAAATTTCTGCCCTAGGCTCAGCTCATGATCCCAGGGTCCTGATAGCCCTGCATCTGGCTTCCTGGTTGGTGCGGTGCCTGCTTACCCCTCTCCTGCTCCCTTTGCTTGTGCTTTCTGCCAAATACATAAATATGATATTTTAAAAAAAGTTAACTTAAAAATACATAAGAATAAAATAAGATGTTCATAACAGCAATGGTCACAATCATGAAACTGTGGAAAGATCCAAGAGGCCCTTCAACAGATGCATGGATAAAGAAGATATGGTCCATATGTATAATGGACTCCTACATCTTTATCAGAAAATTGGAATACTCAACTCTTATGATGTTTATGTCTTCCTAAATTTGAGAATGTTTCCAGCTACCCTTTGATCAAATAAACCTTCTGTCCCTTTCTTCATATTCTTGGATTCCTTTGAAATGAATGTTACTGTGTTTTGTGAATTGCCTGAGTTTCCTAAGTCCACATTGGTGAGCCAATACTTTACTTTCCCTCTTCTTTTCAGCTTCCTTATTTTCCATAACGTTATCTTCATGTCAACGATTCATTCCTGTTTCATCCATCCTCAGTGTCATTACATACAGTTGGTTTTGTCACTTAATTATAAAATTCTTTTTCATTTTAGCATGACTGGTACTTAGTTCATTGGTCTCTTCAGTAAGGCATTGTTTAGATCTTATTAGCATTATTTAAGCCCAGCTAGTATCCTTAAAATTGTTGATTTAGGGGCACTGGGTGGCTCAGTGGGTAAAGCCTCTGCCTTCAGCTTAGGTCATGATCTCGGGGACCTGGGATCAAGCCCCGCTTTGGGCTCCCTGCTTAACAGGGAAGTCAGCCTCTCCCTCTCCATCTGCCTCTTCAGCTACTCATGATCTCTCTCACAGTCTTTCTATCAAATAAATAAATAAAATCCTTAAAACATTTACCATAAGTGGGATTTATTCCTGTGTTGTAATGATTGTTTAGTATTTACAAATCAATCAATTTGATACACCACATAATAAAAGAAAGGATGAGGACTGTATGATCATTTGATTAAATGAAAACAATATATTTGGAAAAGAGACAGCATCCAGTTATGATAAAAAGCCTCAATAAAGTAAGTTTAGAGGGAACAAACCTCAATAAAGTCCATATAAGTTTATTTTTATTTATTTGACAGTCAGAGATTACAAGTAAGCAGAGAATCAGGCAGAAAGAAAGGAAAGCAGGCTCCCCACTGAGCAGAGAGCCCAATGCAGGACTTGATCCCAGGACCCCGGATCCTGACCTGAGCCGAAGGCAGCAGCATAACCCTCTGAGCCACCCAGGTGCCCCACCTTATAAAATCATTAATATCAGGTGATTATAGAGCAATGTTTTACTACAGCAATTGCATTCTGAGATTCAGCTAAGAACACAAATTCTCAAAATTTCTTCACTAGAAACCAAAGTGAACATACTTTCTCTTCAAGAAAAGGATAAATAGGAGACAGGAGGGCAGAGGAGAAGGGATTCTAAGTTTTTCTCATTTCTTGAATAGAGTTAGATACCTATCAAATCATTCTGAAACCTCATAAATCAAGTAGAGATCTGAGAAAAGAAATGCTGCAGGGCTACAGGTAGGAAAGTGACCTCCTTTTGGAAGGTAGAAGGTGCAGAGACTTGAAAATGCTATGATACAGCTAATGATACAGGGGATGGAAAGAAGTCCTCCTAGAGATACTATTGCAAATTACTAGAAGTAGTGGAGCATAAAATCAGAACAATTTTCTAATTTTAATTTTTATATATGTTTTATTATTTTTTGCTTTTATTATATTTTAATTCTTATTTTTTTAACATGTTGGGATTTAGTTTCTCTAAACAAGCAGATGAGGACACAAAGATATCTAGTTTCTTGTTTTGGTTGTTGTTTTTCTTGTGTTTTTTTCTTCCTTATTCTTTTCTCATCTTGAAAAAAAAATAATGAGATGGAGAAATTTATCACAAGAGTAAGGAAGTGGTTCTCATAGCCACAGATTTAATCATACAGTTACAAGTAAGAAGTCTGAACTAGAATTTAAAGCAAAGATTATAAACATACTAGCTTTGTTTGAAAAACAAATACATAGAAGGTACTAGAAAATCCATCACTATAGACATACAAGGACTACAATATAGACATGTTGAAATTAAAAATGCTATCACTGAGGTTCAGTCCCAAGTGGAGACCATATAAGTGAGGATGAATGAAATAGAAGAGGAATTTAGTGATATAGAAGACAAAGTTATGGAAACTAATGAAGCTGATCAGAGGAAAGATAGACGACTCTTAGATAATGAAGGTAGACTTAGGGAATTCAGCATTCCATTAGTGAAAGAATATCTGTATTGTAGGAGTCTCAGAAGAAGAGTAGAAAAGAAGCAGCAGGTTTAGTTGAACAAATTATAGTTGAGAACTTACCTAAACCAAAAAAGGAAACAGGTATTCAGGTACAAGAGGCACAGAGAACTCCCCCCAAATCAACAGAAATAAGTCAACACCACGACATACTAGAGTGAAAATTCAAAGTGAAATTTCAAAGATAAAGAGAACATTGTAAAATCACCCTGAGACAAGATGTACTTACCTACACATGTAGGCACATAAGGCTGGCAGCTGACCTGTCCACAGAGACCTAGCAGGCCAGAAAAGACTGGCATATTCAATATGCTAAGTTGGAAAAATATGTAGCCAAAACACTATATCCAGCTAGGCTGTCATTCAGACCAAATAAATAAATAAAGGAATTCATGAACACTAACCCAGCCTTGCAAGAAATATTAAAGGGACACATAAAGCAAAAAGAGATCCCAAAAGTAACAAAATCCATAAAGGAACAGAGATAATCCACAGATATGGCAACCTTACATGTAATAAAATGACACTAAATTTATATTTTAATAATTCTCTAAATATAAATGGATAAAATGTTCCAATTAAAAGACAAAGGATAACATAATTGATTAAAAAATTTTAAAAAAGACTCATCAGTACACTGCCTACAGGAGATTCATTTCAGACAGAAAGACACCTCCAGATTTCAAATGAAGGTGTAGAGAATGATTTATCATACTAATGGACATCAAAAGAAAGTCGGAGTAACCATCCTTTTGCCAGAGAAAATAAGTATTAGACCAAAGATGACAAGAAGAGATGAAGAAGGACAGTATATGATTATAAAGGGGTCTATATAAAAGGAAGATCTAACAAATGTCAATATTTATGCCCATAATATAGGAGTAGTCAAATGTATAAATTAATTAATAATAAACTTAAAGGATTTCATTGAAAATACTACAATAATGGTGGGCTTTAACACCCTAATCATAGCAATGGACAAATCGTCTAAGCAGAAGATAACCAAGGAAACAAGGGCTTTGACACACTGGACCAGCTGGACTTAACAGATAGTCAGAGCATTTCATCCTAAAGCATTCAGAAATACATTCTTCTTCTGTGCACATGGAAAGTTTTCCAGAACGGATTACATACTGGATCATAAATCAACCTCAACATTTTGAAAAAGATTGAGATCATGCCATACATATTTTCAGACCACAATGCTATGAAACTTGAAATCTAACATATGAAAACATAGAAGGACCAAAAATTCATGGAGGTTAAAAGGAATCCTATTTCAGAATGAATGGGTCAACCAGAAAATTAAAGAAGAACTTTAAAAATTCATGGAAGCAAATGAAATTGAATACATGACAGTTGTGAACCATTGGGAAGCAGCAATGGCAGTTCTAAGAGGTAAGTATATAGCAATACAAGCCCCTCCACCCCACCAAGAGACAAGAAAAGTATCAAATGCACAACCTAATCTTATGCTTAAAGATACTGGAGATAAAAAGGACATAAACCATAAATCCAGTGGGAGATAAGAAATAATAAAGATTAGAGCAAAGGGGCACCTGGATGGCTCAGTGGATTAAAGCCTCTGCCTTCAGCTCAGGTCATGATACCAGGGTCCTGGTACTGAGTTCTACATCGGGCTTTCTGCTCAACAGGGAGTCTGCTTCCCTTCCTCTCTCTCTGCCTGCCTCTCTGCCTACTTGTGATCTCTGTCAAATAAATAAATAAAACCTTAAAAAAAAGATCTGAGCAGAAAGCAAAGAAACAGAAATTAAAGAAAAGAACAGAGAAATGTGACTAGGAACTGGTTCTTTGAAAGAATTAATAAGATTGTTAAACCTCTAATCAGGTTTACCAAAAATAAAAGAGAAAGGACCCAGATAAATAAAAGCATAAACAAGAGAGGAGAAAACACAGCAAAACCCAATAAATGCAACAATCATATGGAAATATTATGAGCGAATACATGCCAAAAAGCTGGGCAAGCTGAAATAAATGGATACAGTCCTTGAAACATAATCTACCAAAATTCAATGAGGAAGAAACAGAAAACCTAAGCAGACCCAAAACCAGCAAAAAGGGGAAAAAAACTGAATTAGTTACCAAGTTTCCCAAAAAGTATCCAGAGACAAATGGCTTCCCAGGGGAATTCTGCCAAGTAATAAAATAAGAATTAATGCCCATATTTCTGAAAGTATAAAAAAAAATAGAAAAAAGGAAAACAGCAAACTCCTTCTATGAGACCAGCATTGCCTTGAGGCCAAAACCACAGAAGGATGCCCCCTAAAAAGAATTACAGACCAGTATCCCTGATGAACAAGGATGCATATAGTCTCACCAAGATACTAGCCAACAGGATCCAATGGTACATTTAAAGGATTATTCAACATGACCATGAGGGATTTATTCCTGCACTGAAAAGTGACTCAACCTCAGCAAGTCAATCAATGGGATAGACCACATTAAAAAATGGGCAAAAAATAAAATAAAAAACAAACGCAAGAACCATATGACATTCTCCATAGATGCAGAAAAAGCATTTCACAAAATACTGCATCTTCTTTGAAAAAACTCGCTACCACGTAGAAAGAGAGGGAATATAACTCAACATCATAAAGACTATATATGAAAGACCCACAATAGATATAATCCTCAACAGAGAAAGACTGATTTTCCCCTACGTTCGGGAACACACCAGGTTTGTCCACTCTCACCACCAATGTCCAAATGTTTAGCATGGAAATGTGTGGTTCCTCTCATAGCAGATCTCCTATGCTTCTGCCTTTTGCCTCCCTATCCCTGGAAAACAATCCTACAACCATGCAGTAGCAAGCAGTTTATGTCAACACAGAGCAGAAAACTGGCATCTAGACACTCTCTTCTCAGGCAGGTTTCCTGCTCCTAAAGCTCGGTGGTAAGGTAGGGGTTTTTTTTGTTGTTGTTTCGTTTTGTTTTGTTTTTTGCTTTGTTTTGTTTTGTTTTCCTGTTTTTTTTTGTTTGTTTGTTTTTAACTTTTTTAAGTCTGGGAACTCTGCCATACTCAAGCAGCACCCATTTTCATGTCACCCCAGGGATCCTGAGACCAATCTTGTCACACTCAGGATTCCACCTGGCTTCCCTACCTGAGCATTTTTAAGCCAGGGACACCCCCACAGCAGCAGACTTCTAAATGTTACCATTTTCTGATCTGCTGCTAAGAAGACTTTGTGGTAGCTTCCCCAGGCAGGTTCCCACCCCTAAGCTATATAACACCAGATTCAAATCTGAACACCACCTCCCTTCGGAATGGTGGGCCCTTTTCTACTTATAGACCTGCAGCATTTTTTTTCTCAGATCTCTGATTCATTTATTGTGTGTTCTGAATGACCTGATAAATATTGACTTGTATTTGAGGGAGGAGACAAACTTAAGTCCTCCTCCCACTGCTTTGTGTTGGAAGCTAGACATGAAGACAGTGAACCTGCTGACAGGCTGGATTTTGTTCTCCCCCGTCTATGAGAGCTAAATATTGTTTTGGCAGAAGGTAATGACTTGGGACACAGCATCATCCTTTCTTGGTTTAAGTTTATTTTGGGAAGACGTAGCAAACATAATAGCTACCATTTTCTACATTTATATTTAAGCTTTAATGGAGGAGTGGAAAGTAGCATCATATTATGAACTTACCCATGAAGTGTGACAGTTCATGGGGTTTAATGGTCCATGTCTTCATGAATACTGGCGACAGCATTTCAGGGAATGGTGACGCTGACTGACACATTTTGCTTTATACTGGTTGAGTCTTTCGGCCTCACCATGAACTTCACTATAAATACATCCCAAAGATGAATTTTTCATCCTGAAAGAAAGTTAACCTGTTTTCCATTCGATGATGTCAGAAGGGTCACTGAAAAAGCCCTTGGTCATTGGCCAGCTGAGCTACGTGGTGACTGGCCACCTGAATGAGACCAATTTGTGAGTGCCTGGGTGATTCACCAGGGCATGGTGGTGACATCACAAGAAGGCATTGTGATGCCCTAGGGTGAGGCCAGCAAGACGGGCTAGGCTGTGCCGCTGATGGGGAGACCACCTGAGCCACCTCCTCGAAGTCTCCCCACAAGGCTGTGGAATGGATTGGGGCTCACCCAGCAGTAAGACCCCGAGAAATTGGAAGAAGTGCTTTTCCTTCCAGGAGTCTTTCCAGGGGAGCAGCTTCTCCTTCAGGCAGAGCAGGAAGACTGCGGGAAAGCGGCTGGGGAGGGGGAGCCACCGGTGAGGCCAGAGTCTCTGAGGACCAACCTCCAGGGGCACCACTCCAGCCTCCACAGAGATGGGCACTGCCTCTGGGAGCAGGTGGCAGCAGATCTGGGAGGGCGTGGTGTGGACTTGACTTCCAGAGGCACTGCTCCATCTGCTTCAGAGATGGGTCTGGCCTGGGGGAGCTGGCATTGGTGCTGGGCATGGGGTGGGCTGTGCAGAATGAGGGCTGCAGGGGTGACCCACAGGAGTTCCAGCCCAAAAAGGCGGGGAGAGTCAGGTGATCCTGGTCAGCCTGCACAGCCCCCCACACAGGAGGCTCAGCCAACTGCAGTCTAGAAGCCCCATGGTGGATGCATCAAGGAAAAGGGCCCAATTGTTGAGATAATCCAAGAACTTTTCTCAAGTTTGTTGCAGGGGTGCCAGATACCGGTTTTGGAGAACTTGTCTACAATCAGGGATTGATTTCAAGGATGTCTTTTTTTTTTCTTTTTTCTTTTTTAAGTGACAGATTTGGTTCCCCCTCCTTCCCCACAGATCCCATCCTAAATCACACTGTTACCCCGTTCCAACAGGTCCGGGAGAACTTAAACACCTTCCTCTGCTGTGATTCTTTTTTGTTTTTAAATTTTGAATCATTATTAATTTTTTTGCATATTTTGCATCTTTGTTCTAAAATATAAACTTTGTCAATCTATGGACATGCCTATATATGAAGGAGATGGGTGTGCCCAAAGTGATAGGATGATTTCTTATAAAATTTACCTAGTTGTACTACTTTCTGTACTTAGCTAGAATATTAAAAAAAAATGTCCTTGGGGCCCTGGGTGGCTAAGTTGGTCAAACTTCTGCCTTAGGCTCAGCTCATGATGCCAGGGTCCTGATAGTGAGCCCTGCATCTGGCTTCCTGGTTGGTGCGGTGCCTGCTTACTCCTCTCCTGCTCCCTTGGCTTGTGCTTTCTGTGAAACAAAGACAATCTTTTTCTTTTTTTAAGTTAATTTTAAGAATAAGTAAAAATAAGAAAATGAAATATAATTTTCTTTGCCTGTCACTAATTTTCCAGTGCAGTCATAGTGATAGCAATAATAATAGAGCAAAGTTGGATACTTTATTAAAACCAATGAGTGTACTGAAATTTTTCGGGAACAAAGTCCCTGAGAAATGCAAGGATGACATGTGTATGGATAAAAAATGTGTATGGTGGTTACTATGCTGATTTTAGTGGCAATGGTGAAGATGGTAAAAAAAATATCACAGCCACTGTGCATGGGTCACTCATGCCACTCAGATTTGACACATCCAGTATAAACTATCCCATTTAGTCTTGTCATTTTTTTTTGCCTTTTCTTCAGATTTTTTTAGGTATAATTGACAAATATTCCATATATATAAGGTACACAGTTTCATTTAAGAATTACACTTCCTGGGGCACCTGGGTGGCTCAGTGGGTTAAAGCCTCTGCCCTCGGCTCAGGTCATGATCCCAGAGTCCTGGGATCCAGGCCCACATCAGGCTCTCTGCTCCGCAGGGAGCCTGCTTCCTCCTCTCTCTCTGCCTGCCTTTCTGCCTAGTTGTGATTTCTCTCTGTCAAATAAATAAAATATTAAAAAAAAGAATTATGCTTCCTAATAACTACAAAGTGCATATCCACCAATTCACTTAGCTTGTGTATGTGGTGTGTGTGTGTGTGTGTGTGTGTGTGTGTGTGTGTGTGTAAGAATACCACCAACTGGGGAGATCTCCAGTAACAGGAAATTTCCAATATACCATGTTGTTAACTATATATAAATTGCTGTAAATATAACTTATTCAACATGTATACTGGAAACTTAGCATTTGACCCACATCTTCCCAATTTTCCCTGCCTTTAGTCACTGACAATTGCCATTCTACTCTTCTAAAGATTGGCTTGTAGATTTCATTTACAATTGTAATTATAAAGTGTTTGTCTTTCTATGTTTGGCTTATTTCACTTCTCTCAATGACCTCCAGGTTCATCCATGATACTTTTATTTCATTTTTCCATGCATTTGTCAATGAATATATCAAATTAATTTCCACACTTTAGCTATTGTGAGTCACACTGCAATAATGATTACACGAGTAAAGTATAGCTTCAAATTTGATTTCATATCATTTTATGTCCTTTGCATAGATATCCAGAAGTGGGATTGTTGGAACTTAGGATAGTTTTACTTTCAACTGTTTGAAAAACTTCTATACTATTTTCCATAATGGCTGTACTAATTTATATTCCCATCAATAGTTCTCAAGTGTTGTTTTTTATCCGCATCCACTCCAACAGACATCATTTTGTTCAATTATTGATAACAATCATTCCAAGAAATGTGAGATCATATCTCATGATTCTGATCTGCTCTTCTGATGAGTTAAAGGCTCAAAGAGTTGAATTCATTAATCCATGTTTACATTTCTAGTAAGTGACAGCTAGCATTAGATCTAACATTGGCTCCAAAAATCTGCAGCATGTTTTACAATAAAGCAAAATAAACTTCTCTTCAGTCTGAATCTAAAGACAAAGTATATGCTGATAAATCAGATATCTCTCCATATATCTCTCTACCTACTTACCTATTTATCAGTACTGATTCTCTGATGTGATATTTCATGACGATATATATACAGAAACACACAGATATAGGCACATACGAATACTATACATTTTAGATCTCTGTGTACAATGAAATCCTTACGATCACAAGCTTTATAACCATCTAAACAAATGAAAAATACACATTGGTTAACTATTTTAAATGAGTCTTAATCCCTAAGTCATGAAAGCTTTCTGAACTCTGCTGTTTGTCTTCTTGCTTTTTTTTTTCCTTTTTTTAAATTTCCTTTCAGCGTAACAGTATTCATTGTTCTTGCACCACACCCAGTGCTCCATGCAATATGTGCCCTCCCTATTACCCACCACCTGGTTCCCCAACCTCCCACCCCCCCCCGCCCCTTCAAAACCCTCAGGTTGTTTTTCAGAGTCCATAGTCTCTCATGGTTCATCTCCCCTTCCAGTTTCCCTCAACTCCCTTCTCTCCATCTCCCCATGTCCTCCATGTTATTTGTTATGCTTCACAAATAAGTTGTTTTCTTTTTAACAGAAACTGTTGTCGAAACATTAGAAGGCATGAAAAATTTCATGTATGACTCATTGCAGAGATACTGCAGGGAACTGTGCTTGGCTAGACTCCAGAGGATTGCCCTCTCGGCAACCTGATACATTCCAGGGAAGTCATTTCATAATACCATGAAAGCTAGGTAATGGATAACAATGCAAAATAATTAATATCTATGGGCATGCAGATACAAGTATGAACAAAGTTTTCAAAGAACTGAGGTATGCTTTGAGCAGCCAGTAGGTTCATGGAAGTCCTGTGGAAAAAGTCTGCTAGGTCTTTTAGAGAACTCTTCCCCCATAGGTGGGTAAAGAAGTTTATTTTGATAAAGTTCACACAAAAGTATGACAGAGTTCTTGAAAAGAGAAGAAATAACCCAAATTTATATGAAAATTGGTGATTTTTGTTTTTTAAATTCAGATGCTTATTAAAATTTAGTCTGATATTTCTTATAAAATTTTAGGGAAAATGATAGAAATTTCTTTGTTAAAGGCACATTCTGCTTGCAACTATGCAATAATCAGACAAAATGGATTGTGACCAGACTTATTTAGTGATCTGAATGATCTTTTTTTGAGATTCGTTTGCTTCTGAATAAAATTCTACATTGTCCGGTATCTAGAGAACACATTTCTAGATTTGCCAACGGATCATATATAGTTTGAACCAAATTAATTCTCATCACATGGGATCCACATTTAATCTTTATAATGATCCTATATTTGAAAAATCACTTTATTCTGTAAATATGTGAATCAATAAAGTGAGAGGTTTTTCAAGTCTTATTTGCAATTGAATAGGAACATTTGAAACCTAGGAAAAAGAATATCTGTAATATTGATAATGCTTATTAAATTATATTAAGCTAAATTCAAAATGGTAATATGCAAATTATGTATAAGTTACATTATTTCGAGGACTTTTCTCATTGTGAAGTAGGAATAAACTGAATATATACATTTACAAAGCAATTTACAAGGGAGATAATAAAGAGGAGGTTGATCTTTGTAAGCACAACCACGTAGGGCAACTTTGGTATTAGGGCAGGACATGGATCAGAGTTCATTGAGAGGATCTGGAAGTGATGTGGGTATTCTCTACACTATTGATTAAAGCTGTATTATTGCAGGGAACAAGAGAAAATAAGATTAAGACTGAAATAGATAGGAAACAAGAAATATCTTGAAATGACAATATAGAAGAAACAAAGCAATTTATTGAGGCATAGATAACTTGTATAAATTCTTGACTGTTTCATCTCTGGTACATGTTTAATTAATAGGTTTAATACTTTTCTTTTAATTTCTATTTAGTTTTGAGCAGTTAAAAACGACCAATTTTATTTCATAATTGTTGCCTAAAATATTTAGTGCTAAGATAGGATTCTTTTTAAATACAAATTTAATATATAAATACCTGCATCTATTTACTATCTGTGTTAAGACAGGAAATCCATTGAATTCCCTTAAATTTCTGAAACTTGATTTATCATCAGCAACTCTCTGTATTCATATTGATGGTTGTATCAAACTGAAGAGACTTTGGTCAGGAATAAATAAAATAAATTCCTGGCATCAATCTCACATATGGTAGGTTCCACCCTGAGAAGATGGTCAATAGAAGTGTATAGTCCTATCCTCTCTGCCATGTATGGACCTTCTTCAGGTTCAAGCCTTCATTCTCCAACTGACTAAGAAACCATCTCTTTCCCTTTTACTCCACTCCCTATTGACAGTAATGCTGAGGCCAGACCCAAAACTTTGAGTGAAGTTTCAATGATTGAAGCAGATGCAAATCTTTTGCAAAGTAAGTAGACTGGCTTCCATAATGCCATTGGGTAAAATTAAAATAACGGAGAAATAATCTAATTATTTTTACATGAAAATATAATTCTTCATATTAGAGTTTTGAACCAGATATTAAATATCTAAAGTGACTTACGTGTCAGATGCAGTAGCTCTTTAACTACAAACACAACCAGCTTTCCCAGTTTTTCCTCTGCGAGTTGACAGTGACCACCCAATAATTGAAAATAAACTCCTTCACATAAACCCAGAACCCTGATGTAGGTATTTCCCAGTAGATTGATGAATAGATAGATGAACATCTGCAATAATTTGAGAACATGTAAATTACTAAGTGAAATAACGTTTTTATGACTTTAGGATATTATTCCAAGAATGCATGGACATTGCATCAACAGACCATAGGATAAATTGATGGTCCCACAACCTATGCCTCTTGACACCCAAGGCAGATACTTCAAACCCACTTACAATTTTTACCAGTACTTCCTCATTTTTTAAAGATTTTATTTATTTATTTGACAGACGGAGATCACAAGTAGCCAGAGAGGCAGGCAGAGGAAGAGGGAGAAGCAGGCTCCCACTGAGCGGAGAGCCCAATGTTGGGCTCGATCCCAGGACCCTGAGATCATGACCTGAGCCAAAGGCAGAGGCTTTAAACCACTGAGCCACCCAGCGCCCCCTTCCTCAGTTTTTTAAAATAATACACTCATCTCTCATCTTGATTCCTAAATCCGAAATACCATGCCATGATTTATAACTCAACCAATGCCAAGATAAATGTGTCTAGGAAACACAATGCACAGATTTGAGGCCTCTCAGGACCACAGAGGGGCACAGACATAGGTGCTGATATGAAGGTGGTGTGTAGAGTATCGGAGAGAGGCCCAGGACAGGAGGAATGAGCAGGGGCTTGCTATGGGCAGGGGCAGGGAACAGGGCAGAGAAGTCAAGGAAGAGCAGGAAGAGCAGTGACTGAACTGCCATCTCTCTCCACACTGCAGCCTGTGCTGTTGCCAAGCTTTTATAACTGCCCCAGGACATCACAATGCCATCTTCATGTGATGTCACCACTATGCAAAGTTATCACTATGCCCTGGCCAATCATTGGGGATTTCTCAGATTAGCCTCATTCTGGTGACCAAGCAACACACAGGTCAGCTGATCAGTTATTGTTGGCTTTCTCAGTTTCACCCCTGACTGATATTATCACCTGGAAACCATGTTTTAAAGGAAAACAAGTAAACTGTCCTACAAGATGAAAAGATAATATTTGAGCTGTATTTATACTGAAGGTCATGGTGAGGCTGAAAGTCTCAACCAACGCAAAGCTAAATGTGCCACTTAGAGGCACCGTTAATTAAAACACTTACATGGATATTAATGAAGACATTGGCCATTAGACCCCATGAAGGTCACAGTTGTGGGTAACTCAGACCACGTGGCAATAGAGCAAATGCTACTCTCAACTCATCCATCACGGCTTAAATATAAGTGTAGAAAATAACAGGCATTATGTTTGATTCATAGTAATAATAAAAGGGAGAGATCATGACCAATGTAAGAGAAACAGAGAATTCTTAGAACATATCATCAGCAACTATACAGCAACAAATTAGGCCATCTGGAAGAAATAGATGCATTCATGGAAACTTGTAATCTACCAAGTCCAAAACAGGAAAGAATAGATAATCTGAGCCGACCCATAACCAGCATGGAAATTGAAGCAGTGATCACAAAGCTCCCAAAAAATCTAGATTCCAGGGTGAGATAGCTTCCCAGGGAAATTCTACCAAACATTGAAAGAATAAATCATACCTCTTCTACTGAAGCTGTTTCAAAAAAAAGAAAGAAAGCAAGGAAGGAAGGAAGGAAGGGATGGATAGTGTCCAAACTCATTTTATGAGGCGAATATTAGCTTGATCCAAAAGCAGACACCCCACTGGAAAGGAGAATTACAGACCAATAGTCTTGATGAACAAGAATGCCAGAATACTCAGCAAGATACTAGCCAGCAAGATCCCATGGAATGTTAAAAGAGCTATTAATGATGAAGGGAGATCAATTCCTCAGATGCAAGGAAGGTTCAACATAGACAAGTGCATCGATGTGATAGATCATATTAACAAAAGAATGACAAGAACCATATCATCCTCTCAACTGATGCAGAAAAATCATTTGGCAAAATACAACATCCTTTCCAGATGAAAACTCCTCAAAATATAGGGTTAGAAGGCACATGTTTCATCAAAGCCATCTCTGAACAACCCACAGCAAATGTCATTCTCAATGGGAAAAATCTGAGAGCTTTTCCCTTTGGGTCAGGAACATGACAGGGATTCCCATTCTCACCACTTTTGTTCAACAGAGTATTAGAAGTCTTAGCCTCAGCATTTGTACAACAAAAAGATAATGGATTCAAACTGGCAAAGAAGTCAAACTCTCTCTTTGCATATGACAATATACTTTATGAGAAAATCCCAAAAGACTCCACCCCTAAATTACATGAAATAACAGCAATTCAGCAACATGAAGGACTCAAAACGAATGCACAGAAATCAGTTGCTTTTCTATATACTAACAATCTGAATGGAGAAAGAGTAAGGTTTCAATTCCATTTACTATAGCATTCAAAACCATAAGATACCTATGAATAAACCTAATCTAAGAGGTCAAGGATCTGTACCATAGAAACTACAGAAGACTTATGAAGGAAACTGAGGAAGACACAAAGAGGTGGAACAACTTCTATGCTCATAGATTGGAAGAAAAACATTGTGAAAACGTCTAAGCTGCCCAGATCAATCTACACATTCAATGCAATCCCTATCAAAATAAACTTGATATTCTTCCCAGAGCTAAAACAAGCAATCCTAAAATTTGCATGTAGCCAGAAAAACCCCTAATTGCCAGGGGATTGTTGAAAAAGAATACCAAAGCTTGGGGCATCACAATTTCTGTTTGCAAGCAAGTTTACAAAGCTGTGATCATCGAGACAGCATGTTAGTGACACAAAAACAGATGTATCACTCAATGGAATAGAACAGAGAGCCCAGAAAAAAAACCCTTGACTCTAAGGCCAACTGATCTTTAATAAAGCAGGGAAGAATATCCAATGGAAAAAAAGGCAATGTCTTTGATAACTGATGCTGGGAAAATTGGACAGTCACATGCAGAAGGACGACACTGGCCCATTCTCTTCTACCACATGTAACAAAAACATCCAAAATGGATGAAAAACCCCAGTGGGAGAGAGGAATCCTTCAAAATCCTAGAGGAGAACCCCAGGCAGCAACCTCTTCAACCTCAGCCACAGTAACTTCCTGCAACACAGGTCTCTAAAGGCAAGGGAATCAAAAGAAAAATGAACTACTGTTTCTCAAGATAAAAAGCTTCTGCACAGCCAAGCGAACAATCAACATAACTTCTGATTGGGAGAAGATATTTGCAAATGATATATTCAATAAGGAATTAATAGCCACAATAAAGAAAGAAGTTATACATGAGAGACATAATATTCAAGATCTGAATAAATATATTTGTTTACCCACTGAATAAACTTGAACTCAACTATTAAAACAGCTACATAAATTATCAGAACTTGTTTCTAAATTTTGTCCTAGAGATATGATGAGCAATTGCTATTTTAATGTTACTCATATCTCAGTGAATGAGACATGAGAATTGTATTCACTTCTCACACTGAGTGAGTTTATGAGTGAATACACTCATAAAACATCAAGTATTCTCCTTGATCTCCAAAGATGTCCCCAGATCATGAGTCTTTATGGAGTTATCTAAAATGGCAAGAGCAGGGATGAGAGCAAAGTATACACAGTGGTTTGAAAAATACTCTATTCAGAAAAATGACTTCATTGATAGGATGATGGGAGGACCAATATCAGCTTCAGAAACCA
The DNA here is from genome assembly GCF_922984935.1 of Meles meles. Taxonomy (NCBI): domain Eukaryota; kingdom Metazoa; phylum Chordata; class Mammalia; order Carnivora; family Mustelidae; genus Meles; species Meles meles. The sequence continues at coordinate 19,754,042 of NC_060068.1, read as the reverse complement.
GTATGTTTGTAACTATGCATGATAACAAAGGGTACATGTCTTATGGGTATTTTTATTGTTACTTATCATTTAAATGCTTAAGATAATTTTGATTAGAATCAATAAAGAAACTATTTAATAAAATATTAGAATTAACAATTGATAGATGTTTTTAAAGAATTTTTTTATTTGACAGAGAGAGATCACAAATAGACAGAGAGACAGGCATAGAGAGAGGGAGAACCAGGCTCTCCGCTGAGCAGAGAGCCCAATTCAGGGCTCTATCTCAGGACCCTGAGATTATGACCCAAGCTGAAGGCAGAGGCCTAATCCACTGAGCCACCCAGCGACCCCAACAATGGATAGATTTAAGCATTTAATTAACAATGGCCGGGGGCCTGGGTGGCTCAATGGTTTAAGCCGCTGCCTTCGGCTCAGGTCATGATCTCAGGGTCCTGGGATCGAGTCCTGCATCGGGCTCTCTGCTCAGCAGGGAGCCTGCTTCCCTCTCACTCTCTCTGCCTGCCTCTCTGCCTACTTGTGATCTCTCTCTGTCAAATAAATAAAAAAAAATCTTTAATTAACAATGGCCATTCAAAGGAAAATCTTATTTTGCTCAAGTCTATTAAAATATCCATATTTTATAGATTTTATATATTCCATATTTTCATATAGATATATAATTAAATGTTAAAGAGTAAATAAATTTTGACATACTTGTGTGTTTAAAAAAAATGAAACTCTCTTTAAGCCTTAGACAAAACATTATAGAATTCTTGAAAGAATTGTTGTTGTACCTTGTATTCTACTGTAAAATGGTAGTAAATATAGTGGAATTGATATTTTAATCAATGGCTGACATCTACAATCATCAATGCACTTCTTTTCTCTATTTATGGTAAATTAAACTAAGGTCTACACTTAATACTATATTCACGTAAATACGGTCACTAAATAATTATAATTCTCTGACAAAATACACAGCACATGTATGAATGGTAATGGACCTACAAATGTGAGAATTTGTCCAAACCAAGGTATTTTTAGTAAAATAATTGAATTTGAAAGAGGCATATTATCACCGACTGGTACAGCTAAGATGAGATAAGTGAAAAGTTCCTGTGGTTTAAATTAACTCCTAAGACTATGATCTTTTAGAAAATGTGGGTATTGTTTTTTTCTGTGTGTTTTTTCCCCCTTTCCTTCTTAATCAAGACAGTAGTGTTGTAAATCTGCCTCACAAAATACATCCTAAGAATGTTTATTAAAAAAACAAAAACAAAAACAAAACAAAACAACAACAACAAAAAAACACTAAGCCTCCCCCTGTTATTTCCAGTGTCCCATTATTCCTGGCGCTGTCATGCACCCCTTCCATTTCCCCACCAGTCCCATCACCCGCAGGTAAAGGCGCCACCTCTCCCAATCCCGGCCTAGCCAGGCTCCAAAGGATGAGCTGCAGGCCAAGGGCAGTGCTGGAGCCCAGACCTGGAGGAGCCCATGGCTGCTGGCAGCAGGGCGGGGTCCCACCCGTGGCCAAGAAGGAGGAGCCTCCATGGTTACCCCTGAAGTCAGGCTACCTCGCCAAGAAGGAGGAGCCCTGGGAGCGGGGAGGCCGCCAAGACATGCTAGGCTGCGCCCTTTGACAGGGAGGCCGCCTTGGTCCCCTGCTGGATGTCTCCCCCAAAGGCCAGGGACCAGCCCTGCACTAACCTAGCAGCGAGAGAGCCCGAGAAATAGGAAGAAGCACTTTTCCTTTCAGAAGTCTTTCTGGTGGAGGGGCTTCTCCTTCAGGAAGAGCAGCGAGGCCACAGGAGAGCGGGAGAGGCCTCGGGGGCCAGGAGACCCTCCACTGATGGCCAGATGGACCAGGCCTCCAGGGGCAGGGGCACAGCTTCAGCTGCCACAGAGATGGGGCTGGCCTCTGGGTGGAGCAGGTGGCAGGCCAGGCGGGAGGGGGCAGCGGGGTAGGAGGGAGCAGCTGTGGTGACCCACAGGAGCCCAACATCAGGAAGGGAGCAGACTGGTCAGCTTGGTCAGCCTGCGCAGCCCCTGCACTGGCGACCCAACTGAGTACAGTCCGGAAACCCCCTAGTACCGTCAGCAGAGGAAAAGGACCTGATTGTTGACATAACCCAGGAAATTTTCTCCCTCTTTGTTTGTTGCAGGGGTGCCAGCTACTGGTTTTGGAGAACTTGTCTACAACCAGGGATCGATTTTAAAGCTTTGTTTTGGTTTGGTTTGGTTTGGTTTTTTGTTTTTTTTTTTTTTTTTTACTTTTTATTAAGTGGAGAATTTGTTTGCCCTCCTTCCCTACAGATTCCCTCATAAAGCTCTCTGTTACCACCATTCCAACAAGTCAAGGAAAGTTTAAACACCTTCCTCTGCCTTGGTTTTCCTTTGTTTTTGTTTTTGTTTGCATCAGTTTAAAGTTTTTTACATACTTTGCATCTTTATTCAAAAATGTAAACTTTTTCTATGTGCAGGTCCATATATGAAGGAAATGGGTGGGCCCAAAGGGATAGGATTATTTTTTTAACACAAATTTTACCCGATTTTACTGCTTTCTGTATTTAACTATGGTATTAAAAAAATTGTCTTTGGGGCGCCTGGGTGGCTAAGTGAGTTAAACTTCTGCCTTAGGCTCTGCTCATGATCCCAGGCCCCTGATAGTGAGCCGTGCATCTGGCTCCCTGGTTGGAGGGGTGCCTGCTTATCCCTCTCCTGCTCCCTTTGCTTGTGCTTTCTGTCAAATAAATAAATACAATCTTTTTTTAAAGTTAACTTAAAAAATAAGTAATAATAAAAACATAAAATAAAAATTTATTTGCCTATCACTAAGTCTCCAGTGGAGTAATAGTTACATCTGTGATAGCAAAGTAGGATGCTTTGTGAAAATCAATGAGTGTTTTGAAACTTTTTGGGAACAATGTCCCTGAGAAATCCAAAGATGATATGTGTATGGATAAACATGTATGATGGTAACTATGTTGATTTTAGTGGCAATAGTGAAGATAGTAAAAAATGTCACAATTAGTGTGCATGGGTCACTCATGCCACTCAGATTTGACGTATCCAGTATAAATTATATAATTCAGTCTTGTCATTTTTTTGTTTTTTTTTCCTTCAGATTTGTTTAGGAATGATAGACAAATATATATATATATTTATAATACACACACACACACACACATATATGGTGCACAGCTTTATTTAAGATACTTACACTTTCCAATAATCACTACAAAGCACATATCCACAAATTCACTTAGCTTGTGTGTGTGTGTGTGTGTGTGTGTATGTGTATGAATACTACCAACTGGTGAGATCCATAGTAACAGAAAATTTCCAATATACAATTTTGTTAACTACATATAAATTGCTCTAAATAGAACTTATTCAACATGTACACTGGAAACTTAGCATTTCACCCACATCTTCCCATTTCTCCCTGCCTTCAGTCACTGACAATTGCCATTCTACTCTTTGCTTTTAAAGATGGACTACTAGATTTCATATACAATTGTAATTATTGTAAGTGTCTGTCTTTCTGTGTTTGGCTTATTTCACTCCTTTTAATGTCCTCCAGGTTCATAAATGTTGCTCTTATTTCATTTTTCCATTTATTTGTCAACGAACATGTAAAATTAATTTCCATATTTTATCCCTTATGAGTCACACCACAATAATGATTACAAGAGTAAAGTATAGCTTCAAATTTGATTTCATATCATTTTACTTCCTTTGGGTATATAGCCAGAGGTGGGACTATGGGAGTTTTACTTTTAACTTTTTGAAGAACTTCTATACAAATTTCCATAAAGGCTGTAGTAATATATAGTCCAATCAATAGTGCTCAAGTGTTGTGTTTTCGCCACATTCTCTCCAAAACTCATTATTTTTTCAATTATTAATTACAGGCATTCTAGGAAGTGTGAGATCATATCTCATGATTTTGATCTGCTATACTTATGAGGTAAAGGTCAGAGAGTTGGATTCACTAATCCGTGTTTACATTTCTAGTAAGTGACAGCTAGCATTAGATTTAGCATTGGCTCCAAAAATCTGCAGCTTGTTTTGCAATAAAGCAAAATAAACTTCTTTTCGATCTGAATCCAAAGTCAAAGTATATACTGGTGAATCAGATATAACTCCATACATCTGTCTACCTACCTACCTATTTTTCAGTGCTGATTTGCTATTGTGATATTTCATGAAGGTATATATAGAAGCACACAGATGTATGCACATACAAATACTGTGCATTTTAGATCTCTGTGTACAATAAAATTCTTAAGATTAAAAGCTCTATATCTATCTAAACAAATGAAAATACACATTACTTAAATATTTAAGAAGCACATTAATTCCTAAGTCAGTAAAGCATTTTGAACTCTGTACTGTTTGTCCATTTTAATAGAAACTGTTGTGAAAATATTAGAAGGCATGAAAAAGTCCATGTATGAAATTGCAGAGATACTGTAGCGACCTGTGCTGGGCTAGATTCCAGTGGATTCTCCTCTCAGTAATCTGATTCATTCTAGGAAAGTCATTTCACGATACTGTAAAATCTGGATAACTAATAGCAATGCAAAATAATTATCTATGGACATACAGATACAAGTATGAACACATTATCCAAAGAACCAAGGTGGACTTCATGCAGCCAGTACTTTTAAGGAAGTCCTGGGGGAAAAGATCTGATGGGTCTTTTAGAGAACTCTTCCCCTATAGGTCCATAAAGAACCTTAATTTGGTAAAGTTCACACAAAAGTATGACAGGGTTCTTGAAATGAGAAGAAGCATTCCAAATTTATATGAAAACTGCTGGCGATTTTTTTTTTTTTTACATTCAGATGATTATAAAAGATTAGTCTGAGAATTCTTAAAACATTTTAGGCAAAAACTAGAAATTTCTTTGTTAAATGCACATTCTTTTTCCAACTATGCAATCGACAAAAATGATTGCGACCAGACTTATTTAGTGATCCCAGTGATCCTTCTTTGAGATTTGTCTGCTTCAGAAGAAAATTCCTCATTGTCTGGTATCTAGAGGACACATTTCCAGATCTGACATTGGATCACTATATAGTTTTAACTAAATTACATCTCATCACCTGGAATCCACATTTAATCTTTATCATAATGATCTTATATTTGAAAAATCGCTTTATTCTGTAAATATGTGCATCAATAAAGTGAGAGGTTTTTCAGATTTTATTTGCAATTGAATACAAACATGGAAAACAAGGAAAATAACATATGTAATATAGATAATGCTTATTAAATATTCTTAAACTAAAATAAAAATGGTAATATGAAAATTATTTATAAATACCATTATTTAGAGGAACTTTCTCATTATGATGGAGGAATAAACTGAATATATACATTTACAAAGCAATTTACAGAGGAGGTAATAAAGAGAAGGTTGATCTTTGTAAGCAAACCCACCTAGGGCAACTTTGGTATGGGAGCAGGACATGGGTCAGAGTTCACTGAGAGGATCTGGAAGTGATGTGTGTATTTTCTACACTGTTGATTAAAGTTTTATGGTTGCCAAGAACAAGAGAAAATATGATTCAGACTGAAAATGAGAGGAAACAAGAAATTTCTTGAAATGACAATATAGAAGCACTAAACCAATCTACTTAGGCTTAAAAAAAAAAAAAGTCAGACAATCTACTTAGGCTTAAATAACGTGTATGTATTCTTCACGCTGTTTCATCAATAGTGCATTTTTAATTAATAGCTTTTAAATTTTCTTTTAATTTCTATTTAGTACTGAGTAGTTAAAAATAAGCATATGTTATTTCCTAATTGTTGCCTAAAATATTTAGTGTTATGATAGTATTCTTTTTAAATAGAAATTTCACATATAAATATCTGCATCTATTTACCACCTATGTTAATACAAGAAATCCAAAGAATCCCTTTAAATCTCTGAAATCTGCCTTTGCCGATGTTCCTAGGAAGATGTTGCTGTGGCTGAGGTCGAAGAGGTTGCTGCCTGCGTTCTCCTCAAGGATTTTGATGGATTCCTTTCTCACATTGCGGTCCTTCATCCATTTTGAGTCTATTTTCGTGTGTGGCGTAAGGAAGTGGTCCAATTTCATTTTTCTGCATGTGGCTGTCCAATTTTCCCAGCACCATTTATTGAAGAGGCTGTCTTTTTTCCATTGGACATTCTTTCCGGCTTTGTCGAAGATTAGTTGACCATAGAGTTGAGGGTCTATTTCTGGGCTCTCTATTCTGTTCCACTGATCTATGTGTCTGTTTTTGTGCCAGTACCATGTTGTCTTGATGATGACAGCTTTGTAATCGAGCTTGAAGTCCGGAATTGTGATGCCACCCACTTTGGCTTTCTTTTTCAATATTCCTTTGCTACTTGATGTCTTTTCTGGTTCCATATAAATTTTAGGATCATTTGTTCCATTTTGAAAAAAATGGATGGTATTTTGATAGGGATTGCATTAAATGTGTAGATTGCTTTAGGTAGCATAGACATTTTCACAATATTTATTCTTCCAATCCAGGAGCATGGAACATTTTTCCATTTCTTTGTGTCTTCCTCAATTTCTTTCATGAGTACTTTATAGTTTTCTGCATATAGATTCTTAGCTTCTTTGGTTAGGTTTATTCCTAGGTATCTTATAGTTTTGGGTGCAATTGTAAATGGGATTGACTCCTTAATTTCTCTTTCTTCTGTCTTGTTGTTGGTGTACAGAATTGCAACTGATTTCTGTGCATTGATTTTATATCCTGCCACTTTACTGAATTCCTGGACAAGTTCTAGCACTTTTGGAGTGGAGTCTTTTCGGTTTTCCACGTATAGTATCATATCATCTGTGAGGAGTGATAGTTTGACTTCTTCTTTGCCAATTTGGATGCCTTTAATTTCTTTTTGTTGTCTGATTGCTGAGGCTAGGATGTGTAGTACTATGTTGAATAGCAGTGGTGATAATGGACATCCCTGCCATGTTCCTGACCTTAACGGAAAAGCTTTCAGTTTTTCTCCATTGAGAATGATATTTGTGGTGGGTTTTTCATAGATGGCTTTGATAATATTGAGGTATGTGCCCTCTATCCCTACACTTTGAAGAGTTTTGATCAGGAAGGGATGCTGTACTTTGTCAAATGCTTTTTCAGCATCTATTGAGAGTATCATATGGTTCTTGTTCTTTCTTTTATTAATGTGTTGTATCACATTGATTGATTTGTGGATGTTGAACCAACCCTGCAGCCCTGGAATAAATCCCACTTGATCGTGGTGAATAATCCTTTTAATGTACTTTTGAATCCTATTGGTTAGTATTTTGGTGAGAATTTTTGCATCTGTGTTCATCAAGGATATTGGTCTGTAGTTCTCTTTTTTGGTGGGATCCTTGTCTGGTTTTGGGATCAAGGTGATGCTGGCCTCATAAAATGAGTTTGGAAGTTTTCCTTCCATTTCTATTTTTTGGAACAGTTTCAGGAGAATAGGAATTAGTTCTTCTTTAAACAAGAAATTTCTTGAAATGACAATATAGAAGCACTAAACCAAGCTACTTAGGCTTAAATAACATGTATGTATTCTTCACACTCTTTCATCAATAGTGCATTTTTAATTAATAGCTTTTAAATTTTCTTTTAATTTCTATTTAGTACTGCGTAGTTAAAAATAACCATTTGTTATTTCCTAATTGTTGCCTAAAATATTTAGTGTTATGATAGTATTCTTTTTAAATAGAAATTTCACATATACGTTTTGCATGGAGCACTGGGTGTTGTGCAAAAAGAATGAATACTGTTACACTGAAAAAAATAAATAAAATGAAAATAAAAAAAAGAAATTTCACATATAAATATCTGCATCTATTTACCACCTATGTTAATACAAGAAATCCTAAGAATTCCCTTTAAATCTCTGAAACTTGATTTATCAATAGCGACTATCTGCACTCATATTGATGTAGTCTCAACCTCAAGAGACTTTGGTCAGGATTAAATAAAATTAACTCCTGGCACCAATCTTGACATGGTCAATGGAAGCATATAGTCCTATTTTCTCTGCCATGTATGAACCTCCTTCAGGTTCAAGCCTTAGTTCTCCAACTCATTAAGAAACCATCTCTTTCCCTTTTTCTCCACTGTCTATTGTCAGTAATGCCGATGCTAGACCCAAAAGTTCTAGTGAAGTTTAAAAGATTGAAGCAGGTGCAAATCTTTTGCAAAGTAAATAGAATGGTTTTCTTTACATCGTTGAGTAAAATTAAAGTAATGGGGAAATAATCTAAGTATTTTAATATAAAAATATAATTCTACAGATCAGAATTTATAAACAGATATTCAATATCTAATGTGGCTTCTGTGTCAAATGCAATATCTATTTAACTTATGAACACAACCAGCTCTCCCTGTTTTTCCTCTACAAGTTGACCATGACCACCCAATAACTGAAAATCAGTTGCTTCACATAGACCCAGAACCATGATGTAGGTATTTCAAGGTAGTTTATGAAATGAACATCTGCAATAATTTGAGTACGTGGAAATTACTAACTGAAATAACTTTTTTATCACTTTAGTGTATTATCCCAAGAATGTATGGAATGGCATCAGCAAACCACAGGATAAAATTATGATCCTATAACCTGTGCCTCTTGACACCCAGGGAAAATACTTCAAATTCATTTACAATTATTCCCAATACTTTCTCAGTTTTTAAAACAATATGCTCATCTCTAATATTTGATTTCTAAATATCCAAAATACCAGGCCATGATTTGTAACTCAGGCCACTGTGAATGATGAGTCATCCCATTCCTACATCATCGTTTTTGCCTCCCCTTCCCATTCTGTCAACGTGGCTACATACCATGTTATGTTTGAGGATATGCATCTAGAGCTTTATTCCATCTCCTAGAATTTATTGTTCACATATAAAATATATAACAGTATTTGAAACGTGATGTTATTTTATATGCATGGCTGTCTAGATTTCTTCTCATATTATCATAATTTCTCTCAAGGTGAATTTAGAATACCAGTCTACCTCATTTTGAGGATTATCAAGAAATTGTTTTCAAGACAATATTGAGTATTTTCTTTTTTTTAAGATTTTTATGTATTTATTTGACAGAGATCACAAGTAGGCAGAGACAGGCAGAGAGAGAGGAGGAAGCAGGCTCCCTGCTGAGCAGAGAGTCTGATGCTGGGCTCCATCCGAGGACCCTGAGACCATGACCTGAGCTGAAGGCTGAGGCTTAATCCATTGAACCACCCAAGCACCCCAATATTGAGTATTTTCAAGAAAATACAATTTAATGATTATTTATGCTAATTTTCTGTGTTCTTTATATCATCATTCAATATTGTAAATCATATATTGGTTTAGAAAAAAGTTCTTTTATACAGATGTAGTGAAAAGAAGCGCCATCTCTACCCCAATGTTTATAGCAGCAATGACCACGGTCGTCAAACTGTGGAAAGAACCAAGATGCCCTTCAACAGATGAATGGATAAGGAAGATGTGGTCCATATACATGATGGAGTATTATGCCTCCATCAGAAAGGATGAATACCCAACTTTTGTAGCAACATGGACAGGACTGGAAGAAATTATGCTGAGTGAAATAAATCAAGCAGAGAGAGTCAAGTATCATATGGTTTCACTTATTTGTGGAGCATAACAAAAAACATGAAGGACATGGGGAGATGGAGAGGAGAAGGAAGTTGAGGGAAATTGGAAGGGGAGATGAACCATGAGAGACTATGGACTCTGAAAAACAACCTGAGGGTTTTGAAGGGGTGGGGGTTGGGGTGTTGGGGGAACCAGGTGGTGGGTAATAGAGAGGGCACATATTGCATGGAACACTGGGTGTGGTGCAAAAACACTAAATACTGTTATGTTGAAAAAAAAATTTTAAATATTTGAAAAAATAAAAAAAAAACGCAAAAAAACAAAAACAACACCAAATAACAGAATAAGGAGCCTGATGTATATCTTTATTGTTCATGAAACTATATTTCTAATGTTTCCTGAAAAATAACAAATCTTTCCAGAAATGATTAGATTATAGATGGTGTACTTCAAAAGATACAGAAAATAACATGTAAAGTGACCTTTAGCCCAATTTTAAGACTCCCATTCACTTTGAAAGAAATAAGCAAACCAGGCATATATAGATGATTATATTTTTTTTCTGTAATTTCTTTCTTCCCATTTGACAATTGTTAAATTGTGTTAATTTTAAATAAACATGATTCTTTCATAGATACAAAAAAAGAAAGAAAAAAGGTCTTTTTGTAATATTGAATTAAAAATAAATAAATATTGTCTCAAAAAAAAGGAATGTCATACACATTTACAGAAATGCCCATAAGTATATGTTGGGTCATCTTTTATTATTCCTCTCACTCTATTTTCTGTCCTAAGTGTCAAATTTTGTGTTTTACTGTGCTTTCTGGTCGATTTTCATCAATTTATCTTTTCAAACTTTCATTACATTTATTACATTAATTATTATCATTTATTTTAAAAAAGGTTATTATTTGACCCTTCATTTTAAATAACACATGACATTTTTAGTATGGATTTAACAAATTCTCATTTTTGTTGTAAAAGGGTCTTGCATTTATCTTTTTTTAAATTTAATTTTATTTTTTCTGTGTTCCAAGATTCATTGTTTATGCACCACACCCAGTGCTCCATGCAACACGTACCTCCTTAATATCCACAACCAGGCATTTATGTAGGTCATTTTTAATTCAGTATAACTATATGGGTGTGTGTCTATCTTTCATACAAAGAATTCCTCAATATTCTGATGGCTTTGATCCTAGAAAAGTATGAGAGAGTGAAGCACTACAATCCTTTGTAGGCACAGCATGCTGGGCTTTACTCACTGATGGTATTCCTTCTGGAGAAGATTCTCTCCACTCCTTCCTACTTAGAATATTCTCAAAATGCCATTTCTCCTACTCTTTTTAAGTGTCTGTTCCTTAAAACCTCTTCACCCAATGTGTCCATAACCTTTCTATCTCTGATTCCACCCTCTACTCTGTTTCCCACTTCATTTAAAGTTATGTAGATTTACTTCTGTATTATGTTAGTTGATTTTTATGACAGAGATTGATACATATAGGAGCTAAACTCACACTTATCAAAAAATTGAAAGTGTTTTAAATACAGAAAATCAAAAGGTCAAACAGAATAAGAAGAGGTGCCATAAAGCAATGCTAACTGTTATATAATTATTGAGAAGCAGAAGAATAATACAGATATTTTCAGAGAGCGTAAGCAGAACCAAGGAGCTAAAATAAAATTTTAGAGAAAACTGTCAGGAAAGGAGTTTCTTTAAAGCATTTGAATATAGAGTGAGGAGGACGAAATCGGCTTCTTATAACTTATAGTTGTCAATAACTCTTCATTGTAGATTTCTGGGGGAAAATGAAGTAGATAATATGTCTTGGCACCAAAACAAACAAATGAACAAACCAAAAGGATATATATCTACACCGTGTCCTTATAGACTACTATAATTTCAGAAATCTTAGGGCTTAATTAGAGAAAAAAAATCACTGCCTGTGTGTCATAAAATATATTTATGTACGGGTCTATAATATATGCATTTACACTGCCTTACAATGCATATATAACAAGTACTAAGACTGCCATTGATAATAACTAAACTTATACAGAAAAATAAAATATGGGTATCTTAATAAAGTCACAGAAATATATTACCCTTACAAATTTACACATTTCTATGAACTATTTTGGAGTTTGATATTCATATGACATCAAGATTTTTAACTATGAGGAGATTTTTTTCAAGATATGTGCTAATTTTTTTAAGAGAGGCAATGTGTCCTGAATAAGTCAGAGTGGAACTAAAATAATGAATTAATAAGAGATTGTTTTTTCTGTACTTATTATGTGTCTCCCTTTAGGGGAAACTAAATTAATGACACACAGAAAATATTAACCAAACATCAACTGATTTATTCTTCTTGGGGTTATTCTCACCATGAAGAATTGTCCTGTTTTTCTTCATTCTCAGTTTTCTCCTTTTCCTAATGGCTCTGTTTGGTAACCTGTCCATGATCATCCTGGACACCCACCTCCACACACCCATGTATTTTCTACTTAGTCAACTCCCTCATGGACCTGAACTATATCTCCAGGAATGTCCCCAAGATGGTTTCTGATTATCTCTCTGGAAACAAATGTGCAACTCAGAGTTTCTTTTTCATTAATTTATCTGATGCAGATGGATTTTTATTGACGTCTGTGGCCTATGATCATTATGCAGCAAATTTGCTTTCCTCTCTACTATGCTGTTTGTATGAGCAAAAGAGTTTGTGTGGTGACCATAAGAGGATCTTTGATCCTGTGCTCAATCAACTCCTATGCCCACACTGCATATGACTTCCAAATCCCTTAGAATAGATCCAAAACCATCAACCATTTCTTTTGTGATGTTCCAGTCATGTTGACTCTGGCCTGCATGGATCTTTGTTTACACTTACTTATGCCCAAGATCCTTCCAAACTCCAGAGAGGTTAAGGTCCTTGCTGTCTCCTGCACTATCCTGATCCCAGTAGTCAACCCCATCATTTACAGCCTGAGAAACAAGATGATGGGGACCATAATAAGAGTAATTCAGAGGATCTGCTCTGTAGAAATGTAACAAAGTTCCCACTAGTCCTGCTTCTTAGAAGTCCATTAATTTCACCTTGTGAACTCTTTAAGAACAATGCCATTCCATCCTATTTCAGGATTTAAGACAAAGGTTCCATTAATTCAGAAAAATAAATAATAGGGATTTGACAAAATAATTATATAGTACCAGTCACTCTATTTTTGTGGTAATTTTTCTTTTTTTTCTTATAAGTAATTTTTTTATATTTATTTTTATTTGTTTATTTACAGCATAACAGTGTTCATTGTTTTGGCATCACACCCAGTGCTCCATGCAATACGTGCCCTCCCTATTACCCACCACCTGGTTCCTCAACCTCCCACCCCCCCACCCCCCTGCCGCCCCTTCATAACCCTCTGGTTGTTTTTCAGAGTCCATAGTCTCTCATGGTTCATCTCCCCTTCCAGTTTCCCTCAACTCCCTCTCCTCTCCATCTCCCCATGTCCTCCATGTTATTTGTTATGCTCCACAAATAAGTGAGACCATATGATACTTGACTCTCTCTGCTTGACTTATTTCGCTCAGCATAATTTCTTCCAGTCCCGTCCATGTTGCTACAAAAGTTGGGTGTTCGTCCTTTCTGATGGAGGCATAATACTCCATTGTGTATATGGACCACATCTTCCTTATCCATTCATCCATTGAAGGGCATCTTGGTTCTTTCCACAGTTCGGCGACCGTAGCCATTGCTGCAATAAACATTGGGGTACAAATGGCCCTTCTTTTCACTACATCTGTATCTTTGGGGTAAATACCCAGCAGTGCAATTGCAGGGTCATAGGGAAGCTCTATTTTTAATTTCTTCAGGAATCTCCACACTGTTCTCCAAAGTGGCTGCACTAACTTGCATTCCCACCAACAGTGTAAGAGGGTTCCCCTTTCTCCACATCCTCTCCAACACACGTTGTTTCCTGTCTAGCTAATTTTGGCCATTCTAACTGGTGTTAGGTGGTATCTCAATGTTGTTTTAATTTGAATCTCCCTGATAGCTAGTGATGATGAACATTTTTTCATGTGTCAATTTATAAAATGTAAGTTGATGTCTAAAAGCCACAGACATTCTGAATAGTTTGCATATATAAGCAATACTGTATATTTGACCACAGTACCCAAAATATGGAAGGAGTCCAGTTATCCATCAACAGATAAATGACTAAAGAAGAAAAGGTGTTTATACCATTATATAAATCTATACAGATGTATAAATATATATATATATGTATAAATAGATATATAAATTATATCTATACATGTGTATAGATATTTATATAGATAGATAGACAATCTATAGATATATAATATATGTCATATATAGAGATATGTATAGATATATAGATATGTAATACATATTAGACATCAGATATAGGTATATAATATAATATTACTAAGCCATAAATACAATGAATTCTTGCCATTTGCAGTCACATGAATGAATCTAGAGAGTATTATGACAAGTGAAATAAACCACAGAAAGACAAATACCATTAAGTTTTTACTCGTATGTGAATTCAAAAAAGAAAAGGAGCAAAGTGGAAAAAAGAGAGAGAGGCAAACCAATAAACAGACCCATAACTCCAAAGAAGGAGGAGATGATCACCTAGGGGAGGGTGTTGGGAAGGTATTAAATAGGGGATAGGGATTAACAAGTACACTTGTGATGAGTACCAGGTGTTGTATGGAAGTGTTGAATCACCATATTATATATCTTCAACTAGCATTATGTTGTGTATTATCTAACTGGAATTAAAATAAAATCTTAAAAACATGTCAGGTGGTGGGTAATAGGGAGGGCACGTACTGCATGGAGCACTGGGTGTGATGCAAAAACTATGAACACTGGTATGTTGAAAATAAACAAATTAAAAAAAACATGTTAAGTGGTGACTAATGACAAAACTTTAGCTACAATGGACAATTTGTTTAGCAAGCATAGAATGTTTCCAAAATAACCCCCTTCAATGACACTGAAGTGTATAATGCAGTTCATTTTGCATTTAATTGTTGCAATTGGTTCTTACTGTTTATGCTTGGAAACAGGGGTTTAAGAAAAAAGTTCTAGATCAATGACCAATCCTACTATTGATCAATTAATAAAGAAATATAGCTTAACTTTCCTTTGAAAAATGAACATATATAGCCATAAAAATCACACACACACACAAACATAAAACATATGAACATAAAATACAAAACACTGAATCATAGTGAAAGGATTAATTTAGCACTCTTAAAAGTGGAGCATTCCTGGATTATAGCCAATCCCTATCATAGCTATGGTTTTGTGAGTTTCCATTTCCACCTACAGTAGACGGACATGTTATAGAACTGTGGTGGTTCTGTTCTATTTTGATGACCTTCAGAAAGGGGTTATTCTCTGTTCTTCATGCCACCAGTGGTTCCTATCCTAATTATAACCATCCTTATTTGTCTGGACAACATCAACATTGCTGCTTAGAGTTTGTTAATTCAGTAGAATTATAAATAGAAAATAACTAGTAGCCATCAGAATTCTAAAGCCCATTGCTCTTAATATACCAATGGTCACCTTATGATACTCACCAACGTGGCTAAGTCATTGTAATCTGCAGCCATACACATAAAAGGGATTTAGTACAACAGCATTTCCAACATTTTTTTAATATAAGTCTACCAATGATTGGTTTCCCTGGGTGACTCAGTGGGTAAAGCATCCAACTCTTGATTTCATCTCAGGTCTTGTGAGATGTGACTGCAATATTGAGCTCCAAGGTTTGTGTGGTATGAGATTAAGATACTCCCTCTCCCTCTTCCCTTCTCCCTAGTCCCCTCAAAGTAAATAAATAAATAAATAAAAACTAACATGTGTACATATTTTTATATTCTTTATATAATAAAGAAAACCTGTATCATTTTAAAGGGATGCCAGTTTTGCATATAACCCTATGTTGATTTCAGTGCTAGCAAGCCATAGATGTCCATTTCAGTAATTCAGGATGAGGTTACCCAGCCTGGTCACCGGTTTTATTGGAACATCTTCTCCTTTATTTAGACCTAGCCCAGGAAAACACTGTTCCCATTTTCATAAATGTAAGCCAAATATATTCAATAAAATATTATAATAATTTCATATAGAAAAGGATGAAAAGGTCATATAAATTACTCTATATGGCTTTCAGCCCAGAAATTTGAGTTAGAGTCTTATTAATAGTGATTTTTCTAAGGACCCGCTGAAACCAGAAATGCCCTTCACTCTTTCCATGCTGAGAACACTTTTAAAATTTAGATCCCTGAGAATGAGAAGTTTTCATGATGATCACCAGTAGGAAAGACTGGGGTTACAGGGCAGTAACTGAAGCACTTGCTCTTCACCAGAAATGCAGCCTGTACTCAGAGAAGAACAGAAATGGGAGTTCTCATCCACCCACTGGGTCCCACTTGAGTTTCCTACATTTGGGATGGACAGGTATGCCAAGGGGTCCCTTGAATGTGCTGTTGTCACAGAAACACACCACAAGGCTGTAAAGTTTTGAGCATAAATATGTGAAAAGGGGATGGTACTAAGTGCACCTTTTCCTTAGATGTGTTTTAATGTCTCCTCTAGGCAGATGCCTCTTGCTTCCCTTCCTTTTTCCCTTCGCCCCATATCACTGTTCCTATCTGATTGGAGCATCTGACACAGCTGCTTTAACAAAGTGTTTTGTATTTCTCACTCAGAGGGTAACATCAAAATAAGTTTCTACCAAAGAAACAGTGTAACCTAATAAACAAAACTAAGTCGTTTCCTAGTTTATGTTATTCAATAGCAAACCAAAAAGATCATTTTGGAAGTGATAATTGCTAACCATGTTTAATTATTGAATTTCTTCCTGGAAACAGCACATTGATATTTTGTACCTTCCAGGTATTCTTTGCAGACTTGAGTTTATACAAAAAACACCTCCAAGAAATTAATATTAATTAAAAAATAAAATATATTGCCTTCAATTACCAGCTATTTGTAATTGTAAACCAAAGTAAGTGACTTCATAAGTGGTTCTGTAATGTGGGAACCAAGTTTTGTGAAAGTCGAGCATGAATCAGGAAGCCTGGGAGATTCAGGAGAGCAGGAGCTCAACGGCTGCTGCTTCCCAATCGATCTCCAGTAGGTAGAGCAGTTCAGTAGATACTAGTTCTCCCAGCTGGGAAAGAATGTGTATGCATCATATATATGTATTTTATGTATTTATTTTTCTTTATTTTGAACTTGTCCCCAAAGATGTGCAAGGAGCAAAGTCAAGAGCCAGAAAAGGTCACCACAGGGGGGTGGCAGAACCAGAAGGAAGCAGGACAGAGAGGAGTGCAGAGAGAGAAAAGCAGTTGGAAGGTTGCCCCTCAGCTCGGACAGCAGTGTGGGGGTGGGAAAGGGTCTGGCAGGAAGCTGACAAGACTCCTGGGATTCCATCCCATAGAACAAATAAAGAGAGCGATCACTTAGAAAAAGAGCAACAGCGATGTCCCTCCCATATGCAAGCTCAACAGTCCTGCTGGCAAGTAGCAAAGTAAGTCCAGCTGAGCAAGAGCTCTGGGGCGGGAGGAGAGCAGCAGGTGCCACAGGGACACGAGCCCTGGGAGAGTCATGGAGGCTCCTGAGAACCCATTATAGGGGACCCTAAGCCCCCCAGCAAGGACCATGGCCAGTGGCTCCCCAGGATGGGCCTCTGAGCTGCCGTGGCCAGGTCTCACACTGCTAGGCCTGTGGCCTTGAGTGGCTTGGCTGGAGTGAGGAGGACAACGTGGCTGGTGACATGAATGTGCACTGGACTAAGCATTCACGAATGATGTCAGAGACTGGGACACTGCTGGACAAGGGTTCTGGACATAGCCTTAAGGGGCCGCCAGGGCAAGGGGATGGTGGGAATGGGGTCATCACTCATTCCTTCTCTCTCTTTCCTACTGGTGCACCAGGTTCACTATGCCTTTGCTGCCCAAATTGTTGCTCCCTTGGGTATGGTGGGTGTCCCCTGCTGATAGGAGTCCAGTCAGCCCAGGTACAGGTCAGGGATCAGGTAGGAACTCTGAGGGGTCTCAAATGAACCTCAGGAAAGAATGGCTTGCAGTGGACATTTGGATTTGTTTCATATCAGGGCAGGTATCTCCCATCTTCCTCTTCTCCCCATGGAGACAATCTTCATGCACAGCAGGACAGGGATCCTACCTACTCCCAGGAGCAATTCATTATCCCACCCACCAGTTTCTCCATGATCCAACCCCCAATTTCTTGTCAGTGCCCAAACCTGATCAGAGGAAATGCTCAAAGGGAAAGTGGATTTCCCTAGTAACTGAGGGCTTAAAATAGCTCACATCCCACACCAGAATCTGCACCAGGGATGCACTAGCAAAAACATCAAATCCTGTCCTCTGTGGAGATGGGATGAGCAAGAAGAGAAAGCAACTCAGTACACCTGGGCCAGCACCACAGTTACCTGTCTGATTGGTGCAAGCATTTTCTAGGGGTGGGAGAACTATCTTAGGGTTGTCCTCTACCTGTTACAGCCCCTAGTCACTGATTAAAGTTCATGGAATGTGCTTTCCCTCATCTATGCCTTTATCGACTTGAAGACATTATAATTCTATATATATAACTTCAGGTGAAAAAATGAATAAATGGAAGGTCTGGTCATTATTACTGCTGAGAATACTGCCTGTCATAACCAGATGCAGTCAGTCTGGTGAGTGGAGGAGACAGAGCCACTTCCATGCGCAGGACTCATACTTCAGAGTTGTTTGGTCGCCGATAGGTTTGCCACTATCTTCTCGTTGGAGCTATTGTAGAAAGTGCTGGGGACAAGCTCCAGTTTCAGTCCTTATCTGAAATAAGTGGAGCGGGGCATCTGCTGGTGTTCTCTAGATCCCGATCTTAACTTAAAAAAAGGGTAAAGTGGCAAACAGGGTGTAGTGATTGGAGTCTGTTCCTGGGTCTTGGTAATAGAGACTATGAATACTTTGGACCCTTCACCAGATGCTAAAAATGCAAACTTCACTTGGTCCTCCTGGAACCCTATAATCAGGAGAAAGGGTTGAAAGTGGAAAGATCTCTGTGGCATCCAAATGGATTGGATTGTGCTGTACTAAGTGGAATGTAATTTATAAGTAGAAAAGATGAGCTTAAAACGCTATTAAATGTATATACAACATCAATTGTTCTCCATTCATGTGATTATGGACATCAGAGTTCTTTACATACTTAGATAATTGTGGACATTTCTCCTATAAACATTGGGGAAACAAGTGCCTCTTTGAATCACTATCCTTCTATCCTTTGGATAAATACATATTAGAGCAGTTGATGGGCCATAGGGTAGTTATATTTTTTATCTTTTACTTTATTTATTTGATAAAGACACCATGAGCGGGAAGAGGATGAAGCATAGTCACTGCTGAGCATGAAATCCATGGCATTGTTCAATCTGGGATCATGACCTGAGCCAAAGGCAGGTTTTTTAACTAACTGAGTCACTGAGTACTTGTTAGGATTACTTCTTGGGAGCCCTGAGTAGTTCTATTTTTGACATTTAGAGGAATCTCCATACCATTTCCAGAGTGTCTGTACCAACTGGCATTCAGACCAACACTGTAAAAAGGTTCTCCTTTCTCTTAATCCTCACCATCATGTGTTGTTTCCAATCTTACTAATTTTAGCCAGTCTGACCAGTGTAAGGTGCTATTTCATTGAGGTTTGATCTGTATTTCCGTGATGCTGAGTGATGTTGAACATTTTCTCATATGTCTGTTGGCCATTTGTTCATACACAATAGAATATTACTATACCATAAAAAAGAATGACACATTGCCATTAGCAACAACATGGATGAAAGTAGAGGTGTTGTTAGGTGAAATAAGTCCATAAGGGAAAGTGAAATATCTTATTATTTCACTCATATGGTATTTTGAAACACTATTTAGGAAAAAAAAAAGGGGGGGGAAAGAAACCTAGGGAAAGGAAAGGAAAAAATAATACAAAAGGAAGTCACAGAGGAAGGCAAACCATAAGAGACTCTTAAGATTAGGGAAGAAATGGAGGGTTGCTGGAGGGAGAGGTCATTGGGGAAAAGGTAACTGTGTGATGGGCATTAAGGAGGGAGCTTGACATAATGAGCACTGGGTGTTATTTGCAAATTTTGATTCACTGAATTCTACCTCTGAAAGTAATAATACGTTATATTTGAAATTAAATAAATTAAATTTACAAAAAAGCTCTGCTATTGTGTTTTCTTTCACATTTAAGGTACATTGGGGAGCTTATGTTGCTAATAGTTATTGAGGGTTGTGATGTTAACTAGATGTTGCTAGAAAATATTGCTATACCTTGACAATGAGCTCTCAATCTGTTTTCTAAGGAAGGATACTGGTGAGAAGGTGATCTTGTCAAGATACAATGAAGGAAAATTGAAGAATTGCCTCAATTTTCACCTTAAGGAGAAATAAGTGTATTTTTAAGTTCATGGCATGAATCCAAGGTGAGCCCTACCACCTATGTATTTCATTGCAATACTTGTGTGAATTATGGTTTAAGTTACACTTAAATTTATCTTTACTTTTCCTAAGAAAATTGTCAATTGTGTAACAAATGATCTACTATGTATGCTCATACCTTCCTAGACCAACCACTAAAAACATGAGGTATCACTGCTTTCAGGACATAAAGCATGCAAAGCAAACCAACAGAATTATGTGACAAGGAACTAATAAGTGGGATTGGAGACTATGACAATCTTTGCTAAAATGCCAACAGGTGAAGGAGTCAGTGCTCAGGGGTTTGTGGACTGACCAGAAGAGGACACAGAGTTGGGTTGTGGGCTGAGTCTTGAGGAGTGAACATTGAACAGATTCCCTGGGAGAATTAAGAACAGGCAGGGGAGCCTAGGACAGAGGAGGGAGCTTCATGCCTCTCAGGGAAGGATATGATTCATTTAGAGTGAAGGAAGATTATTTACAGTGTCTGGATTGAGACATGCAGTTATACATACTCTCTCACCAGGCCTTAATATACTGTTGAATTCTATTGGCTAGTATTTTGGTGAGAATTTTTGCATCTGTGTTCATCAAGGATATTGATCTGTAGTTCTCTTTTTTGGTGGGATCCTTGTCTGGTTTTGGGATCAAGGTGATGCTGACCTCATAAAATGAGTTTGGAAGTTTTCCTTCCATTTCTATTTTTTTGGGACAGTTTCAGGAGAATAGGAATTAGTTTTTCTTTAACTGTTTGGTATAATTCCCCTGGAGAGCCATCTGGCCCTGGGCTTTTGTTTGTTTGGAGATTTTCGATGACTCTTTCAGTCTCCTTACTGGTTATGAGTCTGTTCAGGTTTTCTATTTCTTCCTGGTTCAGTTGTGGTAGTTTACATGTCTCTAGGAATACATCCCTTTCTTCCAGATTGTCCAATTTGTTGGCGTAGAGTTGCTCATAATATGTTCTTATAATTGTCTGTATTTTTTGGTGTTAGTTGTGATCTCTCCTCTATCATTCATGAATTTATTTATTTGGGTCCTTTCTCTTTTCTTTTGGATAAGTCTGGCCAGGGGTTTTTCAATCTTATTCTTTCAAAGAACCAGCTCCTAGTTTTGTTGATTTGTTCTATTTTTTTTTTTTCATTTCTATTTCATTGGTTTCTGCTCTGATCTTTATGACTTCTCTTCTCCTGCTGGGTTAGGGTTTCTTTCTTGTTCTTTCTCCAGCTCCTTTAGCTGTAGGGTTAGGTTGTGTATTTGGGACCTTTCTTGAGAAAGGCTTGTACCACTATATATTTTCCTCTCAGGACTCCCTTTGCTGTGTCCCGCAGATTTTGAACCATTGTGTTTTCAATATCATTTGTTTCCATGAATTTTTTCAATTCTTCTTTAATTTCCTGGTTGACCCATTCATTCTTTAGAAGGATGCTTTTTAGTCTCCATGTGTTTGCGTTCTTTCCAAATTTCCTCTTGTGATTGAGTTCTAGCTTCAGAACATTGTGGTTCGAAAATATGCAGGGAATGATCCCAATCTTTTGATACTGGTTGAGACCTTTTTTATGACCCAGGATGTGATCTATTCTGGAGAAGGTTCCATGTGCACTAGAGAAGAATGTGTATTCTGTTGCTTTGGGATGAAATGTTCTGAATATATCTGCGATGTCCATCTGGTCCAGTGTGTCATTTTAAGTCTTTATTTCCTTGTTGGTCTTTTGCTTGGATGATCTGTCCATTTAAGTGAGGGGAGTGTTCAAGTCCCCTACTATTATTGTATTATTATTGATGTGTTTCTTTGATTTTCTTATTAATTGGTTTATAGAGGTGGCTGCTCCCACGTGAGAGGCATAGATATTTATAATTGTTAGATTTTCTTGTTGGACAGACCCTTTGAGTATCATATAGTGTCCTTCCTCTTCTCTTATTATAGTATTTGGCTTAAAATCTAATTGATCTGATATAAAGATTGCCACCCCAGCTTTCTTCTGATGTCCATTAGCATGGTAAATTGTTTTCCACACCCTCACATTAAATCTGGAGGTGTCTTTGGGTCTAAAATGAGTTTCTTGTAGGCAACATATATATGGGTTTTGTTTTTTTATCCATTCTGATATCCTGTGTCTTTTGATTGGGGCATTTAGCCCATTAACATTCAGGGTAACGATTGAGAGATATGAATTTAGTGCCATTGTATTGTCTGTAAGGTGACTATTACTGTATATTGTCTCTGTTCATTTCTGATCTACTACTTTTAGGCTCTCTCTTTGCTTAGAGCACCCCTTTCAATATTTCCTGTAGAGCTGGTTTGGTGTTTGCAAATTCTTTCAGTTTTTGTTTGTCCTGAAAGCTTTTGATCTCTCCTTCTATTTTCAATGATAGCCTAGCTGGATATAGTATTCTTGGCTGTATGTTTTTCTCATTTAGTGCTCTGAACATATCATGCCAGCTCTTTCTGGCCTGCCAGGTCTCTGTGGGTAAGTCTGCTGCCAATCTAATATTTTCACCATTGTATGTTATAGACTTCTTTTCCCAGGCTGCATTCAGAATTTTCTCTTTGTCACTAAGGCTTGTAAATTTTACTATTAGGTGACGGGGTGTGGGCCTATTCTTGTTGACTTTGAGGGGGGTTCTCTGTACCCCTGGATTCTGATGCTTGTTCCCTTTGCCATATTTGGGAAATTCTCTCCAATAATTCTCTCCAATAGATTTTCTGCTCCCCTCTCTCTTTCTTCTTCTTCTGGAATCCCAATTATTCTAATGTTGTTTCATTTTATGGTGTCACTTATCTCTTGAATTCTCCCCTCGTGGTCCATTCGCTGTTTGTCCCTCTTTTGCTCAGCTTCTTTATTCTCTGCCATTTGGTCTTCTATATAACTAATTCTTTCTTCTGCTCATTTATCCTAACAGTGAGAGCCTCCATTTTTTATTGCATCTCATTAAGAAATTTTTTGATTTCAATTTGGTTAGATTTTACTTCTTTCATTTCTCCAGAAAGGCATTTTATATCTCCACAGAGGGTTTCTCTAATATCTTCCATGCCTTTTGTGAGCCTGGCTAGAACCTTGAGAAACGTCATTCTGAACTCTAGATCTGACATAATACCAATGTCTGTATTGATTAGGTCCCAAGCCTTCGGTACTGCCTCTTGTTCTCTTTTTTTTTTTTTTTTTTTTTGGTGAATTTTTCCACCTTGTCATTTTGTCCAGATAAGAGTATATGAAGGAGGAAGTAAAATACTAAAAGGGTAGCAAAGACCCCAGGAAAATGCACTTTAACCAAATCAGAAGTGATCCCAAATCGTGGGCTGGAGAAAGGGGATAAAAAGGGGTTCAAAAATAAAGAAAGGAAAAATTAAAAAAAGAAAACAAACGAATAAAAAATATAAAAAAGAAAACATATATATATATATATATGATATATTAGATAAACTAATTAAAACGTTAAAAAAGAGAAGGGTAAAAGTTAAAAAAAATTTAGTAGAAGAAGAAAAAAATTGAAAAAAAAATTAACCACAAGACTAAAGAATCATGGGGAGAAAGCCATGAGTTCCGGGCTTTGCATTCTCCTCCTCTGGAATTCCGCTGCTGTCCTTGGTATTGCACCTACTCTCCTTGGTGAACTTGGTCCTGGCTGGATTTCTTGTTGATCTTCTGGGGGAGGGGCCTGTTGTAGTGATTCTCAAGTGTCTTTGCCCAAGGTGGAATTGAACCGCACTTACCAGAGGCCGGGCTAAATAATCCGCTTGGGTTCGCTTTGGGAGCTGTTGTTCCCTGAACGCTTTCCGTAGAGTTCCAGAGGATGGGATTGAAAATGGCAGCCTCCCATCTCTGGCCTGGAGGGGGCAAGAGCCCGGGGCCCCACTCCTCAGTGCGCCCCCAGAGAACAGTGCCTAATCACTCCCATATCCCCAGCCTCCAGCCGCACTCCATGCTCAAGCAACCTGCGACCAGTTCAAGGTAACCCCGAGCTGAGAGCTCACTCCTCAGCTCTGTCTCTGTAGCCGGCTTCCCTGTTTTAATACCTGCAAGCTCTGCAACACTCCGACACCCCTGATCCTTCTGTGACCCTGCGGGACCTGAGACCACGCTGACCCTGCGTGGGCTTCACCCTGATTGAGCCTCTGGAGCAATGTCCCTCAGTGGAACAGACTTTTAAAAGTCCCAATTTTGTGCTCCATTGCTCTGCCATTTGCCAGGAGCCAGACCCTCACCCCGCTGTCTATCTTTCTGTCGCTTTGGATTCACTTCGCCAGTCCTACCTTTCAGAAAGTGGTTTATTTTCTGTTTCTAGAATTGCTATTCTTCTTCTCTTCGATCTCCTGTTGGATTTTTACTTGTTTGAAATGTTTGATCTCCTGCTACCTGATGTAGTCTCAGCCTGCTACTTCTCTGCCATCCTGACTGGATCCTGGTATTTTAATTTAAGAACACACACTTGCAAAGAAAGAGTGAGTAATAACTTTTGGATATTTTCTTCTGGTGTTTAATTCCTTGTCATGCTGGTGCTCATTCTCAGGACTGGTTCTTTATGTCAGGCAGTGGTGGAAAACTGACACTTTGTATCAGAGGACACTTGCTCTTTATCTTATATTTTTTCCTGATTCGGCTGCTTTGCTTAGATCTTTTCCTTCAGCAGCATAATGGTCTACCCTCTAAATCTGGCATTCACTCTGCAAAAGACATGATGTTCTCTTTTGTGGGCAGAAGTTCAGCTTCCAAGGAACTCATAAGAGACGTTTAAAAAATGCAAAACTATCAATAATGTTAAATTAAAGGTAATACATGCAACACTATGCTGGAAGGCCAAAGAACTCTCCATGGGCTGTTGGTGAGTAATCTTAAAGACTGGTCAAGATTTCATCCAAAGAGATGCACAGTGGATATGTGAGGACTGCAGAACACTAACTGGTGGAGACAGAAATGCCTGATGACTGTGGAAGGGTTCAACTTGAATAACGCCAAGGGAATGTGAGGAGTAGTTATGGGAGAGTAGATCAGAAAATTAAGGCAGGTGTACATTGTTTTCCTGGAGCAAGTCTTCCTTAACTGAGGTTCCACAAGACAATAAAGCCTTACATAAATTAAATTGAGCAATTATTTTCTCTTCATAAGCTAAATTGTGTTTTGCTTTCCTGCTACATGTCTAATCATAATCATATGAGTATTTTTCTGCTCTTCTCCATGCAGATTGCCCCGTATGTGACATCTTTCCATCTGAAGCTCCCCATGGGTTCAATCACCCTCTTGCAGAAGTGCCTCTCAACTTTTCCTAAGCATTGCTGGTGTGGTCGCAGCTGTCATTTCCTCAGCACCATTTGTAGACTGCTATTTTGTGGGAATTCGTATGGATTCTAAGTAAGAATTGAGCTCAAAAGACCAGCATATTTAGTTTTTAAGAGAAAAGGAAGTAATCGATCACTTCCTATTCTAATCCACTCTCTTTACGCCTCCCCCCACACACACTTCTCCCCATTCTACCCTCACAGGAAGATATTTTTACAGCTTGGAAATGGAATCAGATTTCCCGGCTGCACAATTAAATTGCAGTCAAAAATGCCACTTACCAGAATGCGTACAATACTAATAGTGCTGTAAGAAATAAGACACTTGATTTAAAAATGGCACACTTGTCTCTATCTTTAATGTGCATTCCTAATGAGTCCTATGGGGAGGCTGATTCACAGGAAAATGCACATTAGCTCCTCCAAGTTTAATATACCACTGTATGCACTCAGGCTCTCTCTTCATTACCATTTGAATGCACTGTTTTCTTTGAGGTTTTGTGCAGGAAACAAATCCCTGTATATGGCACTCAGTTCTAGAATCTGATCGGTCTGCATTTGCCCTTTAGACAAAGGGTCAAAACAAAGTGCTCTGTGGTGCATTGATTTTCAATCTCTGGCTATTTTTGAAACTGTAATGCAGCCCATTTCCTTTTCCAAGGGACTTTAGGCAGTATACAGCATAGAGGTGGGTATAGCCAGGGTATTTGTTTGTTATTCTGAGCAGTGGCAGGCTATCTTTCTCACATGGATTCCAGATAAAAGAGGTTACTTTAATGTCCAGTAAAATAAAATATTACTTGGAATCTGGTTTCATTATATTTAGTCTACATCACTATCTGGACTTTGAAGTCTGAGACAGCCAGTTGACTGAAATAAAAACCGAGAAAGCAGAAGTTTTATGTAATTCCTATCAAGAAATTCATTAATTTTTGGTGTTTCTGGCATGCCGTACCCCCACAGTCCTACAAACTTCCTGGTTTAATCTGAAGCAAATGAAATCAATAACATTAAAGATTCTGTGAACATTTTAAATGATTTCTTTCATCTTTTTTTCCCTCATTTTCAAGCATAATGTAACTTTAGCCTTTCAAAGAGGCTTAAATTATTGTAAAACAAATGTCTTTCTTATGACATAGCAGGTAGTTTTTACTCTTGAGTAATGAATCACAATAGGATATGTTACTAAGGATGAAGTCATTTTAGAAAATACAAATGGTTATCATTTTGCAGATTTACAGAGTGAAACAGAAAGATAAGGCATACTTGAGGTGCGCAGATAGGCAAAATGATTATTTGTTCATAAGGTGGTGTTAAGAATAAATTACTAAAGTTAAGGAGAGTCAGGGTCACTGGAGGGCACGTGGCATATTAGAAAGCATTTGATATTAGAGTTCATTTCACCTGTCGATTTGTTTATAGTCTTTACAATGTATTATTTTTTGTCAAAATTTATTCTTAATTTCTATTAGTCTCATAATTCTTCTTTCCTATTCTTAGCAACATCTGTAAAACATAATTATAACATCCTTTATATATCATTGTTGTGAGGGTTAGAGATAAAATCACATAGACTCAGGACACCAGGTGTCTCTGTCAGTTGGGCATCTGCCTTAAGCTCTGGTTGTGATCCCCCAGGGCCTGGGATTAGGTCCTGCATCAGGCTTCTTGCTGGGCGGGAAGCCTGCTTTCCCTTGCCTGGTTTTCTCCTGCTTGTCTTTGCTCTTTCTCTCTCCTGCCAAATAAATAGAACCATTAAAAATGAATTACTTAGGGGTGCTTGGGTGACTCAGTGGATTAAAGCCTCTGCCTTCAGCTTGGGCCATGGTCCCAGGGTGATGGGATCAAGCCCTGCATTAGGCTCTCAGTTCAGCTTGGAGCCTGCTTTCTCTGCTCTCTCAGCCTCTTTGTGATCTCTGTCTGTCAAATAAATAAATCTTTAAAAAAAGAATTACTTAGAATCTAGTTATAAATTCATAAAGCTTATAGGATTTAAAATCTATAAAGAACTAATGGTATTTCTGTACAATAGCAATGAATAATTTGAACTCTAAGTTAAGAAAAATTCTTATCTGGAATAGTATCAAAAAGAGTAAATACTCAGGAATAAATTTTAAAAATGAAGTACAAGAAGTCTTGTATACTAAAAAGTATAAAATGTTGATGAAAGAATCTAAGGACCTAAATAAATAGATATTCCATATTCATGGCTCAGAGATTTAATATTAGTAATATGATAATACTATCCAAATTGATCTACAGATTCAACACAGCACCTTTCAGAATCCTAGCTGTGTTTGTTTGTTTGTTCGTTTGTTGCAGAAACTGACAACCAAATCCTATAATTCATTTGGAAGTGGAAGGGATCCTGATAGCCTAAACAGTCTTTTTTTTAAATTTTTTTTATTTGTTAATTTGTTTATTTACAGCATAACAGTGTTCATTGTTTTGGCATCACACTCAGTGCTCCATGCAGTACGTGCCCTCCCTATTACCCACCACCTTGTTCCTCAACCCCCCACCCCCCCCGCCCCTTCAAAACCCTCTGGTTGTTTTTCAGAGTCCATAGACTCTCATGGATCATCTCCCCTTCCAGTTTCCCTCAACTCCCTCTCCTCTCCATCTCCCCATGTCCTCCATGTTATTTGTTATGCTCCACAAATAAGTGAGACCATATGATACTTGACTCTCTCTGCCTGACTTATTTCGCTCAGCATAATTTCTTCCAGTCCCGTCCATGTTGCTACAAAAGTTGGGTATTCGTCCTTTCTGATGGAGGCATAATACTCCATTGTGTATATGGACCACATCTTCCTTATCCATTCATCCGTTGAAGGGCACCTTGGTTCTTTCCACAGTTTGGCGACCGTAGCCATTGCTGCAATAAACATTGGGGTACAGATGGCCCTTCTTTTCACTACATCTGTATCTTTGGGGTAAATACCCAGCAGTGCAATTGCAGGGTCATAGGGAAGCTCTATTCTTAATTTCTTCAGGAATCTCCACACTGTTCTCCAAAGTGGCTGCACCAACTTGCATTCCCAACAACAGTGTAAGAGGGTTCCCCTTTCTCCATATCCTCTCCAACACACGTTGTTTCCTATCTTGCTAATTTTGGCCATTCTAACTGGTGTCAGGTGGTGTCTCAATGTGGTATTAATTTGAATCTCCCCGATGGCGATGGCTAGTGATGATGAACATTTTTTCATGTGTCTGATAGCCATTTGTATGTCTTTGTTGGAGAAGTGTCTGTTCATATCTTCTGCCCATTTTTTGATATGTATATCTGTTTTGTGTGTGTTGAGTTTGAGATGTTCTTTATAGATCCTGGATATCAACCTTTTGTCTGTACTGTCATTTGCAAATATCTTCTCCCATTCCGTGGGTTGCCTTTTTGTTTTGTTGACTGTTTCCTTTGCTGTGCAGAAGCTTTTGATCTTGATGAAGTCCCAAAAGTTCATTTTCGCTTTTGTTTCCTTGGCCTTTGGAGACATATCTTGAAAGAAGTTGCTGTGGCTGATATCGAAGAGGTTACTGCCTATGTTCTCCTCTAGGATTCTGATAGATTCCTGTCTCACGTTGAGGTCTTTTATCCATTTCGAGTTTATCGCTGTGTATGGTGTAAGAGAATGGTCGAGTTTCATTCTTCTACATATCGCTGTCCAGTTTTCCCAGAACCATTTATTGAAGAGACTGTCTTTTTTCTATTGTATATTTTTCCTGCTTTGTCAAAGATTATTTGAACGGGTTTTGAAGGGGCAGGGGTGGGAGGTTGGGGGAACCAGGTGTGGGTAGTAGGGAGGGCACGTATTGCATGGAGCACTGTGTGTTGTGCAGAAACAATGAATACTGTTTTGCTGAAAAAATAAATTAGTTAATTAAAAATAATAAATGAAACT
This sequence comes from Meles meles, assembly GCF_922984935.1. Classification (NCBI taxonomy): domain Eukaryota; kingdom Metazoa; phylum Chordata; class Mammalia; order Carnivora; family Mustelidae; genus Meles; species Meles meles. The sequence continues at coordinate 19,724,734 of NC_060068.1, read as the reverse complement.
GATTCATCCATAGACTGATCTAGGAAGAAAAAAGAATTCAGAAATTACTGATATCCAAAATAAAAGAATAAATGAAAGAAATTAACTAAAATGACAGTTCATATATATACTAAACTCATAAAATATTATGATTAATTTTGTGGTGATTATGTTTACAACTGAGATGAAGTGTGCACATTCCTTGAAATAAACTAATTACCAACACTAACTCAAGAAGGAGTGTTTTATTCTTGTTAAGGAATTAAAATCATAGTTTAAAACCATTCCAGAAAAGAAACCCCTCAAATCTTAGATCACTTTTCTAGTGAATTCAACAAAGCATTTTAGGAGGAAGTACTGGCATTCTCTCTATGCCCTTCTGGACGGAAGAGGGAACACCCCCCCAGCTCAATATATGAGTCTACCATTATCCTGGTTCCAAGACCAAACATAGACAGGACAGGAAAACTGCAAACCTATCCCTAATGTGTATGGACTGTAAATACTTAATAAACCCACACATAACACTACTCTAACTGTAAGGAAACATCAGACAAACCCAAATGAAGGTCATTCTACTAAATGCCTCAAAATTGTCATGGTCATCAAAAATAGGAAAGGTCTGAACAGCTGTCATACTGTAGAGGAGCTTTAGGAAGATATAATGACTGAATCTAATATTGTACTTGGGATAAGATCTAGAGATAGAAAAAGGACATTAGGTAAAAGTCTGGTAATTACAGTCTTCTGTCAATAACAATGATTAATGCTGGTTCATTAGTTGTGACAATTGTGTTACAGTATTTTAAGATGTTTATAAGGTATACTGGTTGGTACTCAGAAACTCTACAAACATTTTGCAACTTTCCTGTATATCTGAATCTATTCTAAAATAAACATTTAAAAAATAAATGTTCATTTATTAAAATTTTATTTATTTGTTTGACAGAGAGAGATCACAAGTAGGTAGAGAGGCCAGCAAAGAGAGAGGAGGAAGAAGACACACCCTTGAGCAGAGAACCCGAGATGGGGCTCAATCCCAGGACCCTGGGATCATGACCTGAGCCAAAGGGAGAGGCTTTAACACACTGAGCCACCCAGGTGCCCCTAAAAGTTTATTTAAAAAAAAATCACTCTAGTTACTATATTAATACTAAAAAAAGAAAACAGCAAGAACATATGATAATTCCAAAGTTGCAAGAGACATATTTGTCAAACTTCAACACCCATACTGACAAAACCCTACAAAACTAAAAAGACAATTCCTCAATTTAATACTGGACATCTACAGAAAAACTCTATAGCCAGCTAACATCATACGTTATGGTGGAAGATTATTTTCCTGTCTAAACTAAGGAACTAAAAAAGTTAAGTCTCTTCACACCGATTCTATTAAACAATATAGTGGAGGTTCTAGCTAGTACATTAAATTAAGAAAAGAAAAGGAAAATTGAACAGGTCAGAAAGGAAGAAGTAAAACTGACTTTATTCATAAAGGAAATGAATGTGTACATAGAATACTCTGAGAAATCTACATTAAACTAAAAGCGCTTTTTTTTTTTTTTTTTTTTTTTCCCCCTTTTATTAATTTTTTCAGCGTAACAGTATTCATTCTTTTTGCACAACACCCAGTGCTCCATGCAAAACGTGCCCTCCCCATCACCCACCACCTGTTCCCCCAACCTCCCACCCCTGACCCTTCAAAACCCTCAGGTTGTTTTTCAGAGTCCATAGTCTCTTATGGTTCGCCTCCCCTCCCCAAACAAACTGGGGGTTGCTGGGGGGAGGTGGGATTGGGAGAGGGGGAGCGGGCTAAAAGCGCTTTTTAAAGAAAACTAACAAGTGAATTTAGAAAGATCAAAGATTAAAGGTCAATAAAAAAGTCTCAGTTGTATTTCTACATATTAGCAACTATCAAATGGAACATGCAATAAAAAGTTTCAATATCAACAAAAAAACATGAACATCTTATTAGAAAGTTCAGTAAGGAAATATGATGTTATTGGCAAGAATAGACATATAGAGTGATGGAAGAGAATGGAGTTCAGAAGTAGACCTATACAAATATGGTGAGCTGGTTTTGGACAGAGTTTCCAGAAGGAAGACAGACCCTATTTATCCAATTGGCAAAAGAAACTCTACACAGTCATTGGTATTGAAACAACTGGATATCTGTAAGGATAAACAATAAACTTCTACCTTTACTTTATGCCATACACAAAAATGAAATCCAATCTGTCATAGTCTTAGCACAGAAGAAAACATAGGATACTATATGTGGAACTTTCAAATACTCAAATATTTATTATTTAAAGGCACAGACATGTAAGCTATGAAAGAGAAATCTTGTCCAATTGGACTTTATCATAACTAAAAATTTTTATCCCTCAAAAACGAGTACTAAAGAAAATGAAAAGACAGATTTAGAGGAAATATTTTCACTATATACATCTGTCAAAGGACCTATATATTCAGAATATGGAATGAACTCCTATAATTCCCTAGATTGGCATGTAAAGAAATGCACAAAAGTTCACTTCACGAAGGAAATGGGCAATGATTACATGAGATGATGTCCAATATCTTAGTCTTCAGGAAAATGGCAATGAAAACTGCACTGAGATACCACTATATACCCAATAGAAAGCATATATATTTTTTTAAATTGTCATTCATTTACTAAGTTTTGGCCAAGGTGGGGAACAACTGGAGATCTCATGCATTGTTGGTGGGTATGCAAAATAGTATGAACACCTTAGAATATTGTCTGACAGTTTATTTTAAAGGTACAGAAACAGTTACTATATGATCCGGTAATTTAACTCTGTTGCATTTACCCAAAAGAGTGAAAACAGAAAAGACTTGGATACAAACATTCACTGCAGTTTCCTTCATAATAGCCCTAAAGTGCACACAACTCAAATGTCTATTGACAGGCAAATGAAGAAGCTAACTGTGGTATACCCACAAATGGCTGCCAGGAAATAAAAAGGAACAAACTTCTGATGCATGTAACATGGAAGAATCTCAGACACATTCTACTGAGCCAAGGGAGACAGAGACGAAAAACAAAAATCGGACAAAAGAAAGATATTTTCACTCGATAAAAAGTAGAACTATCCTGAGCTTTATGGACATCACAATATAGGTTTCAAACTAATCAATTAACAAGAAGAAATTGATATGCCCACAACTGAAGTGGAAAACAACACACAGCTCTCTTAGTGAGGGACAGAAGAAGAGGACACAATATTAGGAAGGGACTGATGATTCACATAACTGGTAATATCCTTTTCAAAACACATGCCATACTTCTAAATATCTGAGTTTGCAACAAGTCACAAAGAAAGTTATAAATCATATACCATGCAATCATATTCTCTGGCATAGGCCAGAAACTTAGATGGTAACATTAAAAATTACATTAAAAAGTGAAAATAAACCCAAGAACTATAAATGCAAAATACACATTTCAACTTCCCTACTTTATAATAGAAAATTCTGAGAGCTAAGTAACTAATTCCATTACACAATGTAATTTTTAGGCTCTTTAAGTTGGAGATAAAAGTCACTGAATCATTTCAAAGCCATTCTATAATTTCATTTAAGTGATGGTCTCTCATCTGTCATGTGCAACTACATCGGACAGAATCTAATGGCCACAAAGAGATTATAATAGTAATAATGCAGTTTCATAAATCTAGATTCTAAAAATGTTCTTTATCATATGAGATAGGAAATTCTCAAAATTGAAATGATTATATTGAGGTAATATAAAGTACATTGGGTAAGGTCACAAAATGTAAGATCATAGAGAAACTGAGGTTTCTGGAGGTGAGGGGGTGGGGGAGTGGAGGGGGTTGTGGGAGTTGGGCGAGCCTGGAGGTGGGTATTAAGGAGGGCACAAATTGCATGGAGCACTGGGTGTGGTGCATAAACAATGAATATACAATGAACATTGGAAACATGAAAAAATAAAATTAAATTAAAATGTTTATATATACATATACATATATACCTACACACATATACACACACACACAAATACTTAACTGGGAACCTGGTAAAAGGTTAGCATTCAATTTAAATTGTAACTTTCATTGTATTGCTAATACTAATACTTTATCCTATACCATTAAAATTCACCATGTTAAAAATTTGCTCAACTGGCCAATCTGTTAATGTCACCATAATTATCCAGGCTTCAAAAGCTAAAACTTCATTCTTAATTCCTTCTTTCTTTCATCCACATCTAATTCTCACTCTCTAAATTTTCCCCTTCAACATGCAAGCTGTTCATTAACATTTGATTGAATATTTTTCAACTATCTCCTACCTGTCTGGACCATCTCTCTTCCCATCAGTTCTTTGAGAGAACTGTCTTTCTAAAAACAAAAATTAAATCACATAATTAACTCTGGTTTTCTTAGATTATAGCTCTACTATCAAGAAATCCTGAGTTCTGAGCTGACAAACGCGATTCCCCATCTGGACTTTGTTTTGCTATCCTCATCACCTGTCATTCCTTCCTATGAACGTTGAGCATTCTAATAGTACACTATGTCACCTGTTCCCTCTGCTAAAAGTCTCCTACTTATCCATCAAACCCTAGCATAGACTATATCACCTCTAGGAGACTTTCCCTCAAGGCCTAAGGCATTTGTTTGTTGTTGTTTTTTCTACCTGCATGATAGCACTTATAGTCTATTAAAGTAATTTATTTCTGACCTTTTTTTTTTTTTTTTTCCTTAACTACTTGAAGGCTAGTATTGAGAAACTCTTATCTAGTAAGAGTGCTTTCCTTATGGTGGGCAGTCTTTGAATAAATAAATGACTTTTTTGGGGGAAAATGCTGAGCTGTCAGAAATGAAACATATACATTGTTACAACATCCAAAAGCTTAGGATATGTATTACTTGAACATCTAAGCACACCTGAGAGTCTGACCACTACCTAGGAGCCCCTGAGTCTGTTGGAAGCAAGGTGCGGGGTCAGGAACATTACCGTCACATGCCATCCACCAGAAAAAAGTGCCCAGTGGCTGTCCCTCAGCGTCCAGGTGCAAGGCACATCACCACAGCACCCCCCCTCCACCTAACTTCCTTAGCATGTGTTGCCACTCCCTGGCTGATGCCAGGGGCCCTGAGGACTTGGAGGGGAACGTGTTCCAAGACAGTGAGTGCCCAGGGACCTCGGAGGCACCCAAGAGGCCAAGCTCTTGGGGAGGGGTGGTGCCCGAGAAAGGCAAGGCCCCAATGCCTGCCCATGGGCCCTGAATGAAGGGGGATCCTGGCCACCGGAGGCAAGCCCTGGCGAATGGAGATGGGGAGGGAGCTTGTGGGTCTGCTCAGAGACCCTCTAGGACTCTAGATGGGAAACCTGGGATCAGGGTGTGACTTCAAGCCTTTGTCCTGTGAGGGCAGGGTAGGCAGGAAGATCAGAGAACTCACACAGCAGGCTAAGAGCCTAGAGCCTTAAATACCTGTCACAGCTGGCTCAGGCAAGGCAGTGAAGATTCAGAGGGTTGGCGATTTTGGGCAGGGATTGGGGGGTGCGGCGATGGAGGCAGCAGGGGCAGGGCACCACTCAGCATCCTCACATTCTTGGCGTCTGGGCCTCCTGCTAGCTGAGACAAGCCTGTGAGAGATGAGGAGCTGCCCCCACTGCCCCTTAGAGTCTTCTTCTGGGGGACATTGCTTCCATGAAGAAGACTTTCCCACAAATCCCAGCCCAAGAGAAGGCTACACAGTTGTGTCCTGGGGGAGCCCGTGGGTCAGTTGAGGACACGGGGCCCTAGGCTGCTGTCCCTACCAGGTAGGGAGCCGGGCTCCTGGTGCTGATGGCGCGCCTACCATTGCTGCCATTCACCATCCCATGCTGGGTACCACAGGCTGCAAGGGAATGTGGCCATGACCACCAGAGGTCTCTGAGGCCCACCCTGCTCAGACGTGCCCCCTCCACGCAGGACATTCCATGCCTGGACCTTCCCCCGTGGCCCTCCTTGGACCATGGTGCTCAGAGGGGCTTCCTAGGACTGTGACGCTGGTAGGCCTGGCTTCTATCTCGTCTTGCAGAGATCTACTAAGGGACAGGCGACCTACCTACCTTACAAGTTTGTGACTCTAGTAGATAGGCCCAGCCCACAGGAATGAAGCTAGTGGGGTGGGGGGGAGAAAAAAATCCCTGTGAAACACTTGTGAAGTTCACAGTCCAGAAGCACAGGCACACTAAATCACAGGACTCATAGTAGAAATATAGAATGTTTTCCCTTTCCAACACCTCACCAGCACATTATTTTTATTAAAGATTTCATTTCTTTTTTTGATAGAGAGAGATCACAAGTAGGCAGAGAGGCAGGCAGAGAGAGAGGAGGAAGCAGGCTCCCACTGAGCAGAGAGTCCAGGCCACGTTTGATCCCAGAACCCTGGGATCATGACCTGAGATGAAGGCAGAGGCGTTAACCCACTGAGACACCCAGATGCCCCTCACCAGCACATTATTAAAGGCCTACTTACTGCAGTTCTTTTACTCAGTACAGCATGTCTAGCTATCAAGATGGAATTATAAGGCATTAAAAAATTGGAAACAAAACAACCTCCACCACACACACACACACACAACCTGGAGACACAGAGTTTGTATCACATCCAGACATGGTAGGGGCATTGAATTATCAGCCGGGGAATTTAAAACATCTATGAGTTATTTAGGAACAGCTCTACTGGATAAAGCAGACAATGCATGAATAGATGGACAATGTAAGCCAAAAGATGGAAATCCTAAGAAAGAACCAAAAGAAATGCTAGAGGCAAACAAACAAACAAACAAACAAAAAACAAACAAACAAACAAAAAACAGAAAGGATGTCTTTGATGGGCTCATTAGTAGATTAGGCATGGCTGAGGAAAAACACTCTTAGAGGATATATTAACAGAATACCTGAAAATCAATAAGGAAAGAGAACAGTGGCTGAAGAAGAATGTAGTTTCTAAGGACTGTGGGACAACTGTAAAAGTGTAACATACACATAATGAAGATACGCATCAGAAAACCCAGAGGGAAGGAGAACAAAAATAGAATGGAACAGAAGAAATGTTTGAAACAATAATCACAGAATTGCCCCAAAATAATGACAGACATGAAACCACAGATCCATCAACAAGGAAGATAAATACCAACAGACTATACCTAAGTGTATCCTTCTCAAATCACAGAACATAAAAGATGGAGAAAAAATAGAAAATGAAGCCAGAGGAAAAAGACACCTTACTTAAAGCAAAGCCAAGATAATTACATGTGATTTCTCAGGAACCATGCTACTCTGGAGACAGTGGAGTGGAATATTTAAGGTATTGAGAGAAAAGAAAATGCCAACATAGAATTGTGCACCCTGAAAATATTTTATTAAAAAGTGAAGGACCTGCCTTACAAGAAATGTTAAAAGAAATTCTTTAGACAGAAAGAATATAATGCTGATCAGAAACTCAGAGCTACATAGAGAAAGGAAAAAAATCAAAACAGAAGAAGTGAAGATAAAATAAAATCTTTTTACTTATTTTTAACTAATCTGGCATAACAGTTTGTTAAAAAAATAATAGTAGTGATGTACAGTTATGTATGCCTATGCATATGCTATATCTATGGCATATGCATAAGCATATATATATTCATATATGCATATCCACACAAAAATACAGTTAATATAAACATTAATGGTGAGAAACTCAGAGGTCCCACTAAGATCACATAAAAGACAAGGATGTTCCATCTCACCACACATTTTCAACATTATACTGGAAGTTTTGCTAATGCGTTCAGGCAGAAAAGAAAAAAGGTATACAAATTGGAAGGAAGACATAATTTTTCCTTCTTTCTCTCTCTTTCTTTTCAAGTGGCACAATCGTCTATGCAGAGTATTGAAAAAAAAATCAGTCAGCTAACTTGTGGACCCAATAAGTTATTACAGCAAGGGTGTACAATACACAGTTAATGTACAAAAGTCAATTGATTTCTTATGTCCCAACAATGAACATGTGAAATTTGAAACTAGAAACACAGTAACATTTCCATTACCATCCAAAGAAAAATGAAATACTTAGGTATATGCAGCCACTCTGGAGAACAGTGTGGAGATTCCTCAAGAAATTAAAAATAGAGCTTCCCTATAACCCTGAAATTGCACTGCTGGGTATTTACCCCAAAGATACAGATGTAGTGAAAAGAAGAGCCATCTGTACCCCAAAGTTCATAGCAGCAATGGCCACGGTCGCCAAACTGTGGAAAGAACCAAGATGCCCTTCAATGGACGAATGGATAAGGAAGATGTGGTACATATACACGAGGGAGTATTATGCCTCCATCAGAAAGGATGAATACCCAACTTTTGTAGCAACATGGGTGGGACTGGAAGAGATTATGCTGACTGAAATAAGTCAAGCAGAGAGAGTCAAGTATCATATGGTCTCACTTATTTGTGGAGCATAACAAAGAACATGGAGGACATGGGGAGATGGAGAGGAGAAGGGAGTTGTGGGAAATTGGAAGGGGAGATGAACCATGAGAGACTATGGATTCTGAAAAGCAACCCGAGGGTTTTGAAGGGGCGGGGGGTGGGAGGTTGGGGAACCAGGTGGAGGGTAACAGAGAGGGCATATATAGCATGGAGCACTGGGTGTGGTGTAAAAACAATGAGTACTCTTAAGCTGAAAATAAATAAAGTAATTAAAAAAAGAAAAAAGAAAAAAAAGAAATAAAATGACATACATAGTAGAATTCTAACATTAAATATATATATATACACAAGATCCATATGAGGAAAACTGTAAAATTTTGATAAGTGATATTAAAGTGGAGCTAACCAAATGAAGTGATATTCCTTATTAGTTTATAGGAAGACTTAATATTGTCAAGGTGTCAATTATCCCCAAATTTATCTATGGATTCAGTACAATCCCAATCAAAATCCCAGCAAGTTATTTTATGAATTTTGATAAGCTTATTCTAAAGTTTACATAGAGAGGCAAAAGAACCAGAAGACCCAACACAATACCGAAGGTGAAGAATAAAGTTGGAGGACTGATGTTACCTGATTTCAAGACTTACTGTAAAGATTCAGTAATCAAGAGAGGGTAATATTGATAAATAAAAATACATTGATGGGACAGAATACAGATCCCCGAAATAGACCCTCATGAATACAGCAAACTGATCTTTGATCAAATTGCAAAGGCAATATACTGGAGCAAAGATAGTTTCTTTAGTAACAGTGTTGGAACAACTAGACTCCCTCTGGCCCCCACCAAAGGAAAAAAATCTAGACACAGAGCTTACAACCTGAGATGAAACCAAGAGTCAGACACTCAGCTGACCGAGCCACCCAGGCATCCCTGAAATTAATTACGTATATGGTATAAGATGGAGGAACTGAGGGTAATTTAAATATATAGATAGATAGATAGATGATAGATAGATAGATATAGATACAGATATAGATATAGATATATAGATATCTATCTCTATAGATAGATATAGATATATAGATAGATATCTAGATCTATATATAGATATATCTAGATCTATCTATCTATCTATATATCCAATTGTGTGAAAAATTTCCCTCTTTTTAACTACTTTTTAACTCTTTTTTAATATTGTTGCTTAAATCAATTATTATGTGTATGTGGCCCTATTTCTTCATTCTTTAATTGGTTACATTGATCTATGTCTCCATCTTTATGTCAACAGAACACTATCTTGATTACTCCACCTTTATAGGAAATTTTAAAGTCTTATGGATAAATTTTTCATTCTGACTAATTCCAAGATTAGTGTTTCCAAAAAAACACTAAGGAAAAAACACTGAGGGAAAGAGAGATAGAGAGAGAGAGAGAGAGAGAGAGAGAGAATGCAAGTAGGAGGAGGAATAGCAGGGAGGAACGCTCCCATTGAGTGGGGAGTCCAACACAGGATGCAGTCCTGTGAATCATGAGATCATGATGCAAGCTGAAACCAAGATTTGGAGGCCTAAGCAACTGAGCCACCCAGGTGCCCAATTTTCAAGATTGTATTAGCTATTCAAAAGTCTTTTGAATTTCCTCAAAATTTGAGAATTAGCTTTTAATTTTTGAAAAAACCAATAACCTCTCCTTTGATTTTAATTAAGACTGCATCGGACATATAGATCAATTAAGGAGTTTAGAATTGATCTTTTCATAGTCTCTATTCTTTCCAACCATGAACATGGTGTATCTTTACCTTTATTTAGTTCTTATTTAATTTTTCCTAGAACATTTAGCACTTTTTTTTAAATTTCAGGATAGCTAGGATCATAGTATTACATTAGTTTCAGGTGTACAATATAGTGAATTAACATCTTTAAAGAGTTATATATTTCTTTGACAGAGACAGAGGCAAAGAGAGTGCAGGGGGGAGGATCAAAAACAACAGTAAAAAACAATCGAAAAAAGTTCCCAACTCATTTTATAATATTAAATGACCTTTATAATCATAATGACCAAATCTGGACAAAGAGAATAAATTAAATAAAATACCAAAGAAAGAGATTGAATGAATAAAATACCAATCCACTTTCTTTCCCCTTTAGAAAATTAGAGTTCTATTTACCTTTACTTCTTCTATCTGCTAAGATCCATCTCTACTTTAGAGTTCACTAGTATTGATACAATGATTTTGCCTGCAAGATTTCTGAGTCCCCTGGTTTTAGTCCACTGGGGAACTTGAACTCACTGGGAATGGCCGATGATTTCTTACAATCTCTATATCTCCCTCACCCATTTTATTCATTCTTTTTCAATAGAGAGATAATTTTGCCTGAAAAGGAAGAAGTAAAACAGGAATTGCACTCTATTTTTTTCATTTGTTATCCATTAACATTTCACCATCATTCTTAAGTTAATGTCTGAAATTATTATTATTAAAAGTAGTATTTAGTATTATTATTAATAACCCATAACTTAATAAATTCCAAAATGTGATCACATACTGGGCATGGAGTAATTATTGCAATTAAACAAAGAATTATCCTGGATATAACTTGTACCAAAACCAAAGAGGGCAGATGGTTTCACTCATTTATTCAACAACTATTTGTTGATTATCTGTTCCATGTCAGGAATTACGCTAAGCACTATGGACAAAAAGTTATGTGGTCCTGACCTAGAAGAGCTCACAATTTAGGAGGTAGGAAGGGGAGGGATGCGGAGTTGGAGAGGTGGGATAATCACTAGGCATTTTAAAACTAGAAAAGAAAATTGTGATTGTCAGGAGGCAGAATGAACCATAAAAAAGGGTTTATGTTCCTTCATTGTAGACCAGGGAGTACTGTACAGAGAATATACCTTAATTTTAAGAAAACACCCTGGTTCCTTCTTACCTAACATGACTCCTCAGTGAAATATTTTGGTGAGCAAAACTGAAAAACATGGATTGACTGATAGCACAGGGAGGTAAAATTTAGAGTTGGTTCCATTTCAAAAGGGTAACTAATAACTAGGTATTTACATAAAAGGGTGTCTTTCATGGTGCTATGAGTTCCTGTTCATGACTCTCCTCTTCAGTAAACCTAGAAAAGATGTAGAAGGCATGCTTGTTGAATCTACAGAAGAGGCAAACCTTGTTGGGGGAGCTAGGGTCCACAAGGACACTTAGATTTCAAACCATCCTGAAAAGTTAAAACAATGTGCTTAAAGCAGATGAGATATAATGCAGTTATATATATATATATATATATATATATATATATATATATATATAAATTTGATTACGTGTTATACCAATAATCAGTGGTTCCTAGGACGAAATCTGTACATTTTAGTTGACCACAAGTTGAATTTTAGCCAGTGGTTTGATATAGCTAGTAAAAAGTGAAGGCATTCGTATGCTCTGCTAGAAAAGTATATCATGAAGATATGCTTGTACAAACTCCTCACTTATCAAATACCAAGCTATATTAAAATGATTTGCTTAGTGTTTTTCCATTAGACTATGAAATATTTGAACATAGGGACTATAAATTCTTTATTTATATATTCCCAGGATTTAGCTCCATTCTTGGAATATAGCAACTATTCAGGAAATAGCTGTTGAATGACTAATGAATAATTATGTGTAGAGGCTTCCCGGAGCATTTTAATGCAATTCACTCACTTTTTTCTCCCAAAAACCTATTGAAGAAAGTTTTTATTTTTAATTTCCATTATATAGAGGAGGGACCTGAGGCCTCAGTATGTGGTTTATGAAATAAGGGGCACAGAAAAGCAATATACCAAAACTTTCAAAATCTCAGTATAGAAAGTACTTCCAAACTTTCCTTTCAAGGTTTTTTTTCAAGAAACAACTTGTCCAAGGTCACATGCCTATGAGTGGTAGAGCTGAGTGTTATGTAGTGTCTGCATAATAGTATGCCTCAGGACTACATAGCTTAGATCATAGTAAGCTCCAAGGGTTAATGGAAATACTTGCCATTCTCCCCTCCCTCTTTCTTTCCTTCCATTTCCTTACCCTTTTATCAAAAACGAAACAAAAAGATTTAAGTTGGCATAAAAAATAGAAATGTAACAAAATGGGAAAAATTAAAAAAGGACAAATCCCAACTAAAGGAAAGAAGGGTAGGTAAATAAGTTGGAGCCATCGTAATTCTATGGCACAAAACACATATAATGAGGTCCTATCCCCATGAACTTCTTTGTGACTATCTATCTTTCCGGATCCCTTCTTTTACCTTCTATTGCATTTCTTGCAACTTGATGCATTTGGCACTTAATGATGGACTTCTAACAATTTTATGGGTACAACTTTATACTCCTCAGCAAGCTTGTATATGTCTAGACATAAGGACCTGGTGATATTAAGGTTAATATTCATTTGACCCCTTATATAATGCTATATTCCTAGTAGATTCTGTACAAGTAACCACTGTATTGAGAGAATTTTCAATTATTGGGATTAATACCTACTTCTGGACTTTTCTCACACCCTTTTATCCTTTCTTTCTCTTTTTCTTTCTGGAGCACAATGCAGAATTAACTGTTCATCCCCAGTGGGTATAAACGTGGTTTATATTTTTCCTATGCTCAAGAGCATAATTGATATGAGGCAGGCAAAGGTCCAACTAATGGAGCACTGGAGAGAGTTTCTGGGGATGGGAGGATGGTTCCCCCCAAGCACAATGACTCAATTATGACATTCCTGACAGCTGGACTTCGGAGCTGGCTCCAGGATATGAATCCAAGTTTACAAATTCCTTGCATTAAAAGACATGGACAGAGGGTGCCTGGGTGGCTCAGTGGGTTAAAGCCTCTGCCTTCGGCTCAGGTCATGATCTCAGGGTCCTGGGATCGAGCCCCACATCGGGCTCTCTGCTCCATGGGGAGCCTGATTCCTCCTCTCTCTCTGCCTGCCTCTCTGCCTAGTTGTGATTTCTCTCTGTCAAATAAATAAAATATATATTAAAAAAAAGACATGGACAGAGGCAACTGAAGCTGGCTGCATTTTTATTGTTAGAAGAATAGCTTCATGTGGCATAGTCTTTTGAAGTTGTCAAATATTGTATCCAATACATTATCTCCTAATCCACCTGTCAGAAATAAAGGGTGGATATCTTTCTTTAAAATGTGTAATATAAAAATAAGTATTAAGGGGAAGATACAAATTCACTTATCACTTCTAAAGTCATTTCTAATCTCTCTTTTCCTACCCATTGGAGTTCAGTTTTCTTAAAGAGATAACACCCTGGGCCCAGAAGTAGAGAAATAAGTTTTGGCAAATAGAATCATTGAAAGAATCTTCTTGGGGGACATCTAGGTAAGAAGACCATTACTGGTATCAGAAACATGGCTCAAATGTTTGAATTTGACTGTATACCCTCAGCCTGTCCAGAAGGCCATGAGAGACACAATTCCTCCAATCTTGCGGTTTACTGCTTCAGCTGTATCCTAAACTCTGACTAGAATCTACTCCAGATTCGCACTTGTGCGAGCTATCCTGCTTTGCTCAATCTAGATACTCCCAGTAGGAAGTGGTAGCTGATGGGCAAGTAGGGCATTAAATTCAGTTCAACATTTTATTTATCGAGCCCCTAATAATACAAATTCCATGAATGTGCAAATCTACGTGAATGAAGTAAGGTCAGGACTGGACATACAATGTCATTAAGGTTTTCCTGCCTTTAAAGAGCTCCCAATTTAATGAGATACACCTACATAAAACTAGGTATAAGGGCAGGGCTGCGGGGTGTTTAATATGGGAAAGTTAAAAAAAAAAAGGGATTGTAAGGTCACAGAGGAAAATATCATATTGATCAAAATTGGCGAGAGTGGACATCCTTTTCATGTTCCTGATCTCAAAGGAAAGACTGTCAGCTTTTCCCCATTGAGAATGATTATTTGCTATGGGTTTTTCATAGACAGATTTTATGAAGTTGAGGAATGGTCCCTTTATTTCTGTACTTTGATGCGTTTTAATCAGGAATGAATGCTGAAAACCTCTAGAATCTTCCTATGAAGCCCACATTATCCTGATCTGCAACCAGGCAAAGATGCCATCCAAAACGAGAATTTCAGACCAATAGTCCTGATGAAATGAAGACCACGGTTCTCAACAAGATCCTATCTAATAGGATCAAAGAGCACAGAAAAACATTATCCACCATGAACACGTGGGATTTTTCCCTGGGACACAAGGGTGGGTCGACATTCACAAATCAATCAATGTATTAGAACAAATCAATAAGAGAAGAGAGAATAAACACAAGGTCTTCTGAATTGAGATAGCAAGTGCATTTGAAAAGATCTATTTGTATTCTTTAGTGCTTTACTTTTTTTTCTTTTTAAACTTTTTATTATTTTTGATGTTTATTTTTACATATAAGTTATGTACATGTATATCTTTTTCTAGTCCTTTTCATTAAATTGTTTTATATTTCTAAGATTTTCTTTTTTTCTTTCTTTCTGTTTCTTTTTCTCCTTATTTTGGCATCTAGTTTCTTTTCATGAACAGTCCAAAACACGTACTGGGTCCAGTTTTTTTGTATTCTTTGTTGTTTATTTTGTTTTCCATTTTTTGTTATTCCTGTTTTTTCTGCTCTGTCTGTCATGGCTGATTTTGCTTTCATAATTATTTTCTGGGCGAAATGAGGAGATGGAGAAATTCACCCCAAAAGAATGTCCAGGAGGCAGTCCCCACTCCCAGGGATTGCATCAATATGGATATAAGTAAGATCTCTGCACTAGAATTAAAACCAATGATTATGAAGATAGTAACTGGGCTTGAAACAAGCATAGAAGGCCCAAGAGAAACAAACCCTCACTATAGACATAAAAGAACTAATATCTACTCAGGTCCGCCTTAAAAATGCTATTACTGAGATATAGTTCAAGTGGAGGCTATACAAAGGGGATGAATGAGGGAGAAGTATGAATCAGTGATTATAGAAGATCAAAGGATGGATCAAAATGCTGAAAAAATGAGAGAAACAAAGCTACTGGGTCACGAAGGGAGACTTCGAGTGCTTGGGAATTCCATAAACTGAAATGATATCCTTATTATTAGAGGGGTCCCAGAAGATGAGGGTCAGGAGAAAAGAGCAGAAGGTTTATTTCAACAAATTGTAGTGAGTTGAGAATCTCCCAAATATGGGGAAGGAAACAAGTCCAGGAGGCACAGAGAATACCCCTCAAAATCAGTAAAAGTATGTCAATGTATAAAAATATAATCCTGAAGTGTGAAATTCAAAGGCAACTAGAAAATCCTGAAAGAAACTTGGGCCAAGAGTTTCTTCACCCCTAAGGGTAGGCACATGAGGCTGGCAGAAGACCTGTCCACAGAGACTTACCAGGCTAGAAAGGACAGGTAGGGTATAGGCAATGTACTAAATGGAGGAAAAGAATATGCAGCCACAAATAAGTGTATACCCCAAGGCTATCTTTCAAAGTGAAAGGAGGGGTAGAGAGCGTCTAGGACAAACAAAAATGAAAGGAATTTCTGAACAATAAACCCTCACTGCAAGAAGCATTAAAGGAAATCCTTTGAGTCCAGAGACAGGGAGCCATATCAAAAAAGAGAGAGAGAGAGAACACAGACGAGGTACAGAAACAGTGACATTACACATTCTAAAAGGCACTAACTTCATATCTTTCAATAATTACTCAGAATGTAAACAGGTAAAATGCAACTACTGAAAGACATAGGGTATCAGAATGGAATGAAACAAACCAAAATGAAACAAGAAGACTCACTGAGAGACGCCTGGGAGGCTCAGGTGGCTATACCTTCTGCCTTCAGCTCAGGACATGATCCCCAGGTCCTGGGATCGAGCCTCAGGTTGGGCTCTCTGCTGGGCAGAAGGCCTGTTTCCCCAAACCCCCTCTCTTTCTCTGCCTGCCTCTCTGCCTACTTGTGATCTATGTCTGGCAAATAAATACATAAAAACTTTACAAAAAAGAGAAGAAGGCCCATTGATGTGGTCTGCACAAGAGACTCGTTTTAGACAAAAGACACTTCCAGATTCAACATGAGAGTTGAGGAACTATTTGTAATGGTAGTGGACATCAAGAGACCGCTGGAGTAGTCACCCGTAAAGCCAAAACTGTAGTGAGAGTTAAAGGAAGACCCTCTATAATAATAAAGGTGTCTATGAAATAAGAAGATGTTTCAATTGCCATTGCTGATGCCCCTATCTTTAGAGAAACCAAAATATAAACTGATTAATCACTAAATGAAGGCACACATTGATAGTAATTCAAGGATAGTGGGGTACTTTAACACCCCACCCACAGCAAGGGACATGTTGTCTAAGCAGATCACCAAGGCAACAAAGGGCTTTAAGTGACACATTGGACCTGATGAACTTCGAAGAGATGTCCAGAGCATTTCACCCTAAAGCAAAGGAGTATACCTCTTTCTCGAGTGCACAAGGAATGTTCTCCAGAATAGATCATGTACCAATTCAAAACTCAGTTCTCCTCTGGTTCACAAAGATTGATTTCATACCCATGCATTTTTCAGACCACATGGCATAGATACCTGAAGTCAACCAAAAAGAAACATGTAGAAAGGCCACAAATACATGGAAGCCATAGAACGTCTTACCAAAGAGTGAATGGGAGAACCAGGAAATTAAGAAGACTATTTGAAATACTTGGAAGGAAAGGAAAAGTAAAACCACGACAGTGCAAAAGCTTTTGGGTGCAGCAAAGTGTGTCTTAAGAGGGAAGTATACAGCAGGACAGGCCTTCTTTTAGAAACAAAACAAGTCTGAAATACAAAATGTAACATAAAGGAGCAGGAAAAATGACAGCAAAGAAAGCCAAAATCCAGCAGGTGGAGAGAAATGATAAAGATGAAAGCACTAGGGGCGCCTGGGTGGCTCAGTGGGTTAAAGCCTCTGCCTTGGCTCAGGTCATGATCCCAGGGTCCTGGGATGGAGCTCCATGTCGGGCTCTCTGCTTGGCAGGGGGCCTGCTTCCTCCTCTCTCTCTGCCTGCCTCTCTGCCTGCTTGTGATCTCTGCCTGTCAAATAAATAAGTAAATCTTAAAAAAAAAAAAAGATTAAAGTACTACACAACATACAGAAGTTAAAAATATAGATCACTGAAACAAAGAGCTGGTTCCTTGAAAGAACTAACAAGATTGAGAAACCATAATCAGGAATGGAGGAAAAGAGATCACAACCAACCCCAAAGAAATAGAAAAAAATGTAAGAGAATATGATGACCAATTTTGTGCCAACACACCTTCCAAAGTCATTCTAAGAGGCCAGCATAACCTGGATCCCCAATGCAGATGAATACTCCACCAGAAAGGAGCATTATAGGCCAATATGCCTGATGAATATGGGTGTAGAACTTCTCACAAAGATACTAGCCAAGATGATCCAAGAGTACATTAGAAGGATTCTTCAACAGGACCAAGGGGGTTTAATTCCTGCACTTCTGCAGAAGTGTTTCAATATCTGCACGCCGATCCACGTGATACACCACATTAACATAAGAAAGAACAACAACCATATGATCCTCTCCACGGATGCTGAAATGGCACATGAAAAAAAACACACACCATCTTTCTTGAAAAGATCCCACTGTGTGTCGGAATAGAGGGAAAACACCTCAATATCCTGTGTCACAGAGGAAAGGCTGAGAGGGGATATCATTTTCAATGAGAAAACACTTGGAACTTTTCCACTAAGGTCAGGAACACAAAGGGACTGTCCACTCTCAACACTGCTGTTCCACATTGTACCGGAAATCCTATCATCAACAATCAGACAACAAAAGGAAATAAGAGGCGACCAAGTCAGCAATGAAGGAATTAACATATTTACACTTCTGTCCTCATGAGAAGACATGATGCTGCATGTAGAACACCAAAAAGGAGGCGCCTGGGTGGCTCAATGGTTAAGCCTCTGCCTTTGGATCAGGTCATGATCCCAGGGTCCTGGGATCGAGCCCCACATCGGGCTCTCTCCTCAGCAGGGGACCTGCTTCCACCCCCCCACCCCCCCGCCTGCCTCTCTGCCCACTGGTGATCTCTGTCTGGCCCTAAAAGCACACTGCATAAAAGAAAACATTTGATAGACAGGACTTTACCAATATCGAAAACTTTTATGCTACTAAGAACTTTGTTCTTATTAGGGTCACAAAAATACAAGTTATAGACCAGGTGAACATATTGGCAAACCACATATCTGACAAAGAATTTCTATGGAGTGCATGTAAAGAACTCTCAGTGTTTAATAGGAAAAAAAACAAACTATCTAAAGAGAAAATGGACAGAAGTATGTGGCCAGCCATTATACCAAAAAGAACATGCAGATATCACATAAAGCTAAGGGAAAAAAAAAGTTCAACCTCTCTAGCCATAAGAAAAATGCCACTGAAAACCTGACGGACTTACCAGTACTACCCGCCTTTTAGGTTAGCTGGCTAATATAAAACACAGTACAAATATCAAATGTTGGAAAGAGCCAGCTCTCCTACACTGAAGGTGGGAAGGTCAATGGAAGAGCCGTTCTGGTAAGAACATGTGATGGGTTCTAAAGAAACAAAACCTAAACCATGTAACCTAGCAAGCACTTTCCTGAACCCAGAGAATGAAAATTTGAGATGCCATGAAACACAGTGCACAATGGTTCATTTCAGATTCATTTGTAACTGCTGAAAAGAATGGAAGCAGCCAAAATGAGTGAAGATTGCCTCTGTGAAGGGACCTTCTGAAATACCTGTGGCTTCTGGTCATCTAGAAATCTACCTCTCTACCTCCCTCATCCTATATGTAGTAGTGCTCTACCTGTCAGCATATCCCTAAGCCTAGTAGTGCCACCCTGGCTCACTGGCGTTGGAAATGTCCCTGAAGGCCCCAGAACCATAAGGTGTGGCTGTCAAGCAACAGTGAAGGAGTCAGGGTGGGTCTGGTGCTGGCCTGTGACTTGGCAGATGCTGTCCTGTGATTTCCTGTAGCCCATAGGGGCAGCGAAGGTTGGTTATGGGACAGAGTCATCTCACGAACTACCTTCCCAAAGGTGATATTTTGCCTTTGGGGAGAAAAGGCCAGGAAAAGGCCCCAGCTCACTGTCTACCATGCAATCTTCCCTCCCTCCTCTAGACTGCCTCTGTCCCTGCCCTTGTAGATCCCCTCCCCAAACCAGACTTCTCCTGCCTCCTGCTCACGCAATCACCTCCTACGAAAGTTACCCTCATTTTCCATATGAAGGAAGAGGGACTGAAGAGGTGAGCAGCTCTTGGGTGCCAGCCCACCCAGGGGCCTGATGTTTGTGGAACCATTGGTTCAGTGAGCATGATCTGAGCAGCTAATCACAGGAGTTTCTGAGGGCTAGCATCACATAAGCAACCCATACCTGCCTTACATTTAAGTGATCTGGACTCAACTAGCATCCACCCAGGCTCCTGGAAGCAGCCCCTCCAATCAGCCCAGACATCATCCATCTTATGATTGCAAGTCTCCCACTTTCCAAGTTCCCTTGAAGTTCTATATAGCCCCAAAGGAAACTTCCTCATGGTTCCCTTCTGTGTATGCCCAGTTGCTATGAGCACACTATCATTACGGAGGTCAGCCCAGGAGACACAGCTCTAGGCATTTCCCCTACAATCTCAGTTGGTGTCAAATGTAGATGCCAGATTACGCTAGTGGCACCCCACCTGCATTCCCACTCCACATCCCTGGAGCTAAGATGGAGCATAGCCCAGGAGGAGTCAGCCAGGAATCTCACTTTCCAACTCCATTCTGACACCCAATGTCCAATTTATCAGAAGATCAGCACTGACTCTCTGGAGTGGCCCCATTCCTCATACCCAAGCAGACCCTAGAGTCTCCAAGGTGCCCCTGTTCCCACCTCTGTCCCACTGCGCCTTACTCTGGGCAAACCTAAAGCACCCAAAGTGAATCCCACATGTCCCCCCAATTCCTGCAGTGCCTTTTGGTCAGAATGGAGCCCACCAGCCTGGCCACCATTCTGCCTCCTGCTCTGACCCCAAAC
Source organism: Meles meles (assembly GCF_922984935.1). Classification (NCBI taxonomy): domain Eukaryota; kingdom Metazoa; phylum Chordata; class Mammalia; order Carnivora; family Mustelidae; genus Meles; species Meles meles. The sequence continues at coordinate 19,704,246 of NC_060068.1, read as the reverse complement.
CTATTCACCCAGAGACAGGGCATCGTCCCCCACCTCTGGAGTCACTCTACCCTTCCTGCCTGGTCTTGTCACACTTGTTCTTCCAAGGACTGCATCATAGACGAATCTGTCCCCAACCAACAGCTGTTTTCCTGGCAACAATCTGAAGCCATAACATCAGGGGCCAACCTCCCACTTAGCAAAAATCTGACAAAAATGGTCTCTGCCAATGCTTTAGGCAGAAATACCTGTGAACAGACACACAGATTCTCTATTCCTTCCGATCAGAATGCTGCTGAACTTAGGTCCTCTGCTTTGCTTCTAGAGTTCAGTGTGTCTGAACGTGTTGATGAAGACAGGCAGGTTGTGCTCAATGTCAACTCTGCATACTTAATCGACATATTCTCAGAGCCATGGACACCCCAACCTCAGAAGAATGCAATGGATCATAAGGGATAGTAGTGACTGTAAGACAGGCTGCCCTTTATAATCACCCAGGGTTTGCTTTCTGTAAACCAGTTATTTAGAAATCATCAATTTTGGTTGTTTTTCTTTTAAATTTTTTATTTTAAACGGTTTATTTGCCTAATATTTAAATTCACAACATACCATCAATTGGGGAGACGAACACCTATTTTCCAACTCCCCTTCAATGCCATAGTGGGTAGGTGCACAAACACTAACCCTTGGGCACTGCGCGTAAGGCAGAAACATCGAGGAAGACCTTCATTTGAATAAAGAAGCTCTCCACCTCATGGAGCTGGGCCAGCGTCTCAGTGCACTGCTTGGCTTCTTGCCTTAAGGCCTGCACTTCTCCCTTGAGGATGGAACACTGCTCCTTCAACTGGAGGATTTCTGCCAATGACTCCACATAGTTCAGTGCCTGGGTCTCCTGCACTACTTCCTCCCATTGCCCCTCTTCATTTCCTGCCATGAATTCGAAAACAAAGTGTTGAAACCACTGGCCTGATTCACCTTCTACGGCATGGCATAGTTTTCTCATCAGGAGGAGACCTCCCCACAAAATGAATAATGCAGAGATAGCAGGCCACAAGGACCTTAGGCTGAAGTACATTGAAAGTGAGAAGAGACTCGAATGCTCCCTTCCCTGCAGAGGTGAAAAGCATGCAGTCGTAGATTTGGGGTCAAGTTGGTGTGCCAGTGGCTTCTTAGTCCCGTGCTGTCCTGGGATGGAGGGCTCATGGTTTGGAGGCTCCCAGGTCTCCATGGCTGCATTGGACAAATCGGCGAAATGCTGATCAGGTTTGCAGGTCTCCTAATCTGCCGCCAGCTGGAAAGCCCAGTGTTTGAGTGCCCTGTCCTCTGGGGAGAAGGAAAGATCTGTGTCCATGGAAACATGCTGAACTCGCTGTCCTGGTGCGTTCTTGACCTCGTGCAGAACTCTTTTGTTGGTCTCCAGGTCCAAGGGCACGTGGTGAGCCTGCTGTCCAGGTGCCTTCTTGGCCTCGTATAGACCTGATTTTGTGGTTTCCATGTCCATGGGCCCATGGTGAGCCAGCTGTAAAGCTGCCTCCTTGGCTGGTCACAGAGGTGGATTGTCGCTCTCCAGGTTGAAGGGCACCAGGCATAATGACAGTCAAAATGCCTTCTTATCCCATTAGACAGCACAGTTCTTGTTTTCCAGGTCCAAGGACACATGGGAAGCCTGTTGCCAAGGTGGCCACTTGGCCAAGCCAAGAGCTGAGTTGCTGGTCTCCCAGTCCAGGGGTACAGGGTGAGCCTCCTATCTAGGTGTCTGCTTGTCCTAGCCCAGATCTCATTGCTTTGGCTCAAGGTCCAAGGGAACGCATTTAGCCCACTATCCCGGTGCCTGCATAAGCCACCAGACAGCTCCATTTTTGGTCTCCAGGTCCAAGGGCACTCGGTAAACCTTTTGTCAAGGTGCCCCCTTGGCCAGGCAAAGAGCTGAGTTGTTGGTCTCAGGGTTCTAGGGCACATGGTCAGCCACATGTCTAGGGGTCTGCTTGGCTTAGCCCAGAGGTCCTTTGTTGGTCTCCATGTCCATGGGTACATAGTGAGCCAGCTGTCCAGGTGCATGCTTGGCCTAGTAGAGACCTGATGTTGTGGTTTCCAGGTCCATGGGCCCATGGTGGTCCAGCTTTGAAGTAGCCTACTTGGCTTATCATGGAGCTGCATTGTTGGTCTCCAGGTCCAAGGGCACATGGTGAGCCCACTGTCCTGGTGCCTGTTTGGCCAAGCAATGAGAGGCATTGTTGGTTGCCAGGTCCAAGGACACATGGTGAGCCTCAAGTCCAGTTGTCTGCTTGGCCTAGCCGAGAGCTCTTTTCGGCTCAGTATCCAAGGGCCCATGGTGAGCCCACTCTCAAGGTGCCTGCTGGGCTTACCAGACAGCTCACTTGTTGGTCTCCATGTCCATGGGCACATAGTGAGCCAGCTGTCCAGGTGCATGCTTGGCCTAGTAGAGACCTGGTGTTGTGGTTTCCAGGTCCATGGGCCCATGGTGATCCAGCTTTGAAGTAGCCTGCTTGGCTTATCATGGAGCTGTATTGTTGGTCTCCAGGTCCAAGGGCACATGGTGAGCCCACTGTCCTGGTGCCTGCTTGGCCAAGCAATGAGATGTGTAGTTGGTTGACAGGTCCAAGGGCACATGGTGAGCCCATTGTCATGGTGCCTGCTTGGCCAAGCAATGAGAGGCGTTGTTGGTTGCCAGGTCCAAGGACACATGGTGAGCCTCAAGTCCAGTTGTCTGCTTGGTCTAGCCATGAGCTCTTTTCTTGGGCTCAGTATCCAAGGACCCATGGTGAGCCGCCTCTCAAGGTGCCTGCTGGGCTTACCAGATACCTCAATTGTTGGTCTCCATGTCCATGAGCACATAGTGAGTCAGATGTCCAGGTGCATGCTTGGCCTAGTAGAGACGTGATGTTGTGGTTTCCAGGTCCATGGGCCCATGGTGATCTAGCTTTGAAGTAGCCTACTTGGCTTATCATGGAGCTGCATTGCTGGTCTCCAGGTCCAAGGGCACATGGTGAGCACATTGTCTTGGTGCCTGCTTGGCCAAGCAATGAGAGGCGTTGTTGGCTGCCAAGTCCAAGGGCACATGGTGAGCATCAAGTCCAGTTGTCTGCTTGGCCTAACCGAGAGCTCTTTTCTTGGGCTCAGTATCCAAGGGCCCATGGTGAGCCCACTCTCAAGTTGCCTGCTGGGCTTACCAGATACCTCACTTGTTGGTCTCCATGTCCATGGGCACATAGTGAGCCAGCTGTCCAGGTGCATGCTTGGCCTAGTAGAGACCTGATGTTGTGGTTTCCAGGTCCATGGGCCCATGGTGATCCAGCTTTGAAGTAGCCTGCTTGGCTTATCATGGAGCTGCATTGTTGGTCTCCAGGTCCAAGGGCACATGGTGAGCCCACTGTCCTGGTGCCTGCTTGGCCAAGCAATGAGATGTGTTGTTGGTCTCCAGGTCCAAGGGCACATGGTGAGCCCATTGTCATGGTGCCTGCTTGTCCAAGCAATGAGAGGTGTTGTTGGTTGCCAGATCCAAGGGCACACGGTGAGCCTCAAGTCCAGTTGTCTGCTTGGCCTACCCGAGAGCTCTTTTCTTGGGCTCAGTATCCAAGGTCCCATGGTGATCCCACTCTCAAGGTGCCTGCTGGGCTTACCAGACAGCTCACTTGTTGGTCTCCAGGTCCATGGGCACATGGTGAGCCTGCTGTCAAGTTGCCTCTGTGGCCATACAAAGAGCTGATTTGTTGGTCTCAAGGACAAAGAACACATGTTGAGCTCAGTGTCAAGGTGTCTCCTCAGTCTATCAGACTGCTGAGCTGTGGCTCTCCAAGTCGATGGGCACATAGTGAACCCACGGTCATGGTGCTTGCTTGACCAAGCAAAGAGCTGAGTTGTTGCGGTCCAGGGCCAAGCGTACATGGGGAGCCCACTGACAAGGTGCCTACTTAGCTTGTCAGTCAGCTCAGTTGTTGGTCTCCTGGTCCAAGAGCACCTGGTCAGTGGGCTGTCCAGGTGCCTGCTTGGCCTAGGGGAGAGCTGATTTTTTGTACACTGGGTACAAAGGCCCATGGTCATGCTTCTGTTGAGTGGAGTCGCTTTCCCGATACAGTGCTGGGATGCAGGAATCATGGTTTCATGGCTCTTGGCAAACCTGTTCTCGGGGCTTACTTGCCTTGTGCTACATTGGGCTGGCCAACTTGAGGTATGGAGGCTCCTTGTCCACCAAGTGTCTGTGTGACTCATCGGCCCAGTTTCAAATGGGATCAGAAGCCTCCCAGTCTCTGGGATCTTGGCAGGTGCTCTGTTCTGAGGCCTGACTTTCTCTTTCTTAGGCTGTGTTTGAGGATTGATGGTCTGTAGGCTCCAGGTTAGCCAGGTTTCTGGGGAATTATTTTGTCCACTGATGATTTGTTTCAGACAGTCCATGGATGGAGGGTCACTGTTGCAATGACTAACACTGCATACAGAGATGTGGTGATTCCTTTTCCCAGTACCTACTTGTTTTGTAAAATTCCCTCTCTGCCTGGTGTCTCCAGACATTCCACACACTGTGCACATCTGGGTCGGCTGGATGTTCAGAGCATTCATGTGCCCTGTGCTGGGCCAGGTTGGAGGGCTCCAGAGTAGTAGTGTGTCCAGTGTTCCCTCAGGATGTGGAACCAGCTTTCCTGTACTGAACACGCCTGTGACCCGAGAGGTGTGGGGCCCAGCTGGCTGAGAATCCATGGTACTCCGGTAGACAGTGTCCCACTCCCACGTGCCAAATGAGAATGTCTCCCTGAGGGCCTGGGCCAGCCTGCGAGTGCGAAATGGGTCAGCGAGTCAGCGTGTACGGGTTCGGGGACTATCCGGACCACAGAGGGGCACAAAAGTAGGTGCTAACATGAAGGTGGTGTGTAGCATATTGGAGAGAGGCCCGGGGCAGGTGGAGTGGGCAGGGGGCTTGCCATGGGCAGGGACAGGGAACAGGACATAGAAGTCGAGGAAGAGCAGCAGGAAGAGCTGTGAGTGAACCACCATCTCTCTTCTCACTGCAGCCTGGGCCGTTGCCAAGCTTTTATAACTGCCCTGGGACATCACAATGCCTTCTTCATGTGATGTCACCACCATGTGGTGTCACCAATGTGTGCTGGCCAATCACCTGGGATTTCTCAGATTGGCCTCATACTGGTGACCAATCACCAGGCAGGTCAGCTGGCCAATTACTGATGGCTTTCTCAGTGACACCCCTGACTGATATCATCACATGGAAACCATGTTTTAAAAGGAAAAGAGGCAAAACGTCCTTCAAGAGGAAAAATTAATATTTGAGTTATATTTAGACTGATGGGCATAGTGAGGCTGAAAGATTCAAACACTACAAAGGTTAATCTGCCACACAGAGGCACCATTAATTAGAACACTAAGGTGGATATTAATAAAGATATGGAGCATTAGACACCATGAAAGGTCACAGTTGTACTTAAGTCAGACCACATGTCCATAGAAAATGCTACTCTCAGCTTGTCCATCAAAGCTTAAATAATACGTGGAAAAAATGGTAGGCATTACGTGTAGGACATCTTCCCACAATAAACGTCAACCTGGAGCAGATGAAGTGGTGTCACCAGGAAGTACCTGCTTGCCCATATCATAGTGTCCATTAGCTCTCATAGAAGGGGGGCAACAAAATACACCCTGTCACTGGGTTCATAGTCTTCATGTCGAGCAGCCAATCAGGAAATTCTGGGGGGAAGAATTACATTGCTCTCCTCCCTCAAATACAAGTTCATACTTTTCAAATCATTCTGTACACTCAAGAAATCAATCAAAGGTGTGATCATATACTTTCTGAAAGTATACAAGTAGAAACATGACCGCCATTGGGAAGGCAGGAGGATGGAGATTTGAATCAGGTGTAGTAGAGCTGACGATACCAAGGAGGGGAGGGCAGTCTGTTTCAGGAAGATACCACAAAATAATATAAACAGCTGGGTGCAAAAGCAGAACTTTTTCAAGTCTGGATAATGAAGAGGTGGTACCTAGATACCTTGTTATATTACTCAGTCACCAAAAGATTGACACCTTGTCATTTGTAAGAAGGAGGATGGAACCAGAGGGTATTAACGCTAAGGGAAAGAAGTCAGTCACAGAAAGCCAAATGCCATATGATTTCTATCATAAGCATATTGTAAGAAACAAAACCAATGAATATAGGGGAGAGGGAGAAAAAAAAAGATGCATATAGAGAGGGAGGCCAACCATAAGAGACTCAACATTAGGGAACAAACTGAGGGTTGCTGGAGAAGAGGTAAGCTGGGACATGGGGTGACTGAATTGTGGGCATCATGGATGGCATTTGATGAAATGAGCACCACATATTATATCCAACTGATGCATCACTAAATTGAACCCCCAAAACTTAAAAAATAAAGAATACTTTCAGGGGCATTCCATAGCTCTTCCCCACCAGCACATAAGAAGTTCCAATAAAGTACTTGTTGAACGAGTGAGATGTCAGATGGAGCCATCTCATCTCTGTTAAGATACACAAGCTCTAGAGCTCAGGGGAGAGAAGAATGAGAACAGAGAGGTACTCTGGAAGGAACGGGAGCAGATGGGCTTCCCCATGTGGTCCTTGAAAAGAAGAAGAGAGTGTGTGGCCTGGCCACACACCGCACCAACCAAAGGGGCACACAGGAAAAAGCTGGCAACAGGTGGGTTTGACTTAATTTGTGGTTGATTTTCTAGTTCTTTAAGGTATAAAGAGATTTGGTGTATTTGGGGTTTTTCACTTTTTTTTTTCTTTTGAGTGAGGCTTGGGTGGCTATATATTTCCCCTTTTGGACTTAGGACTAAGGACTGCCTTTGCTGTATCGCATGGGTTTAGAACAATGTGTCTGCATTCTCATTAGTTTCCATTAATTTTCTTGTGGTTGAGTTCCAGTTTCAAAGCATTGTGCTCTGATAATTTGGAGGGAATAATCTCAATCTTTTGGGATCCTGAGTGTCTGCCTTTGGCTCAGGTCATGATGTGTGGGTTTTGTGATCAAGCCCTGAGTCAGGCTCCCTGGACAGTAAGGAGTCTGCTTCTCTTCCTTCTGCCCCTCCACCATGCTCATGCTGTCTCTCTCTCTCTCTCAAATAAATAAATGAAATGAAATATTAAAAAAATAAAACTATTAAACCTTTGGTAGATTGGCCAACCATTAAAAAAAAAAAAGATGCTAACACTACTGCTATATAATATACTAATAATAGAATTACTACTATCAAAATTTGTGACAAAATATGACTACAAATTCTATAGATATTAACAGGACAATAAGGAATTATTATGAATAATTATATGGCTATAAATTTGACAATGTTGAGGACATTGAAAAAAATCCATAACCTATGCAATCTATCACAGTTTACTCAAAAACAAACAAATAACCTGAATAGTCCTATAAGGGACATTGAGTATATAGTTAAAGCCTTCCCCCAAAATAAAACTCAAATCCCATACAGCAATCACAGCTGAATTCTAAAACAAGAAGTAAAGAAGGAAGGAATGAAGGGAAAGGAAAGGATAGGAAAAGAAAAAAGGAAGAAAGGACGATAGGAAAAACAAACAAACAAACAACCTAACCCTACATAACCTGCTCCATAAACCTAAAGGGAAGACACAGAAACTCATTCATAGAAGCTGGTATTAATCTGATTACCAGAGGCAGACAAAGACATTATAAGAAAAGAAAATTACAGACCAGTATCCCTCAGGAATACAGATGCCAAAATTCTGAAAATACTCTTTGGCAAATTGAATTCAACAATACATGAAAAAGGAAGTTACATCATGACAGAGTAGGGTTGATCTCAAGAATGCAGGTTGCTTTAACATTCTAAAACCAATGAACAGAATTTACATATTAACAAATTGATAATAAAAAAATCATATGGTTATTTCAATTGACAATAGAAAAAATTGACAAAATTCAGTATTCGTGATAAATTCAGCAGGCGAGGAATAGAAGGGAAATTCCCCTGTCCTCTTAATAGCAAGTGTAGGAGAATGATGTTTATCATCACCACTTCTTTTCCACAATATATTTAGACTTCAGCCAGAGAAATCAGGACAAAATGGGAAATAAAGGGAATCTAGATTGGAACGAAGAAGTAGAACTATCCTTGTTTATAGACAAATGATCATCTATGTGGAAAGTTCAATAGAACAAGCAAAAAAAAAAAAAAACTACTAACAGTAATAAGTGAGTTTTTCAAAGGTACAGGATACAAAACATACAAAGAACAACAACCAGCTGTATTTCTGCATACAAGCAACAAACTCTTAAAAAAAAACTCTGTTTACAAATAGCAGTTAATATGAAATGCTTAGGGTAAATATGATAAAATATGTAAAATATGAGTACACCAAAAAAGATAAAATGCCGCTGAGGAAAAATAAAGAAGACCTAAATAAATGAGACGTTCATTTTGTTCATGTTGAGTTGGAAGATTCCGAATGATTAAAATATGAGTTCTACCCTGATCGATCTACATATTCAGAATCCTAGTAATTTGAAGAAATCATACAGAGTATGTTATCCAATAACAGGAGAATTAAAATAGCAATTAATAACAGAAAAGCATTGGGTGGAGTCAAGATGGCAGGGAAGTAGGAGGAGGCGCCGTTTCAACCTGTACCCTAAAGTGAGCTGATTATCAACCAAATAACTCTGATCACCCACAAAATCAGCCTGAGATCAGAATTATACACGTCTGGATCTCTGCAGGAGCAGAAGACGCCAGTGGCAGGTAAAGCAGAGTGGGAACGTTGGACTGATATCGGAAGATAAACAAAAGGGGGAGGGGGCCACCAGAGGTGACCGATTGGAAAGTAATACCCCAATACGAGAGTGCCCTGCATCTGGGGACCAGCATTAACTTGGAGCCTGGGTGAAAGCCCAAGAAAGAAAGAAAGAAAGAAAGAAAGAAAGAAAGAAAGAAAGAAAGAAAGGAAGGAAGAGCGAGCAAAGGACCGTGGGGGGAAATAGTGGGATTCTGGGCGGTTAGGAACCGGGGCTTAAGTCCCTGGACCCAGGACAACCTCCCCTGGCACTGAGCCAGAGAGAGTGCAGCAGAGAAACCAGGTCTTTGTCCCTGACCTGCCAGCTGGCCTGAGCAACCAGCTCCGTGTCCATGAAGGCCTGGAGTCCGGCTCCCATGAGGAGCTGGGAGCCTGGCCAGACAGCAATCCTGAAATGCATGCCTCCCACATCCTCCCCTGGGAGAGGTGCTCAAAGGTGCTAGCCTGGAGGTCTGGCATCCAGAAAAAACAGACATTCCTAGCCCGGGCCAGCGGGAAAATCTCAGTATGCGATTGATGCTTGGAACCTCTCTGGCAGTCTGGAGCTGCCCAGACAGCCGACGCTGCCCTGGTATTGGGTACCATGAGGAGATCCTGCATCCCCAGGGACCGTGAGTCAGAACCTACTCTGCCAGCAGCTCTGCAGAGCATTCTGAGGCTTCTCTCTGAGAGGGAGGTCGGGGTGCAGTTTGCTCTCCTCTAAACCTCCAAAAACCATCAAAAGCTGTCAAAGCAAGAGAAAACAGATGAAAGAACATAAAAACCTCTAGAGAACAAAAGCATGAAAAAAATGGTTTCCTCAGAGCCCACCCCCTTGAGGGGGGTGGGAGGACCTAACTCAGGGAACATCATAGTATGAAAACACACGTGGCAGGACCCTCCCCCAGAAAACCAACCAGCACGGAAGAAAAAAAAAAAAGAAGAAGACTACAAGAGAACAACCACCACTACTTCATAAATACAACTTTTAATTTTAACTCTTTACCAACATTCTGGTTCTTTTTTTTATTTTATATACAAACAGATAATTTTTAACCTATTTACCATCACACTGAGATGTCCAGTACATCAAATTCCTTAATAACCTTCTAAACTGAACTTTTAGATACATACACCCGTGTTTTTCTTTTGCTTTTCTATTTTTTTAATTTTTTAAAATTTTATCTTAGTTTAGTCAGGTTTCTTCTTTTTTAATTTTTATTTTCTAATATACATATAGAGTTAAACTTCAAGGTAATCCCCTTTCCCCAATCAATGCTACCCTAGAGACAAACCAATTTTTAATCTCCCTGTATCTTAGGAAAGCTGAGTCCCTTAACAAAAACATCAAGATATATACAGGAAGAATCAAAGTAACCTTCCTCGCCCACACTGAGAATTTATAACCACTTTCCAAACTTTTCCTTCTACCTGTGTTTCTGTGTATTTGTGTTTGTCCTGATAGTATATAAATCTTATACTTGGGATTCTTTCTGATGAGTTTCTTCATTTTTTTTGCATATATATATACATATATATATATATATATATATATATATATATAATTTTCTCTTGTCATATAAATCTTACCATGGGGCCCATTTGGGCTGAGCCTTCTCTTTTATCTTCCCTTTTTTCCTGTCTCTCTCTCTCTTTTTCCCCCTTTTTTTTCTTTTCTTTTTTTTTTTCTTCTGCTCTATTTCTTTTTCTTTTCTTTTTTCTCTCATTTGGGTGGGGAACCCTGATTGCACAGAAGGTTCCAGGGTGCACCTTGACTGCACCACAATCAATACATCTAGCGGCATCTGTTCATTCATCTCTTACCAAAATGACTAGGAGGAGGAATGCCCAACAGAAGAAAAATACAGAGGATGGACCTTATGCAACAGAGCTAATGGCTATCGACATAGACAATATGTCAGAAAAGGAATTCAGGCTAACAGTTATTCAGGCAATAGCTAGGTTGGAGAAAGCCATGGATGACCAAACGGAATTGATTAGGGCAGAACTGAAAGCCACCAGGGATGATGTTCACAATGTTAGGGCAGAACTGAAAGCCACCAGGGATGATGTTCAAAATGCTCTCAATGGATTCCAATCTAATATAAATTCTCTAAAAGCTAGGGAAACTGAGATAGAAGATAGAATTTGTGATCTGGAGGACAAACAGATAGAGAGAAAGGATCAAGAGGAAGCCTGGAACAAACAGCTCAGAAGCCAGAGAAACAGAATCATGGAAATAAATGATGCCATGAAACGTTCCAACGTCAGAATTATTGGAACATTCATGTACTAGCGGCAGACAGGTTTCCCCCAAGGTTTTAGATTCTCAAAAGTCCTCGTGACACTTTATAATTAAAATGAGTAATTATGATTCTAGACAGACCCTCTTAAAAGCAGCTAGGACAAAGAAGCTCCTGACATACAGAGGAAAGCCCATTAGAATAATGTCAGACCTGTCCACAGAGACCTGGTAAGCCAGGAAGGGCTGGCAAAATATATTCAGAGTACTAAATGAGAAGAACATGCAGCCAAGAATACTTAATCCAGCAAGACTGACATTCAAAATGGATGGAGAGAGAAAGAGTTTCCAAGACCGGCAAGGCTTAAAAAAACTATGCAACCACCAAGCTGACACTGCAGGAAATACTAAGGGGGATTCTATAAAAGAGAAAAAATCCTAGGAATATCATTGAACAGAAATATAGAAACAATCTACAGACAGAAAGACTTCAAAGTTAACACGATGTCAATCAAAACGTATCTATCAATAATCACTCTCAATGTGAATGGCCTAAATGTGCCCATAAAATGACACAGGGTTGCAGATTGGATAAAACGACAGGACCCATCCATATGTTGCCTAGAAGTGACCCATTTTGAACCTAAGGATACACCCAGACTGAAAGTGAAGGGATGGAGAAGCATCTTTCATGCCAATGGGCCTCAAAAGAAGGCCGGGGTAGTAATTCTAATATCAGATAAATTTGACTTTAAATTAAAGACCGTAGTCAGAGATACAGAAGGACACTACATAATTCTTAAAGTGACTATCCACCAAGATGATTTGACATCTTTTACAATTAACAATTGTAAATATCTACACCCCCAATATGGGAGCAGCCAATTACATAAGAAAACTATTAATCAAGATAAAGAGTCAAATTGGTATGAATACATTGATAGTAGGAGATCTTAATATGCCTCTCTCAGTAATAGACAGATCATCGAAGGAGAAAATTAATAAATAAGAGCATTGAATGAAACATTGGGCCAGATGGACCTCATAGACATATATAGAACATTCCACCCTAAAAAAACAGAATACTCATTCTTCTCAAGTGCACATGGAACCTTCTCCAGAATAGACCACATACTGGGTCACAAAGCAGGACTCAACCAATACCAAAAGACTGACATTATTCCCTGCATATTCTCAGATTACAATGCTTTGAAACTGGAACTCAATCACAAGGAAAATTTCAGAAGGAACTCAAACACCTGGAAGCTAAAGACCACCTTGCTTAAGAATGTTTGGATCAACCAGGAGATCAAAGATGAACTTAGCCTAAACAGTCTTAAAAAAAAAAAAAAAAAAAAAAAAAAAAAAGAGAGAGAGAGACCAAATTTAGTGGACTTACATTTCCTCATTTACAACAAAGTCATGATGTCTGGCTTTGTGGTAGTGGCATAAAGACAGAGCTTTAGAACAATGGAACAGAATCAAGAATGAACAAAAATATCCATACATCTATACATCTAGTGGAGGTCAGGCAGTTGCCATAGTGAGCACTTTAAAGAAGTAACTAGTAAAAAAGTACCTTGGGGGAAGATGGTGCAGTGAGGACCCTAAGGTCACCTTGTCCCCTGGAGAAAACTAGATAACACTCATCTCAGTGTAAATATTCAGAAAATGACCAAAAGACTGGCAGAACAAATCCACAATTAAAGGTAGGAACATGGGTGTATGTATCCAAAAGTTCAGGTTAGAAGGTTATTAAAGAATTTGATGTACTGGACATCTCAGTGTGGTGGTAAATAGGTTAAAAAATTGAAACAAGATGGGATTGGGAGGGAGACAAACCATAAATGACTCTTAATCTCACAAAACAAACTGGGGTTTGCTGGGGGGAGGTGGGATTGGGAGAGGGGGAGCGGGCTATGGACATTGGGGAAGGGAGGCGAACTATAAGAGACTATGTACTCTGAAAAACAACCTGAGGGTTTTGAAGGGTCAGGGGTGGGAGGTTGGGGCAACCTGAGGGTTTTGAAGGGTCAGGGGTGGGAGGTTGGGGGAACAGGTGGTGGGTAATGGGGAGGGCACGTTTTGCATGGAGCACTGGGTGTTGTGCAAAAAGAATGAATACTGTTACACTGAAAAAATAAATAAAATGGAAAAAAAATATAAAAAAAATTTTCTGTATGTATAAAAAAAAAAAAAAGAACCAGAATATTGGTAAAGAGTTAAAAACAAAAGTTGTATTTATGAAGTAGTGGTGGTTGTTCTCTTGTAGTCTTTTTTTTTTTTTTCTTCTTTCCTGGTTGGTTTTTTGGAGGAGGGGCTTGCCACATGGGTTTTCAGACAATGATGTTCCCTGAGTTAGGTCCTCCTGCTCCCCTCAAGGGGGTGAGCTCTGAGGAAACTGGTTTTTTTTCAGCCTTTTGTTCTCTGGGGGTTTTTATGTTCTTTCATCTGCTTTCTCTCACCTTGACAGCTTTTGATGGTTTTTGGAGGTTTAGAGGACAGCAAGCTGCACCCCGACCTCCCTCTCAGAGAGAAGCCTCAGAATGTTTTGCAAAAGCTGCTGGCAGAGTCAGTTCTGAGTCACTGTCCCTGGGGATGCAGGAGCTCCTCATTGTACCCAAAACCAGGGCAGCAGTGGCTGTGTAGGCAGCTCCAGGCCGCCAGAGAGGTTCCGAGCAGAGATCGCACACTGAGATTTTCCCGCTGTCCCGGGCTGGGAATGTCTGTTTTTTCTGGATGCCAGAGCTCCAGGCTAGCGCCTATGAGCACCTATCCCAAGGGAGGGTGTGGGATGCGCGCATTTCAGGATTGCCATCTGATCAGGCTCCCAGCCCCTCACGGGAGCCAGACCCCACTTGTTCTCCGGAGCGCTGGTGTTCAGGTGCACTGGGGGCTCAGGGATGGAGACCTGATTTCTCCGCCACACTCTCTCTGGCTCAGTGCCAGGGGAGGCTGTCCTAGGTCCTGGGACTTAGGTCCCTGACCCTAACCGCCCAGGTTCCCACTATTACCCCCACGCGATCATTTGCTCTTTGTTTTTTGCGTGCTTTCAACCAGACTCCAAGTTAATGCTGGTCCCCAGACGCAGAGCTCTCTTGTGTTGGGGTATTACTTTCCAATTGGTCACCTCTGGTGGCTGCCTCCCTCTCTTTTTTTATCTTCCGATATCAGTCCAAAGCTTCCAGTCTGCTTTACCTGGCGTCTTCTGCTCCTGTAGAGATCCAGACGTTTATAATTCTGATCTCAGACTGATTTCATGGGTAGTCGGAGTTCTTTGGTAGGTAATCAGCTCACTTTAGAGTACAGGTTGAAACGGTGCCTCCTCCTACTTCCCCGCCATCTTGACCGAAGCTAATGTTTTAATTGAAGTATAGTACACACACAGTGTTGCCTTTGTTTTAGGCATACGATATTATGATTCGAACACTCTAATTGTGATGCTATGTTCACCACAAGGCTAGCTGCCATCTGTCACCATACAATGCTGTTATAGTATCACTGACTATGCTCTGTGTTTATCTTTCATCCCAGTGACTTACTCATTCTGTAACTGGAAGCCTGTATCTCCCACTTCCTTCACCCATATTGTCCATGCCACTACTCCCCTTCCCTGGTTCAATCACTTTGTTCTCTGTATTTATAGGTCTGTTTCTGTGGTTTTTTTTTTTTTTTTTTGGTACATTTGCTTTGTTTTTTAGAAAAAAAAATATATCAAGTGATTTGTCTTTCTCTGCCTTATTTCACTTAGCATAATAACTTCTAGCTCCTTCCACATCATCACAATGGCAAAATCTCATTTTTTAAAGGATTATTTTATTTTATTTATTTATTTTAAATTTTTTTAAGATTTTATTTCTTTATTTGACAGAGATCACAAGTAGGCAGAGGCAGGAAGAGAGAGAGGAAGGGAAGCAGGCTCCCTGCTGAGCAGAGAGCCTGATGTGGGGCTCCATCCCAGAACCCTGAGATCATGACCTGAGCTGAAGGTAGAGGCTTTAACCCACTGAGCCACCCAGGTGCCCAAGGTTTATTTGTTTTAGAGAGAGTGAGAGAGACAGAGAGATTGAGTGAGCACAGCAGGGAGGGTCAGAAGGAGATGGAGGCAGTAATCTCCACCAGACTTCTTGCTGAGCAAGGAGCCCAGCACAGGGCTTGATGCTAGGACCCTGAAATCATGCCCTGAGCTGATATTGAGAGTCAGATGCTTAACTGTATGAGCTGCCCAGGTGCCCCTCATTCTCTTTTTATGGCTGACTTATAGTCCACTGTGTGTGTGTGTGTATGCACTAAATTTTCTTCAACCATTCATTCATCAGTGGACACTTGGGATGATGAAGCTGATTTTTTTAATAGTTATAGAATTTTTATGTCATGTAAAACAATATTCCTTTTGTTGTTCTTTAAAATAATTGATTATTCAGATAAGGTTTGATGGTATTAGGCATTAGGTATTAGTTAAGCAAAGAAGAATCATCCCCATTCCTGCAACCTGAGGTTTGCCAAACTCATCCCTTGGAGGTTGACCAATCTTTAAAGATGGAAACCACCTTATTCTGTGTTTTTCTAATGTTTTCAAGTTCTGGTGGATATCTGACTTTGCATAATCACTCTGGTGCTCTCAGGGCAGAGAGAAATAAGTAGATTTTACTCATCACTTATTAGCCTCAACAACTTTTAAACAATTTTTTTATAAATCATATTTGTATTATTTGAAGACATTTCCCACGGAAACTGAACAAGGGCACATGGAGGTTTTATGCCTGATTGTCTATAGCTCCCCAGGTACAAGCCAGTATATATGGCAGAATCAGGACCAGGTATTTGTTTGTATACATTATCCATCTTCACCTCTTTTTTTTTTAAAATTTTGACTCCATTAATCTACCTAAGAGAGAATGAGAGAGAGCACCAGAAGGGGGAGGGCCAAAGAGAGAAGCAGACTCCCCACTGAGCAGAGAACCAGATGGGAATCTTGGGACTCCATGATCAAGGAGAAGGCAGTCACTCAACTGACTAAGCCACTCAGGCATCCTCATCTCTTTCTCTTCTTACCCAGATTTCTTTATTCCTTTCCATATACCCTCCCCCTGTCGCTCCCTATCTTGACTTCATTTGCCAAATAATGGACTCTGACAGGCACATTGCTTGCCCTAGAGGGCACTGAGATCTACTTTAAAAAACACAAGATAGGGGCACCATGGTGGCTCAGTGGATTAAGCCTCTGCCTTAGGCTGAGGCCATGATCTAAGGGTCCTTGGATGGAGCCCCACATAGGGCTTTCTACTCCGAGGGGAGCCTGCTCCCCCCACCCCTGCCTGCCTCTCTGCCTACTTGTGATCTCTCCCTCTCTCTCTCTCTGTCAAATAATAAATACAATCTTATAAAAATAAAAGACACATGATAAGTAAGTCAATCACAAAACAATATGCCGAGCAGTAGAGCAAAAATATGAAGGAGATGAATATTCAGTTGATCGGATTTCTGTAAGACAAACAGTTGCCTTTCCTGAGTCAAGGTACAATACTTAGCACTTGAATTCCGCAATCAGATTTACTTTCAAGTCTTTTCTTAACCACTGATTAACTGTGTGACCTTTGATAACTTTCTTATTGTGGATTGCTTTGTAATTCTTAGAGAAGGAAGATGCAATCAGACAAGCACTGCCCCTTCTTCCTACTTATAAATCCTTGGGAACGTCTCTCTACCTAAAGGAAAAATCATTTTCCTTCACTCATAGCACTCTGACACTGCATGTGTAAGTTTCCCTCCCCCAAACCAACTAATTCTTCAACTCTCTGGATACTAATTCTTTTTCTTGCAATTCAATTATGAGGCTAACTAGCTGGAGACTCTACTAACTAGCTGGAGACCCCAGAAGTTAAGGGCTCAGTTCTACAAGATGTCCCATGACACCAGACGCCGGTCACAAGGTTTAGGTTGTTGCCTATACTTCTGATCAACCACTTATGAATTGGGAGTTCTACAACACCCTCCTTATGTACCATAATTTGCTGTAAAGACTCCAAGAACTCAGGGAAAGACTTATGTCCATTGTTTTATTATAAAGGATATGAAAAAAGATACAGATGAACAGCAAGATAAAGAGGTAGTAGGGCAAGGTCTGGGAGCATCTCAAGCACAGGGACTTCTGTCCCCCTTGATGTTGGGGTGAGCCAACATCCCAGCATGTGAATGTAGTCTCCAACCTAGAAGTTCTTAGTTTAGGTACTTTCATGGAGGCTTTTCACATAGTTATGATTGATTTATTAACTTAATCTCCAGCTCTTCTTTCTTCCTTGGAGGATGGGGGATGGGGCAGAAAGTTCCAAACTTCTAATCATGTTTGGATGGTTGGCCAAACATTTTGGTTTCATTCTTAGAGGAGTTCCTATTAAAGGTCTGGTGTTGGTGTTTCCCAGCTGTTAATCTCCGCTATTCTTAGTACTTTACTTTACAGTTTATTTCAAAATATTCTGGATGCATCCTGCTTGTGTCAGACGTGGTCATCACACGCCTCCAATTGCCTTTGTTATCAGTATTGCTTTCTGGCTTCACATTTTCTACAAGCTAAGATTCCCAGTGCAGGGAAAATGCTTTCACTTTCTAAGGAATGAGAGGACTAGTCTACCAATAATTCTCCCACATCAGAGCATCTTCATTAACCTGTATAGAGAATGAAAATGGTTATTTTTACTACTTCACTCATTCATTCAAAGCTAAGTCATTGGGGGTGGATCATTGAGAGTCTAACTCTGTGCTTGTCACAAAATAGGGAGGGAGGGAGGGAGGGAGAGAGAGGGAGGGAGAGAGAGAGAAGACAAAATATAACCTTTAATTTCAAGGAGCTTAAAGTCAAGTCAACCAGATGGTAACAGCCTAGTGTAATGTGTGCTGTAAGGAGAAGGAAGCACACAGGAGAGGCAGGATGGACAAGGGGTTAAGAGCACTGATTCTGGAACAGACTACCAGGTTCCAACTTTGGCTTCACTACTTACCAGCTGTTGGAACAAGTTATCTAACATCATTGTGACTTGGGTTTTCCCATGGTTAAAATGGGGTGTAAGGGACTCTAGCTTGTAGTTAAGATTTAAATGAATTAAAATGGGTAAAATGCTTAGATTAGTACCTGGCATAAAGCGACTCAATCAATTTTGTTACTAATACAGAAGGTGCACTTAACCTTGTGTGTGTGGTTGGTGTGTGGTGGAAGCTAGGTAAAAAGAAAGACAGAAAGAGTTTCTTGAGGTACTTATAGATATAAGCCTTAAAGATTTCTTTCCTCAACAAATGCATACCAGGTATTTGCTATGCAGCAGGCCCTAGAGGAATCCATGTAAAACAACAGGTTGAAATATATAGAAGGGAAACTTCCTAGGCAACAAGAACAGCAGGTTCAAAGCCATGACCATGGGCTAGATCAAGCCATTCCTGGAAGTGCACATAGTTCAGTGTGAGGGAGAACAGGGCTAGAGTTGAAGTAGAGCAGATGATAACACAAGGGAGTGGGAGTGTATCAGATTGTAGAGAGTCTTGTCTATCACACTGTAGCATTTGATATTTATCCCATAGACATAGGAGCCAAGGAAGATTTTAAGTCCAGGAGTGACTGTGATCTTATCTGTGTCCTTTCCAATACTACTCTGGTGATAATATTAATCTGAGCAAACACAATGTTCCTTAGGAAGTGAGTTCTCCCTCAAAGCTCCTTACAGGAGAGGGGTGGGATGGATTTTATGCAAATCAAAACTAATGGAATTTGAAATAAAAGCACTTACAAATTCTAAAGTGAAAGTGAGTTTTCCACATGTGATTAGAGCATGATGTATCATCTCAAAGAGAAACAGCTGATAATCCGTGAGACTCTCAGCACAAAATAACCATCCAGGGTTGGTCCTTCTGGAACCGATCCCATATTCTTTTTGTGTCTCATTCGTTCATTTAATCAAGAAACATTTATTGTGCCAGGCACTTCTCTAAACAACAATAATAAAAATATTTCTGACCGCTGGAAGACAGGCAGATAATAAACATTAAAGATAATAAGTTAATCACATGAAATATTAAAAAGAGATGAGTATAAATTAAATTTTAAAAATGAACCAGTGTAAGGAACCTTGGATTGTCCATTCATGATAGGAAACATAATAGCATGATTTCAGCCCAGATGAAAGGAACTGCAAAGCCATCTGCAGTATACAATCCTTGATAAACTCTGTAGTGGGTGCAAAGTCCTCTCAGTACACTTGGGTCTAAGCTGCAGAAAGACAGCTACCCCTGAAAAATTGCATCTGAACACATATACATACATATATATTGGAATAATTTATAAATATGTTTATATATATATTTATATATAATATATTTTATATTTTATAAATATATATTAAATATATTATATATAATATATATTATATATAATAAACATTACATAAACCAAGATTTTTACAGCCTGTGTAAGTTTGTTTTGAACAATGTGTGAACAAGGCTTAAAATGGGCTGGAACATTTTCTACCCATTACTTCCACAATAAACATGGCCAGTGACTGGGGGTGGGGGTTGTATGTAAATGTGTGTATGTGTGTGTGTGTGTGTGTGTGTGTGTGTGTGTGTGTGTGTGTGTGTTTTGGATAGCATCTCTTGCTGGGAACCGAGTCTGCCAGAGCCCTATTCTTCTACAGCTTGTCTTGATAACAGCCGAACCCCACAGGAACCTCAATTAAAAAAAAAAAAAAATCACAAAACAAACAAAAGTCCTTCAACAACATAGTATCATGGAGTGGTGTGTCCTTTGTCACTCATCTACCCTTCATGTAGACCTGACTCCAAGGGGGAAGGCCACCTATGGAATCATCTGCACCCATCAGTCAGTTCTGCAAAGTACATCACTCAACTCAATCTGGTTTGGTTCCAAATCCCCTTCCTGATTACTCTCTGGCAAAAACAAACAAACAACAGCAACAACAACAAAAGCACCCACTATTAGGGCTGTATGGAAGTCATGCTCTCAGCGCAGATATCCGATAAACACTCCCACATATCATAGCCTTCTCAATGGCTAAGCCATATTTCAGAGTCCTTCTTGCCTGCATTTTCCCTAGTTGCACTTTGAGGATTGGAAAGCCCTTGTCTTTGCAGCCTCAGACAGCTGAAACCACTGGGGCAAATGGTGCAGAGGCTGCTGACCTGCAGCTGCAGAAGTCCAGGAGGGCTACACAAATGTTCAGGATTGCTCAGGAGGCCAGGTGATGCCTGGGGCTTCCCAATTTGCACAGCCCTGGCACCCTGCCATGCGCAGCTCCAACCTAAGACCTCCTGAGTGGGGGCCCGGGGTCCGGGTTGTGGGGGTTTTTTTGGGAGGGCGGGCAGGGACGCAGCCAGGTGCTCTTGGGCTGGTCAGCGGGAGAGGCGCGCGTTGGTGCCCTAGAGGTTCCCATTCATGACACGGGCCCCTGAGTCGCAGGCTAGCAAGGTCCGTCGGCTGCCTGTCCCCCAGCAGATCTCTGCAAGCAGAGAAAGACACCCAGCCTGGCTGCGCCCCAGTTGGAGGAAGCGGTCAGGACCTGCAGCCCATGGTGCCAAGCACAGCGGCGGTGCATGGCCCCGATGGGAGGCACGCCGGTAGCACCCGGAACCCGGCTCCCAGCCTGAGCGCGACAGCCGCCTAGACCCGCGCGTCCTCGCCTATTTGGCCAGCTTCCCCCGGACATGACTGTGCGGCCTCTTCCTGGGCTGGGATTTGCGGGAAAGTCTTCTTCATGCAAGCGATGTCCCCCCAGCAGGACACTTTAGGGGAGCAGCCAGGGCCCTCCTCTTCTCTGACAGGCGAGTCTGGGACCTCAGGAGGCCCGGGCACCAAGAACGTGAGGACATGGAGCTGCTCCTGCTGCCGCTGCCTCTGCCGCCCCCACCCTCTCCATGCGCGCGCCCTCTGTGCCGCAACCGCCGCGCTCGAGATCGCCGCCTGGGGGATTTAACGCTCCGGACTAGCGGCTCCTGGCCTGCAGCCTGAGTTCCCTGATATTCTGCCATCCCCGCCCTCCAGCGCCCAGGTCTGGCAAGTCACCCCGAGTCCCCGGGTTTCCAGTCTAGAGTCTTAAAGGCTCTCGGAGGGGCCCCCAGTCTGGCTCCTCATCTCCGTCTGCCGCCGGACTGATGGCCGGGCCCCTCCTTCAATCTGGGCCCGCGGACGGACACTGGGGCTTCGTCTTTCCCCGGCCCCCACCCTCCCTGAGGGTTTGGCCTCTGGGTGCCCCCGAGGTCCCCCTGGCGCTCACCATCTGCAGACAGGGTCCCCTCCAAGTCGTCAGGGCCCGCGGCTTCCGCTGGCCTCTGCAACCCGCGCTGAGGAAAGTAGGCGGAGGGGCTGCAGCGCTGGGCCTCCCACCTGGAGGCTGAGGTGCAGCCACTGCGAGGTTTTTTCTGGTGGGTGGGGTGGGGGGAGGTCCCTGCGCCCGCACCGTGCTTCCACCAAGGTTCCGGGGCTCGGGGGTGGTGGTCTGACTCACATGTGTGCTTGGGATGCTCATGGTCCATCCCGCAGGGGCACGGAGGTTTGGTTAGGCAGGAACCGGCCTGGCTGGGCGGTGGACTGCGGAGGAGGGTCCCAGGCCCGCACAGGGGCCTTCGCACTGGGGGTCCCTTGGTCCCCAGGCTGCTGCGGGCTGGATAGGGGCCCGGGCGGGGGCATGGGGCAGCCCGCGGGTGCTCTGTCAGAGTCTGGAGCGGGGACTCTGGCGACCACTTGGAGCTTTTGGTCCTGGTGCACAGGGCGGCCCTGTCTGTGGCGTGCTGGTGCAGACCAGCCAGGTGTCTGGAAAGGGTCCCCTGAGCAAGAATACATGGCTCAGAGTCGCAGAACTCTGCAGCCCATCTGTGTATTGGCGGCATTTGGGTTTTCTGGCCCTGTCCACTCCTCCTCCACCCCTCCCCCAAAGACCTACTATTTGGACCCCCTATTTTGCCCTGTGTCCTGGTGGTGCCCCTCCAGTTTCTCTGGAAACCAACTGGGATTAGAGGAGTCACTGAACTGTTGCATAAGAAATGTCTGGAGGTACCAGGTGTCTATTGTGAGAACCTGGAGGGGCGACGGGGAACTTCTGATGGTCCAGACCTCACAGCCTTTCCTGAGTCCACGCACCAGGATCCCAGGTTGGCAAGAGGTCATTTGAGGAGAGGGGAGATGCTGTTCTGAGTATGGAAGGGAATGGGCCTCCCTGGGATCTTGACTGTGTTGCGGGGCACCTAGGGATGCCTGTGCACTTGATGATGTATGGGCCTAAGTGCTGGTGTCCTTTGATATATTGAGACTGTCTGTGGAGTGTCCTTGTGGCTTTTCCCCTTCTGAAATGAGATGCAGGGATATGTGTGTGTGTGTGTGTGTGTGTGTGAGAGAGAGAGAGAGAGAGAGAGAGAGAAAATTCACCAAGTTAGCACCACATTCAGGAATGTTCGGAGTAATTGACATGGACTTTAAAGCACTTTTCTTTTATTCTTGTAAACTTAAGCATTTGGGGGAAAATCAAAGATTGATACTCCTGAGCAGTTTTCTTCCTTTCCTAAGGGAAATTAAGCATTCTGGCAAAGGATATTTGAGTAGCTTGATCATTTAACAAGTAGTACTTACCCAATAAATGAAAGATTACTTGCATCTTAAGCCGTTGTCCTCAAGATGCTGTCTTTCATTATATATCTTAATGGGCTGCCACATTATCACCTCTCTCTCTCTCTCTCTCTCTCTCTCTTTCTCTCTTTCTTTCCAAAGGAAATAGAGTTTGCTAATCTGGGCATTCTGTAGCTCTTTACTTCCTTTGGGGCAAAGACAAGGTGAAGCACTTTTTTGTTGTTTTTTAATTTTTTTTTCCATAAAAGTGCACCTCTCTCATTTTAAATATTAGCAGGCATGCCTTGATTTCAGACCTCCATATTAGGATTGATTATTATTCTATTGATGATTAGGAAATAATCATAATAAAGAATTTTTCTAAACTGTAGTTCATGCAATCATTGCCATTTATACTCTTACAGACACTAGTCCTCAGGTAACCAAAATACTCAGCAAACTCATCTATGTGTTCCATCTTGCCCTTTTGGGTTTTGATAGTTTTTGTGAGCCATGAGACTTATTTCCTAAAAAGTCTACTACGTGATTGCAGTATGTGTTGTAGTGTTAATTACCAAGGTGTGGATCAATGTTGTTTAAATTGCTAGTTACAATCAAAATTATAAAAAAAAAAGAAAAGAAAAAGAAATCCTAACAAATTAGTAATGGTGAGAACAGTTTTGTATTACTTCTTTTTCTCCATTTCACATATGTATCCGTATTTGGGGTAGTGATATAAAACACGTTTTTGTTAGTTTGCTTGTTTGTTTTTCTGAACGATCATTACATAGAGTCAGTTCGTCTGGCTTTTAGTTCTAGTTCTGTTACTCTCTTGATGATCTTAAGGAAATCACTGGACTTGTTTCAGTTTCTTCCTTTGTAAACGGGAATCAAAGGGTAATGCTGCAGAAAGTGCTTTGAAAAATGCATAGATGCCAATTATTTCTTTTATTCTAAGAATACAGGGTGATGTTTAAGAGATAAAGCAGAACAGTAGCATCTTTCAAACTAGTCATTCTGAGAGACTGTTAATCCAGTGGTACCGCCATTGCCTCTAATGAAGTTCATATTCCCCGAAATTACTGTTAAGGAGGCAATTACATACAATGTGGTGAAATTTCGAGTGCGGTGACCCAGGTTCAAGTCTTCACTGTGTTGGTCCTATTTTTCTGACCTTCACCTTCAGTTTCCTATTTATACAATGAACATGACAGTAGTACCTATTATTCAAGATGGTTGGGAGTATTAACTGTGAAATGGAGTGAATACTGTCATAGAATAAGCACACAGTATTAGGTCTTACAGTTAGTAGTTTCTCCCATATTTGCGGTTCATACTGTTGTCCCACTTGTTCAAGCTAAAATCTATGGTTCATTTTTAACTCCTTCATTTCCTTACCTCTACCACAACCATCAGAAAGGCCAGTCAACTATTACTTCACAACATAACTTTACTTTCTCCACTTCCTCTGTACTGCTGCCGCGTAGCCCAAGCCAGACCACCACCGTCTCTCACATGTACCTTTCCAGAAACTCCGTAACTTTTCTAACACCTTCCTTGCTCTTGCCTGGCCCGGTTTTCACTTCACAGCACCAGAGTGATCTGTAAAAATGTGCACTGATCAGACTGCTCCCTGCCTTGAAATCCTATAGTGGCTTTCCATCATACTTAGATAAAATTCAGACACCTTTTCTTAGCCTTCTCTATTTCTCCCTCCTTACCTACCTTTTCCACCTTGTGTATTCTCCAGCCACATGGGCCTTCTTTTGCACGCATCAGGTCTTCCAATTAATTCCTGTCCTGAGGCCTTGGGTGTTGCTCCTCCCTCGGCTTCTGCCACAGGTCTCTGCAGTGTTGGCGCTCTCGTGTTCAGATGTCTGGTCCTCTCAGAGGCCTGTGCTGACTACCTAAGTGGAAGTTGCTGCCCTCACTCATGCTCCATACCTCTGTTTGCTTTTCATCTTAGCATTCATCCTTGCCTCTTTTCTTATTTACTTCTCATGTGACCTGAACCCTTTGCCAGATTGTGAAAACCATGAGAATTGTGATCTTATTTTCTGTATTGTTGAAGACTGCCTCTCTAGTGTTTAGGACAGTGCATTCATGAGGTACTCCATAAACACCGCTTGGGTTATACAGCAGTGAACAGGACAGATGTAGCCCATGTTCAGAGTGTTTTATTTAGACCAGGATCAGCAAATCCTTTCTTAAAGGGACAGATAGCAAATTATGTAGATTTGTAGATAATAAGGCCTCTATTGCAACTATCGACTTTGCCCTGGTAGCACCATAGCAGCCACTTACAGTATGTAAATGACTGGGCATAAGTGTGTTCCAATAAAAAATGGGTTTAGAAGAACAGGCAGTGTGTCCCTGGTATATAGTTTGCTCAGCCCCTGCTTTAGAGCATTGCTGCTGACTAGAACTATCTGTGCTGATAGTACTGCTCTTTATCTACAATGTCCAATCTGATAGCCACTAGCTACATGTGGCTATTGAGCACTTGACTTGTGGCTGGTACAACTGAGGAACAGCTTTATTGAGGTATAATTGACATACAGGAAACTGTACATATTTGAGGTCTATACACCAGGAAGCTTTGGCACATGTATATATTGATGAAACCATCATGGTCAAGACAGTGAACATACTTATAATCTCCCAAATTTTATGTCCCTTGTGAATCACTTGTTGCTCCCCATTCCTAGGAAACCACCAGTCTGTTTTCTGTCATTGTAGATTATTTTGCATTTTCAAGAATTATATATAAATAGAATCATACTATGTATTTTTAACATCTTTAATTCAATATAATTATTTCATGATTCACCCGTGTATTTGCATTTATCAGTGCTTCATTTCATTGGTGAGTAGTATTCCATCATGCAAAGAAGCCATAGCTTGTTTATCCATTCACCTAGTAGTGGATATTCGGGTTGTTTCCAGGTTTTGGCTACTATACGTAAAGTTACTATGAACATACATGTATAAGTCTTTGTCTGGACCAACACTTTCATTTCTTTTGGGTAAACACTTAGGGGTTGAATGGCTGGGTCATATTTTATCTGTAAATTTAACTTTTTAAGAAAATATCCAGTTGTTTTCCAAAGTGGTTTTATATTCTTACCAACAGTAGTGTAAGAGTACAATTTCTCCACATCTTCACCCAGACTTACTGTCCTTTTGATTATAGCCATCGTAGAGGGAATGATATGGCAGTTCAATGTGGCTTTGATTGGCATTTTCCTAATGACTAGTGATGGTGAAAATCTTTTTACGTGCTTATCATTCATATGTTAAGTTGAGTAAAGTTCATATTCAAAGATTTTGCCCAATTTAGTTGGATTTTTAGTTTTTATATTACTGAGTTTTGAGAGTTTTATATTCTGATTCAAGTTCTTTATCATATATGTGATTTACAAATATTTTCTCCCATTATGTGGCTAGTCATTTTATTCTTTTCACAGTGTTTTTAAAGGAACAGAGTTCTCAATTTTAATGAAATCAAAGTCATCATTTTTCTGTAATTTTACTTAATTATCATTTATTTGAATTTAAATTTGAGTTGCCACAGGTGTCTATTGGATACTAGAATGGACAGTGCATGTTGATAGAAAGAGACAAATGCTATATTAACAAGAATTAATAAATGGTGCTAACTCTTTTTTTTAACTCTTATTAAAAAAAAAAAAACATGGAAATGGAGCTAGGCCACTCTCATTAAGGTTTCCAGGAAGGCCTCTTTTAAGTGAGGATTTACTCTTTTGTGAGTGAAAACAAGATGCTGTAAAAAAGATTTTAAGAAGTGGGAGCAATTATTCAAGGATCCTGTGGTAGGAAAGGAGCCAGTGTGTAGAGGCCATATAAGAAGCTATTCTCTTTATTTTATAGCCACATTTAGTATTTTAACCTGAAGCAGAATCACATACCTGGTTCATCCGCATTTATTCACTAGTCAGATGATTTGATTATTTCTAGAAATCAAGGATTTTCTGTCACTTAGACTCTACAGAATAATGCACAAGAGATTTTTCTAGTAATTTCTAAACTAAAGACCGTAGTCAGAGATACAGAAGGACACTACATAATTCTTAAAGTGACTATCCACCAAGATGATTTGACATCTTTTATAATTAACAATTGTAAATATCTACACCCTCACTATGGGAGCAGCCAATTACATAAGAAAACTATTTATCAAGATAAAGAGTCAAATTGATATGAATACATTGATAGTAGGAGATCTTAATATGCCTCTCTCAGTAATAGACAGATCAGCAAAGGAGAAAATTAATAAATAAGAGCATTGAATGAAACATTGGGCCAGATGGACCTCATAGACATATAAAGAACATTCCACCCTAAAACAACAGAATACTCATTTTTCTCAAGTGATGATGTCTTTCTCAAGACATGATGCTTTATATGGAAATCCCCAAAGACTCCACCCCTAACCTACTAGAACTCATACAGCAATTCAGTAATGTGGCAGGATACAAAATCAGTGGCTTTCTTATACACTAACAATGAAAATACAGAAAGGGAAATTATAGAATTGATTCCATTTACTATAGCACCAAGAAACATAAGATACCTGGGAATAAACCTAACCAAGGAGGTAAAGGACCTGTACTTGAGGAACTCCAGAACACTCATGAAAGAAATTGAAGAAGACACAAAAAGATGAAGACCATTCCATGCTCTTGGATCAGAAGAATAAACATGGTTAAAACGTCTATACTGCCTAGAGCAATCTATACTTTTAATGCCATTCTGATCAAAATTCCACTGGTATTTTTCAAAGAGCTGGAGCAAATAATCCTAAAATTTGTATGGAATCAGAAGAGACTCCGAATTGCTTAAGAAATTGTTGAAAAACAAAAACAAAACTGGTGGCATCACGTTATGCGATTTCAAGCTTTACTACAAAGCTGTGATCACCAAGACAGCATGGTAGTGGCATAAAAACAGACACATAGACCAGTGGAACAGAGTGGAGAGCCCAGATATGGACCTTCAACTCTATCTTCAAATAATCTTTGACAAAGCAGGAAAGATATATAATAGAAAAAAGACAGTCTCTTCAATAAATGGTGCTGGGAAAACTGGACAGTGATATGTAGAAGAATGAAACTCGACCATTCTCTACACCGTACACAAAGATAAACTCAAAATGGATAATAGACCTCAACGTGAGACAGGAATCCATCAGAATCCTAGAGGAGATAATAGGCAATAACGTCTTTGATATCAGCCACAGCAACTTTTTTCAATATATGTCTCCAAAGGCAAAGGAAACAAAAGCGAAAATGAACTTTTGGGACTTCATGAAGATCAAAAGCTTCTGCACAGCAAAGGAAACAGTCAACAAAACAGAAAGGCAACCCACGGAATGGGAGAAGATATTTGCAAATGACAGTACAGACAAAAGGTCGATATCCAGGATCTATAAGAACTCCTCAAACTCAACACACACAAATCAGATAATCATTTCATAAAATGGGCAGAAGATATGAACAGACACTTCTCCATTGAAGACATACAAATGGCTCTCACACACATGAAAAAATGTTCATCATCACTACTTCATCAGGGAGATTCAAATTAAAACCATATTGAGGGGTCCCTGGGTGGCTCAGTGGGTTAAAGCCTCTGACTTCGCCTAGGGTCATGATCTCAGGGTCCTGGGATCGAATCCCACATCCGGCTCTCTGCTCAGCAGGGAGACTGCTGCTTCCTCTCTCTCTGTCTGCCTCTCTTCCTATTTGTGATCTCTGTCTGTCAAATAAATAAATAAAATATTTAATAAAAATAAAAAAATAACTAAAACCATATTGAGATATCACCTGACACCAGTTACAATGGCCAAAATTGGCAAGATAGGAAACAATGTGTGTTGGAGAGGATGTGGAGTAAGGGGAAACCTCTTACACTGTTGGTGAGAATGCAAGTTGGTGCAGCCTCTTTGGAGAACAGTGTGGAGATTCCCCAGGGAACTACAAATAGAGCTTCCCTATGACCCTGCAATTGCATTGCTGGGTATTTACCCCAAAGATACAGATGTAGTGAAAAGAAAAGCCATCTGTACCCCAATGTTTATTGAAGCAATGGCCACGGTCGCCAAACTGTGGAAAGAAACAAGATGCCCTTCAATGGACGAATGGATAAGGAAGATGTGGTACATATACACGATGGAGTATTATGCTTCCATCAGAAAGGATGAATACCCAACTTTTGTAGCAACATGGACGGGACTGGAAGAATTATGCTGAGCGAAATAAGTCAAACATAGGGAGTCAAGTATCATATGGTTTCACTTATTTGTGGAGCATAACAAAGAACATGGAGGACATGGGGAGATGGAGAGGAGAAGGGAGTTGAGGGAAACTGGAAGGGGAGATGAACCATGAGAGACTATGGACTCTGAAAAACAACCAGAGGGTTTTGAAGGGGCAGGGGGTGGGAGGTTGGGGAACCAGGTGTTGGGTAATAGGGAGGGTATATATTGCATGGAGCACTGGGTGTCGTGCAAAAACAATGAATACTGTTACACTGAAAATAAATAAAATTGAATCATACAGAAAAAAAAAGATAAGTGTTATACTAGCATGAAGAACAGAGTGTCCAGAACCAAACACACACTTATACAGCCAAATGAATATGTGAGAATGGCGCAGAGACAATTAAGAAGGACAGAAAAATGTTTTCAGAAACAGCACTAAAGCAACTGTAGATCCATATGCAGTGTAAGTATCAACACTGATCTCATATGAGACAGAAAAATGAACTCAAAATGGATCAGAGCCCTACATGTAAAATCAGAAATGATAACAATTGTACCATAAGGCACAAAAAGAGGTGTTGTCCTTGGGTCTAGGGGAAAAAAAAAACCTAATAGTAGATAGAATACACAGAAGTATAAACAAAGAAAAGATATATTTCATCATAATTGAAAACCTGGCTCTTGGAAAGACATTGTGAACCTAATGAAAAGGAAGCTACATACTGGAGAAAAATATTCACAAAACACGTGGCTCAATAAGGGACTTTTATTTAGAACTACACTGCCAACTTAATTTTCTGATAAGAGGGGGAACCCTCTTACACTGTTCGTGGGAATGTAAGCTGGTACAGCCACTCTGGAATACAGTTGGAGGTTTCTCATGATGTTAAAAAAAGGCTATCCTATGGACCTAGCAATTGCACTACTAAGTATTGACCCCAAAGATACAGATGTAGTGAAAAAAAGGGGTACATGCACCTCAATGTTCATAGCCACAATGTCCATGAAAGCCAAACTGTGGAAAGAGCTAAGATGTCCTTCAACAGATGAATGGATAAAGAAGTTGTGGTTCATATATACAATGGAATTTTACTCAGAATCAGAAAGGAAGAATACCCACCATTTGCACTGACATGGATGGAACTGGAGGGGATTATGCTAAGTGAAATAAGTCAATCAGAGAAAGACATTTATCAAACGTTCTCACTCATATGTGGAACCTAAGGAATGGGCAGAGGGCAATAGGGGGAGTTAGGAAAAACTGAAGGGGGATGAAATCAGAGAGGGAGAAAAACCATGAAAGACTGTGAACTCTGGGATACAAACCAAGGGTTACACAAGGGAGGAGGATGGGGGGATGGAGTGACGGGGTGATGAGTATTAAGGAGGGCATGTGTGGTGATGAGCACTGGGTGTGATACACAATTAATGAATTGTTGAACACTATACCAAAAAATAATGAGGTATCATATGTTGGTTAACTGAACATAATAAAATTAATTCATTTAAATGTAAGTTTCCAGTGGTTCGTGGCTACCATAATAAGCAGCATAGATCCAGAATTTATAAAGAATAATTAATATGCAGCAGTAAGACAAAAAAAAGAAAACAGGAAAACAACAACAAAACCTCAAAATCAACATGTGATGTGGATTGACACTTTACTAAAGATGATATATGGATTCCAAATAAACCCAAGAAAATATGCTCAATTTCATTAGTCATCAGGAAAATACAAATCAAATCCACAAAGAGGTATAACACACATACCCGAAAGACTAAAATTTTTCAGAGATGACCATACAACATGTTGGTGAAGATGTGGATCTGTGACTTTCATATGCTGCTACTAAGAATATGAAATGGTGAAAAGACTTTGGCAGAATCTTAATATATCTACCATACAGCCCAGGCACCCTAAGTCTTTGTACTTATCAAAATATAAAAACATATGAAGTAAAAGTACACACAAATGCTGTGCATGAATGTACAAAGCAGCTTTGTTTTTAATCTCGAAATTGTCAAAAGCCCTACCAGTAGGTAAGAGGGATAAACAAATTGTGGTATACCCATACTGTATAATACTGCTCAGCGATAAAAAGTAACATGGCATATTTATATGAAATTCTCAGAAATGCAAACTAACCTCAAGTGACCCCAAACCCATCACTGATGGTCTGAGGACAAGTTGGTAGGGCAGCAGGAAAGAATGAATCAAAAAGGCACACGGGGAACCTTTTGGAGGTTATGAAAATGTTCATTATCTTGATTGTAGTGGTAGGTTCATGGACATAATGCATAAAAATTCATCAAACTGCATACTTCAAATATGAGCACTTTACTGTCCATAATTATACTAGAATAACCTTAAAACAAAGAAAAAAAGATTAATGAAATAAAAACTAAACACACAATAGGGAAAATCAACAAAAGCAAAAGCTAGTTCTTTGAAAAGATAAATGAAACTGATGCATCTGTAGACTGATCTAGGAAGAAAAAGCATTCAGAAATTACTACTAAAAATAAAACAAATAAAAGGACAGTTCCTACATATAATAAACACTTAAAAATATTATGAATACCTTTGCGGTGATTAAGTTGACAACTGCAATGAAGTGTGCATATTCCTTGAAATAAACTAGTTACCAACACTAACTCAAGAAGGAGTGTTTTATTTTTGTTGAAGAATGAAAATCATAATTTAAAACCTTTCCATAAAAGAAACCCCTCAAGCCCTAGATCACTTTTCTAGTCAATTCAATGAAGCATTTTAGGAGGAAAGAGTGGCATTCCCTTATATACCCTTCTCGAAGGAGGAGGGAACACCCCCCAGCTCAGTTTATGAGTCCACCATTATCCTGGTGCCAAGACCAGACAAAGACAGGAGAGAAAAACTGCAGCCCTATCTCCCAACGTGTATGGACTGAAAATACTTGATAAACACACACATAACACTGCTCTAACTATAAGGAAACATCAGAAAAACCCAAATGAAGGACATTCTACTAAATGCCTCAAAATTTCAAGTTCATCAAAATAAGCAAGGTCTGAACAGCTGTCATACTCTAGAGGAGCTTAAGGAAGATATAATGACTGAATCTATATTGTACTTGGGATGAGATCTGGGATAGAAAAAGGACATTAGGTAAACATCTGTAAGTTCATACTTCAGTCAATAACAATGAATTGATGCTGGTTCATTAGTTGTGACAATTGTATTATGGTATTTTAAGATGTTTAAAACGTACACTTGGGACCCCTAGATGGCTCGGTGGGTTAAAGTCTCTGCCTTCAGCTAAGGTCATGATCCCAGGGCTCTGGGATCCAGCGCAGCATCAGGCTCTTTGCTCATCAGGGAGACTGCTTCCCTTTCTCTCTCTCTCTCTCTCTCTCTCTCTCTGCCTGCCCTCTGACTGCTTGTGATCTCCCTCTGTCAAGTAAATAAAATCTTTAAAAAGTAGTAAATAAAAGCTACACTGGCTGATGGCACTCAGAAACTCTGTAAATGTCTTGCAACTTTCCTATAAATCTGAATCTATTCTAGAATAAATGTTTATTTAAAAAGATCACTGCATCCTGCCACATTACTGAATTGCTGTATGAGTTCTAGTAGGTTAGGGGTGGAGTCGTTGGGGTTTTCCATATAAAGAATCATGTCATCTGCGAAGAGAGAGAGTTTGACTTCTTCCTTGCCAATTTGGATACCTTTTATTTCTCTTTGTTGTCTGATTGCCGTTGCTAGAACTTCTAATACTATGTTGAACAAGAGTGGTGAGAGTGGGCATCCTTGTCGTGTTCCTGATCTCAACAGGAAGGCTGCAAGCTTTTTCCCATTGAGGATGATATTTGCTGTGGGTCTTTCATAGATAGATTTGATGAAGTTCAGGAATGTTCCCTCTATTCCTATACTTTGATGCGTTTTCATCAGGAACAGATGCTGGATTTTGTCAAATGCTATTTCTGCATCAATTGAGAGGACCATGTGGTTCTTCTCTCTTCTCTTATTGATTTGTTCTATCACACTGATTGATTTGCGAATGTTGAACCAACCTTGCAACCCAGGGATGAATCCCACCTGGTCATGGTGGATAATCTTTTTAATGTGCTGCTGGATTCTGTTTGCTAGGATCTTGTTGAGAATCTTTGCATCCATATTCATCAGTGTTATTGGTCTACAATTCTCCTTTTTGATAGGGTCTTTGCCTGGTTTGGGTATCAGGGTAATGCCGGCTTCCTAAAAAGAGTCTGGAAGTTTTCCTTCTGCTTCAATTTTTTTGGAACAGCTTCAGGAGAATTGGTGTTATTTCTTCTTTGAAAGTTTGGTAGAATTCCCCAGGGAATCCGTCAGGTCCTGGGCTCTTGTTTTTTGGGAGGTTTTTATCACTGCTTCAATCTCGTTACTAGATATCTGTCTATTCAATTTCTTCCTGGTTCAATTTTGGGAGTTTGTAGTTTTCCAGGAATGCATCCATTTCATCTAGGTTGCTTAGCTTATTGGCATATAACTGTTGGTAATAATTTCTGATGATTGTTTCTATTTCCTTGGTGTTAGTTGTGATCTCTCCCTTTTCATTCATAATTTCATTAATTTGGGCTTTCTCTCTTTTCTTTTGGATTAGTGTGGTCAATGGTTTATCGATCTTATTGTTTCAAAAATCTGGCTTCTAGTTTCATTGATACGTTCTACTGTATCTCTGGTTTCTACCTCATTGATATCTGCTCTAATCTTGATTATTTCCCTTCTTGCGTGTGGAGTTGGTTTGATTTGTTGTTGATTCTCCAGTTCTTTAAGGTGTAGAGACAACTGGTGTATTCTGTATTTTTCAATTTTTTTGAGGGAGGCTTGGATGGCTATGTATTTCCCCCTTAGAACCACCTTTGCTGTATCCATAGGTTTTGGACCAAAGTGTCTTCATTCTCATTGGTTTCCATGAATTGTTTAAGTTCATCTTTGATCTCCTGGTTGATCCAAGCATTCTTAAGCAGGGCGGTCTTTAGCTTCCAGGTGTTTGAGTTCCTTCTGAACTTTTCCTTGTGATTGAGTTCCAGTTTCAAAGCATTGTGATCGGAGAATATGCAGGGAATAATGTCAGTCTTTTGGTATCAGTTGAGTCCTGCTTTGTGACCCAGTATGTGGTCTATTCTGGAGAAGGTTCCATGTGCACATGAGAAGAATGAGTATTCTGTTGTTTCCGGGTGGAATGTTCTGTATATGTCTATGAGGTCCATCTGGTCCAATGTTTCATTCAATGCTCTTATTTCTTTATTAATTTTCTGCTTTTGATGATCTGTCTGTTTTTGAGAGAGGCATATTAAGATCTCCTACTATTATTGTATTCATATCAATATGACTCTTTATCTTGATTAATAGTTTTCTTATGAAATTGGCTCCTCCCATATTGGGGGTGTAGATATTCAAAATTTTTAGATCATCTTGGAGGATAGTCCCTTTAAGAATTATGTAGTGTCCTTCTGTATCTCTGACTACAGTCTTTAGTTTAAAATCTAATTTATCTGTTATGAGAATCACTAACCCGGCCTTCTTTTGAGGCCCATTGGCATGAAAGATGCTTCTCCATCCCTTCACTTTCAGTCTGGGTGTACCTTAGGTTCAAAATGGGTCACTTCTAGGCAACATATGGATGGGTCCTGTTGTTTTATCCAATCTGCAACCGTGTGTCATTTTATGGGCGCATTTAGGCCATTCATATTGAGAGTGATTATTGAGAGATAGGTTTTGATTGACATCGTGTTACCTTTGAAGTCTTTCTGTCTGTAGATTGTCTCTATGTTACTGTTCAATGATATTTTTAGGATTTTTCTCTTTTATAGAACCCCTCTTAATATTTCCTTCAGTGTCGGATTGGTGGTTGCATCGTCTTTTAAGCCTTGCTGGTCTTGGAAACTCTTTATCTCTCCATCCATTTTACATGTCAGTCTTGCTGGATAGAGTATTCTTGGTTGTATGTTCTTCTCATTTAGTACTCTGAATATATTTTGTCAGCCCTTCCTGGCTTGCCAGGTTTCTGTGGAAAGGTCTGATGTTATTCTAACAGGCTTTCCTCTGTATGTGAGGAGCTTCTTTGTCGTAGCTGCTTTTAAGAGGGTCTGTCGTGAAACATAATTCCTCATTTTAACTATAAGGTGTCATGAAGACTTTGGAGAATCTAAAATCTTGGGAGGAAATCTCTCAGCATCTAGTACATGAATGTTGTTCCCATTTGTGAGATTGGGAAAATTTTCATAGACAACTTCTTCCACTATATCTTCTAGACTTCTTTCTTTTTCCTCCCCTTCAGGGATTCCAATAATTCTGACGTTGGAATGTTTCATGGCATCATTTATTTCCCTGATTCTGTTTTCGTGGCTTCTGAGCTGTTTGTTCCAGGCTTCCTCCTGATCCTTTCTCTCTATCTGTTTGTCATCCAGATCACAAATTCTATCTTCTGTCTCAGTTACCCTAGCTTTTAGAGAATTTAGATTAGATTGGAACTCATTGAGAGCATTTTGAACATCATCCCTGGTGGCTTTCAGTTCTGCCCTAATCAATTCCATTTGGTCATCCATGGCTTTCTCCAACCTAGCTATTGCCTAGATAATTGTTAGTCTGAATTCCTTTTCTGACATATTGTCTATGTCGATAGCCATTAGCTCTGTTGCAGAAGGTCCATCCTCTGTATTTTCCTTCTGTTGGGTATTCCTCCTCCTAGTCATTTTGGTAAGAGATGACTGAACAGATGCATTCGGACTTATTGATTGTGGTGCAGTCAATGGGCACCCTGGAACGCTTCTGTGCAATTAGGGTTCCCCACCCAAATGAGAGAAAAAAGAAAAGAAAAAGTAATAGAGAAGAAGAAAGAAAAGAAAGGGAAACGAAAAAAGGAAAAAAAATGAGAGAGAGAGAGAAAAAAAAATGTTCATCATCACTAGCCAACAGGGAGATTCAAATTAAAACAACATTGAGATACCACCTGACACCAGTTAGAATGGCCAAAATTAGCAAGACAGGGAACAACATGTGTTGGAGAGGATGTGGAGAAACGGGAACCCTCTTACACTGTTGGTGGGAATGCAAGTTAGTGCAGCCACTTTGGAGAACAGTGTGGAGATTCCTCAAGAACTTAAGAATAGAGATTTCCTATGACCCTGCAATTGCACTGCTGGGTATTTGCCCCAAAGATACAGATGTAGTGAAAAGAAGGGCCATCTGTACCCCAATGTTTATTGCAGCAATGGCCACAGTCGCCAAATTGTGGAAAGAACCAGGATGCCCTTCAATGGATGAATGGATAAGGAAGATTTGATCCATATACACGGTGGAGTATTATGCCTCCATCAGAAAGGATGAATACCCAACTTTTGTAGCAACATGGATAGGACTGGAAGAGATTATGCTGAGCGAAATAAGTCAAGCAGAGAGAGTCAAGGATCATATGGTCTCACTTATTTGTGGAGCATAACAAAGAACACGGAGGACATGGGGAGATGGAGAGGAGAGGGAGTTGAGGGAAACTGGAAGGGGAGATGAACCATGAGGGACTATGTACTCTGAAAAACAATCAGAGGGTTTTGAAGGGGCGGGGGCGGGGAGTGGGAGGTTGAGGAACAAGGTGGTGGGTAATAGGGAGGGCACGTACTGCATGGAGCACTGGGTGTGATGCCAAAACAATGAACACTGTTATGCTGTAAATAAACAAATAAAAAAAAATAAAAAGATCACTGTAATTACTTTATTAAGACTTAAAAAAACAAAGCAACAACAACAACATATGATCATTTCAAAGTTGCAAGGGAACTATTTGACAAAATTCAACACTCATACCTGAGAAAACACTACAAAACTAAAAAGACAATTCCTCAATTTAATACTGGACATCTTCAAAAAGACTATAGCTAGCTAACATCATATGTTATGGTGAAAGACTCTTTTCCTACCTAAACTGTGGAACCAAAAATGTTAAGTCTGTTCACATCAATTCTATTAAACAACATACTGGAGGTTCTAATGGTACAGAAACACTTACTATATGATCCAGTAATTTAACTCTGTGTATATTTACCCAAAAGACTGAAAACAGAAAAGCCTTGCATACAAACATTCACTGCAGTTTCCTTCATAATAGCCCTAAAGTGCAAACAACTCAAATGTCTATTGACAGACAAATGAAGAAGCTAACTGTGGTATATCCACAAATGGCATACTGCTTGGAAATAAAAAGGAACAAACTTCTGATGTATGTAACATGGAAGAATCTCAGATACATTCTACTGAGTCAAGGGAGACAGAGAAGAAAAACAAAACAAAACAAAAAACAAATCGGACAAAAGAAAAATATTTCCACTTGATAAAAGATAGAACTATCCTGAGCTCTATGGACCTCACAATCTAGGTTTCAAACTAATCGATTAAGAAGAAGGAATTGACATGCACCCAACTGAAGTGGAAAACAACACACAGCTCTCTTACTGAGTGACAGAAGAAGAGGACACAATATTAGGAAGGGACTGATGATTCACATAACTGGTAACATCCTTTTCAACAGACATGTCATACTTCCAAATATCTGATTTTTCAACAAGTCATAAAGAAAAGTCAGAGATCATATAACATACAATCATATTCTCTGGCAGAGGCCAGAAACTTAGATGGTAACATTAAAAATTACAGTAAACGTTGGGGAGGGTATGTGCTATGGTGAGTGCTGTGAAGTGTGTAAGCCTGGTGATTCACAGACCTGTACCTGTGGGGGAAAAATACATTATATGTTTATAAAAAAATAAGAAATAAATTTAAAAAAATTAACAAATTACAGTAAAAAGTGAAAATAAACCCAAGAACTACAAAATGCAATATACAACATTTCAACTTCCCTACTTTATACTAGAAAATACCCAGAGCTAAGTAACTAATTCCATTAAACAATGTAATTTTTAGCCTCTGTAAGTTGGAGATAAAAGTAGCTGAATCATTTCAAAGCCATTCTATAATTTCATTTAAGTGATGATCTCTCATCTGTTGTGTGCGACTACTTTGGACAGAATCTAATGGCCACAAAAAGGTTGTAATAGTAATAATGCCATTTCATAAACCTAGCTTCTAAAAATGTTCTTTATTGTATGAGATAGGAAATCCTAAAACTTGAAATGATTTTATTGAGATAGTATATAGTACATTTGGTAAGGTCACAAAATCAAAGATCATAGAGAAATGAGAGTTTTGGAGGAGAGAGGGTGGGTGAGTGGGAGGGTGGTGTCTTGGGTGAGACTGGTGGTGGGTATTAAGGAGGGCACATATTGCATGGAGCGCTGGGTGTGGTGCATAAACAATGAATAAACAATGAACTTTGGAAACGTGAAAAAAAATAAATTAATTTAAGACGTTAATATATATACATATACATATACATATGTACGTATACACACACACACACACAGACATAAATATGTAACTAGGAACATGGTAAATGATAAGCATTCAATTTAAATTGTAGCTTTTATTAGTGTTGTTAATACAAACACTTTGTCCTATACCATTAGAATTCACCATGTTGAAAATTTGCTCAATTGGCCAATAGGTTAATGTCACCATATTTATCCAGTCTTCAAAAGCTAGAATCTTCATTCGTACTTCCTTCTTTCTAACATCCACATCTAATTGTCACACTCTAAAGTTTTCCCCTTCAGCATGCTAGCTCCTCAATAACACTTGCCTGAATTTTTTTCAGCTGTCTCCTAAATAGCCTACCTGTCTGGACCATCTCTCTTCCCATCAATTCTTTGATAGAGCAGTCTTTCTAAAAACAAAAATTAAATCACATGATTAACTCTGATGTTCTTAGATTATAGCTCTACTGTCTAGAAATCCAAAGTCCTGACCTGACAAAGGTGATTCCCAATCTGGTCTTTGTTTTGCTATCCTCATCACCTGTCATTCTCACCTAAGAACTTTGAGCATTTGAATAGTACACTATGTCACCTGTTCCCTCTGCTAAAAGTCTCCTACTTATCCATCAAACCCCAGCATGGACAGTATCACCTCTAGGACACTTTCCCTCAAGGCCTAAGGCATTCGCTTTGTTGTTTTATTTCTACCTGCATGATAGCACTTATAGTCTATTAAAGTAAATTTATTTCTGACCTTATTTCCTTAGCTACTTGACTGTGAGCTCCCTGAAGGCTAGTATAGAAAAACTCTTATCTAGTAAGAGTGCTTCCCTCAGGGTGGGCAGTCTTTGAGTAAATAAATGACATTTTGTAGGAAAATGCTAGATCTCAGAAATAAAACATATACATTGTTACAACTACCAAAAGATGAGCATATTTATTCCTCAACACCATTCTTCCTGTTAAAAGTTAAAGCAAACCCATAGAATTGTATTTATTTTTAATACATTTGCATACATGATCTATAAATACAGTAAGTAGGGAGTATTTCTATCAGGCACAGCATCATACATGGTGTTTGTGATTCAATCATAAAATTACATACAGAAACTTTGAAGCCAACTGACAGAAAAGGGTATCAAGGTGGATATCCATGAATACAGACCAAAATTTCATTTTTAACCCTTGTATTTTTTAGATTTTCTAAAATGCACATATTTAACTTTCTAACAACTATGTATTGAATGAAAAAACAAGAAAATAGATACTCTGAAAAGCCATGTTTATCCAAAAGTTTAAGATGATTAAATCTCTCAATTATAGGGAATGTATCTCAGAAATCTGCTGAAGATCATGCTTATAGAAATTAATTTTTCCCCCAAAATGGAAGGGTTAGTTTTAATGAAGGAGGAAAAAAGCAACCCAAACCAAAGATACACAATTGCAAAATGAAGTGGACAACTGAAGCTTGGAAGCTATCCAGGTGTTTCAGGCTCAGGTGCTTTGGGGGGCCTCACAAGCCTCAAATTAGTGCCACAATCCTGTTCTTTGCTTTGTGTTTATATGCACATAATACTAACAATGCTGTTTGGCAACACATAAAAAACTCTTTCATTAATAAACTCATTAATAAAAAGACAACCGAATTAAAAATGCTCTAAGTTTTAAATAGAACCTTTCCCCCAAAAGATACAACTGGCAGGTAAACACATGAAAAGATGATCAATGTCATAATGAAATGAAAAGCAAAAAGAGTCGCCTCTTCATGCTGGCTGAGGCAGATATAGTCAAAAAGCCAGAAAATCACAAGGGTGCTTAAGGGCATGGTAAAAGCGGAGCTCTTCCATGTTGCTGGCGGGAGTGTATGACAGTACAGCTGTGCCGGAAAACAGTTCGGCAGCTCCTCAATGAGCTAAACAGAGGATTATCACAGGGCCCAACAATTCCACCACAGGTCTATACCCAAGAGAAATAAAACATATGTCCACACAAAAACTTGTATGTGGATTTTCACAGCAGCATTATTCATAATAGCTACAAAGTGGAAATTATCCAAATGCCCATGAACCGATCAGCAAATAAACCAAATGTGGTGTATCTACCACCTAATGAAATCTTATTTTACAATTGAAAGTAATGAAGGACTAATGTAAGGTACAACACGGAAGAACCATGAAAACGTTACACCAACTGGAAGAAGCCAGTCAAAAAAGACCACCCGTGCATGACTGCATTTATACAAAATGTCTAGAAGAGCTGAAGCTATAGGAACCAAAAAGAGATGAGTGGCTGCTTAGAACTGCACATGGGGAAGAAGGGACATGTGAGACAAAGCGGAAGGACAGCTAATGGCTATGGGGTTTCCTCAGGAGGGATGATAACTCTCTAAGTCTATGGTAATAGGGGGCGCCGGGATGGCTTCAGTTAGTTAAGCGCTGGACTCTTGGTTTCGGCTCGGGTCATGATCTTGCAGTCCTGGGGTAGAGCCCTATGTCCTGTCAGGCTCCCTGCGCAGCAGGAAGTCTGCTTCAGATCCCATCTTCCTCTCCCTCTGCTCCTCCCATCACTTTGTGCCAAGGCTCTCAACTTAAATAAAGAAATACTTAAAAGAAGATGACTGTGGGAATAGTGGCACAATTCTGTGAATATATTAAAAATAATTGAATTGTATACTTGTAATATTTTTTTGAGATTTTATTTATTTATTTGACACAGAGAGAGAGAGAGATCACAAGTAGACAGAGAAGCAGACAGAGAGAGAGGGGGAAGCAGGCTCCTCTTGAGCAGAGATTCCTGATGTGGGGCTAAATCTCAGGACCCTGATACCATGACCTGAGCTGAAGGCATAGTTTTAGCCCACTGAGCCACCCAGGTGCCCCTGAATTGTATACTTTAAATGGATGAGTTCTATGGCATAAACTGTATCTCAGTAAAACTGTTTAAAGAAAGGAAGAATGCCATCTGGCCCCCTTTCCAACAAAATACATGATCTGGGAAGTGAGCATTTTCATTTGCAAATGGAAACAGTATGTGTTCCCCTCTGTCCACCTCTAGCTGTAAGAGGACATAAAAAGTACATGGCAGAAACATTCTAGAAAGCTAGTTCAGTAAAGTGAAGATGACTGTTGGTTATCTATTGATGCCTAACAAATACCCCCAAACATAGCAGCTTAAAACAAGCACGTATTGTCTCACACAGTTTGTACTGGTCAGGAAAGAGTGAGTGGCTTAGCTGGCTAGTCCTGGTTCAGATCCCTTAGGAGGCTGCAGTCAAGTTGGGGCTGCAATCGCTGAAAACTTGGCTGGGGTTGGAATACCGGATTCCAAGCTCAGTCATATGGCTGCAGGTTGGAGGCTTCAGTTCCTCCCCTATCGGCCTCTACATAGGACTGTTCAGGACACTGTTTTCCACAGAACAAGAGATCAGAGAGACAGAGTATGACAACAATTAAGTCAGAAGCTCGGCCTTAATCTTACAAGTGATACACCATCACTTTTGCAATATTCTACTGGTTACACAGATCAGTTCTGATCAGTGTGGGAAGGCATTGGACAAGAGTGTGACTACCAGGAGGTGGGAATCACTAGGGTCATTATGGAGGCCAGCTACCAAAATAACATTCTATCAATAAGGAAACCAAAGATCCCACACAAGTGAATGCTTGACCTTTTCAATGAATGGATAGATGGGATTCGGAGTCCTTAGTAGGACCACGGACACACTCCTGGGGATGCAAACCTTGTGATAAAAAGTTTTGCAAGGAACAGTCATGCCATTTTCTGTTCTCCATGTGATGAAGCTACAATCCGTATAAAACAAAACTGAGAAGTTGACGACTGATGGGAGAAGTACATAAATGATGTAGTCAAACTCACTCTCCCCTCCTCCCTGCCACTGACAGATGACTAAACAGTCCTTTGTTGCAGGAAGGCTAGGTGACTCTACCAATGTCAAACACTGATTGAACAGGAACAAGATCCATTCTCTGTGTCTTCTCAATACACCAGAAGCTATACATCAGAGAACCAGAGGCAGGAACTCATAGTACAGATGATATTGTATACACGTGAGCATTACATCACATGCATTAAATGGCCAGTCACTCCAGAAATGATACTTCTTTTTGTGGTTTTCTGATACTGGCTCTGTTACTTTCCCAGGCAGTAGTGGACTCTTACCCTTATTTCCACTCCAACTGAGAGCTGTCCTACTTAGCTGGAAGTGAAACGACTCACTCATTCAGCTCAGTGAATATTACAGTCTCTGTTCTATACCCACTCCTGAACATGAAGATATGAAGAACAGAAGACATGGTTCCTTCACTCACAAAGCAGATAGTCAAGCTGATAAAACAAGGCCTAAACATGGAATGCTAAGAAAATTATGCCCCATGTGACAGGGCAGAGCAAGGATTTATGTATTTCAACAGTTTTATTTAATAAAGATCTTACATAATACTTACAGTGATCCAGATACATTATATTATCAATTCTCTGAAGTCCCTATGAGCTTATACTCATTTTATAGATGAGGAAAGCAGGCCCTGCAGAGGTTAAAGAACTTGTCAAAGTTTTCTGTCTTGTTAAGAAGCAGGGCCAGATTCTACCCTGGTAGGATGGCTGCAGGGTTTATACTTTCTTAACCAACATTCTATGAATCTTCTTGATCATAGGACAATTATTCTCCCACCTACCTCCT
Organism: Meles meles; assembly: GCF_922984935.1. Lineage (NCBI taxonomy): Eukaryota > Metazoa > Chordata > Mammalia > Carnivora > Mustelidae > Meles > Meles meles. The sequence goes on along the minus strand of NC_060068.1, from coordinate 19,661,260 downwards.
AAGTCCTTTTTCAGGGTTTGAGGGAAGGTCAGCAATGGAATTTTAAAGCTCCTCTGAGGAATCCTAGCTTTCAAGGGGCACAGGGGAAGGGAGGACCTAGTCCTGTAGAGTAAGGATGTTTGAGGACAGTGGCCATCCCTGTGGAGACGGGTGTGGAAGGGGAAGTAAATATCAATATTGAGACAGTCAGTGCTTTCCTGGTGCCAATATGAAAGATGAAACTGAATCATAACTGTAGTTAGGAAATTAAGCTATAGTTGCAAAGAAGAAATTAAATGGATACATTGATCTGCAAGTGCAAAAATAAATTAATTTGACTATCAATATCCACTAGAAAGTGGAGATTCTTAATATAATCTTCTAATGATGCCTTCGCAGCATCATGACATAGGAAAACAGCACAACATACCAGGAACAGATGTATCAGATTATTTTTCAAGAAGATGAAAAGTAGTTTGAAAAGAATAAGGTGATCTGTGGGTCTGAAAGCCTTTTTCCTTAAAAAAAGCAATAACTTCTATTTTGGTAAAAATTTGCCAACTTTGTCACGTTATAAAGCAATCGGTATCTCTTTCCATTGCAATCGAATTTTACACCTTTGGAAAATTTCCCTCACAAGGAAAGGCCTTGCAGGCCACTGGCAATCTTCAGGTATCTAATCTTACTTTGTGTTCTTCTGATCACACACCCTGAATTATCTATGCGTCTCTCCATGAAAACCAATGGATGCATGGTCCCTAACTGTAGGAAGAGGCCTACTGCAGAGCCGGCTGGTATAGAGTACAAGGCAGCACAATGATGAGTATCCGCACAGATTTTCTTCTAAGACAATGTGTCTATGCAGTTTATTTGTGACTTGAAAAGCTATTAAGGGGGGCACCTGGGTGGCTCAGTGGGTTAAGCCTCTGCCTTCAGCTCAGGTCATGATCTCAGGGTCCTGGGATCGAGCCCCACATCAGGCTCCCTGCTCAGCAGGGAATCTGCTTCCTCCTCTCTCTCTGCCTGCCTCTCTGCTTACTCGTGATCTCTCTCTGTCAAATAAATAAATAAATAAATCTTAAAAAAAGAAAAGCTATTAAGGATTTTTAAATAATTCCTCTAAAATTCAAAATTTTATTTCAAAATCTTGTACAAAGAATCTGTATCATGATATAGAAGGTATACAGAGTTCCAAAAGAAAGTCTAGTAACTGTCCATTCCTGTAAATTATATCTAACTGTTACCATAACTGTCTTAGGCTCCTCGGTATGAGAATGGCCTTTTTGAGGTCATTCAATTCATTCCAGTTATCCTGTCTGGGAATTTCACACTGAATAATCACAAGTGGAGGTGGTTTTTTATTCTGTTATGAAAGTAGACGTGGCCACTCTTCTTAGTAAAACACTCCAGAGTACAAATGCACTCTACTCCTTGCATATGGAAGGATGATGTGTTAGATGAGTATTAAAGTTATAATGATAAAATAACATAGAAGAAAAGGAAATGGGGTAATGAGAAGTGCATAGAACACAATGGGGGATATTCTAGGTAAGGTAATGTTAGTGTGTGTGCTTTTGCGTGGGGTGTGTGTGTGTGTGTGTGTGTGTGTGTGTGTGTAGCCATACACAACAGGAGTGATCTGGCCAAAAGGAAGCAGAAGCCAGCCAGCAAACAGCTGCTTGTCCTAGATATCCAACACCTTCGGATGTGGCTCACTCATCTTAGCATCCTTATCCCAAAGTGGCCAATTCTATATGTGTCTCATCTTGATTCATAGCATTGGCACATATGGCTCTCCTAGAGACCCTTATTCTGGAGGGGTCAAGCAAACCACGTCAATCCCCTTGTCTTAGCCCCTTAATTCCCAGAATCATTCCACACATACTTTGAACTTCTGCTTAGGGAGATCTGAGGAGTTGACAGGGTCTACCAAGTATAAATACCAGATGTCCTGAGTCAATATTGCATCAGGCCAGATCCATAAATATGATTATCTTATAAAATAAATTTAATATTAGAGTTCAGTTTAGCTTCTAGATTGCATCTTTCATCCTTTTTATTTCTAATTTGCCCTGGGGTTCAGACAGTTTTCCTACGTTCTATTTACTTCTACTTCTGTTTTTACTACTGCTACTACTAGCAATACTAATAGTATGACTACTACTAACAATAACCGTCATACACAGAACACTGATTACATGCTGGTGATTCCATTAAGGAATTTTCATATGGAAGACCCACTGAGCTGTCCTTACAATCTTAAGAGATAGCTAAGTATTCCTGGTTTAGAACCTTACAACATCATAAAGCTAGTAAGGACCAGTATCACGAGTCACACCTGGCAATCTGGCTCAAGAATCCATGCTCTTAGACTCTAGACCATAGTCATTCTGTTTGAACGATTCAAAGAATACACCATCAAAACCAGAGGACTGTCATTTCCAATCCCATCTCTAAGTCTATTAATCAACTGTGTGACCTAGAGCCAATCTTTTTTTTTTTTTTTAAAGATTTATTTGACAGAGAGAAATCACAAGAGAGGCAGGCAGAGAGAGAGAGAGGAAGGGAAGCAGGCCCTCCGCTGAGCAGAGAGCCCAATGCGGGACTTGATCCCAGGACCCCGAGATCATGACCTGAGCCAAAGGCAGCGGCGTAACCCACTGATCCACCCAGGCGCCCCTAGAGCCAATCTTTGACTCAATGTTCACCACATAAGAAGCCAGGCTCAATGATTTTCTTCTGGTTACACAATGCTATAATGATGAAGTAGGAACTCTTCACTAACAAATTTGACTTTGCTGGATGAGTCAGGAGGTTTAAGGCCTGAAAATGAAATGTATCTCAGGGAAGGAAAGAGGCAACGAATAATAACAAAGTCAATCTTCTAAGAATTTTCCCACTTTGTATTTTGTGATGCAAGCATTAGATTTAAACCTTACAGAGGAAACCACTGAGACTCAGAGATTAGGTGATTTTTCCAAGGTCACACAGAAAGGATGGATAGCTGGCATGGGAATGCAGCTAAAGCCCCAGCCCTTCCTGTGGCACCACAATGCTTCCCTGCCTGTCCTCTTAGCAGCAGGGAGCCGATATCAAAGAGGGAAATTATATTAGTCTCTAGCACAAAGTCTTGCAAAGAGCACACACACAATCAAGTAATTTGGATGTGGGGATGGTAATAGGTGAATATCAACTGAAAAGTGCTAACAGATGGCAACTTCAAACAAAAGCAGAGACATTTCTCCGTAACTTCTACAGGGTGGTACCTATCAAAACAAAACAAGTGATTTTCTGGGGGGAAACTTTGTATGACTTGAATCTCTGTATGATTTGAATCTGTATGACTTGAATCTCACCCTGAGTAAACAGTGAAGAAATACAGTGAGAATGCCAATAAGTGTGGTATTTCTAGATCAGATATATGAGTTTGTGGGGTATTTTGCTGCATGAAAAAAACTTCCTAACAATAACTCAGAGTCACTTTGTCAAAAGGACTCTGCCTTTCTCCCTAGCCAGAATTTCACCAATAATACTGATGAACAAGGATAGTCTCTCATGTGTTGACTACCTACAGGAGGGCAGGAAAGGCAGAAACTTAAGAAATTACTAAATTTTGCAAACTTACTAAGATCTGCTCTAGTCTGGACATGGAGTCACTTATTCAGTCACCAATTCAGCCAACAAATCATAATTGAACACAAGTTATGTACAAAATGTCATTTTAAGTGGCAGGGACCCACAAGTGAGCATGGCATAGATGGTGATGTCAAATCAGGGGCAGGAGTGCTTACAGTGAAATGCTCCAGAAGCCTGGATGTTATCTCTAATGGGCTAGAGGCGCACCTGAAGGAAGTGACAGCTGAGCCAACGTGAGAGTACAGTATTCCCAGGACACTGCAAGTAGTTAAGAATGACTAGGATTCAAAGTATGCATAAGGAAGTCTATGCACTTATTTTCACAAATCATAATCATGTAGCCACAGAACTGGAGGTAGAAGGGTTTTATGACATGATAAGTTCTACACACTCTCATTTTATGTTTAGGGAAACTAATCCGTCTTGTTACCATGAGAGAGTATGTTACCATGAGGACGCTAGCACATGAGGGGAGGCTGTTCTCAAAGACAGAACTGAAGCTGTTACATTTGAGAGTAAAAAGAGTTGAATGCAGCCACGTCGGAGAACCACGATGAAACTTAACTAAAATAATTACTTACAGAAATCACCTCTAGCTGATCTGAAAGGTATCCGCATACAAAAAAGAAAAGTTAAAGATCTATAAATGACCACTCCTTATGTACTGTAAAGGCTAATCGAAGAACACTGGAGATAACACTTCAACACAGTTAACTCACCAATTAACCTAAATCTTCCTGTCTTTTAAAACTAGCTGGTGGTGGGTATTAAGGAGGACAGGCGTTGCTTGGAGCATGGGGTGTGATGCATAAACAATGAATCTTCGTACAGTGGAAAAATAAAGTAAAAAAAAATTAAATACAAAAAATAAACAAAAATACTGTCTTATTAAAAACATAAATAAAATGAGATCTTATCCATTACATTCAATAAAAATTGAGATGCAACAGCTATCAAATGAAGTGATTCTTATAAATCCCGTGTGGATGTTTGCTAAATCTTGGACAAAAATTTTACCATCATTAATTACTAAGCAACGCATTACTGGGAAACAACATTAGAAACAGCAATACCCCCATCACAAAGCCAAAATTAAGTAACATACAGTACAAGAAATATGCAATGTTATGGTGACTGTGTATTTAACTTAAGAAATATGAAGTGCAATTGCAGGGTCATAGGGAAGTTCTATTTTTAATTTCTTAAGGAATCTCCACACTGTTCTCCTAGTGGCTGCAACAAATTGCATTCCCACCAACAGTGTAAGAGGGTTCCCCTTTCTCTACATCCTCTCCAAAACACTTTGTTCCTGTCTTGCTAATTTTGGCCATTCTAACTCGTGTAAGATGGTATCTCAATGTGGTTTTAATTTCAATCTCCTGATGGCTAGTGATGATGAACATTTTTTCATGTGTCTGATAGCCATTTGTATGTCTTCATTGGAGAAGTGTCTGTTCATATCTTCTGCCCATTTGTTGATAGGATTATCTGTTTTTTGTGTGTTGAGTTTGAGGAGTTCTTTATAGATCGTGAATATCAACCTTTTGTCTGTACTGTCATTTGCAAATATCTTCTCCCATTCTGTGGGTTGCCCCTTTGTTTTGTTGACTGTTTCCTTTGCTGTGCAGAAGCTTTTGATCTTCATGAAGTCCCAAAAGTTCATTTTTGCTTTTGTTTCCTTCGCCTTTGGAGACATATCTTGAAAGAAGTTTCTGTGGCTGATATCAAAGAGGTTACTCCCTATGTTCTCCTCTAGGTTTCTGATGGATTCCTGTCTCACGTTGAGGTCTTTTATCCATTTCGAGTTTATCTTTGAGTACGGTGTAAGAGAATGGTCGAGCATCATTCTTCAACATATCGCTGTTGTTCAACATATCGCTGTTGTTCAACATATCAACGTATCAACATATTGTCAACATATCCAGTTTTCGCAGCACCATTGATTGAAGAGACTGTCTTTTTTTCCACTGGATATTTTTTCCTGCTTTGTCAAAGATTATTTGAACATAGAGTTGAGGGTCCATATCTGGGTTCTCTACTCTGTTCCACTGGTCTATGTGTCTGTTTTTACGACAGTACCATGCTGCCTTGGTGATCACAGTGTGTAGTAAAGCTTGAAATCAGGCAACGTGATGCTGCCAATTTTTTTTTTTTTTTGTTTTTCAACATTTCCTAAGCAACTCAGGGTCTCTTCTGATTTGATATAAATTTTAGGATTATTTGCTCCAGCACTTTGAAAAATACCGGTGGAATTTTGATCAGAATGACATTAAAATTATAGATTGCTCTAGGCAGTATAGACATTTTAACAATGTTTGTTCTTCCAATCCAAGAGCATGGAACAGTCTTCCATTTTTTTGTGTCTTCTTCAATTTCTTTCATGAGTATTCTGTAGTTCCTCGAGTAAAGATCCTTTACCCCTTTGGTTAGGTTTATTACCAGGTATCTTATGGTTCTTGGTGCTACAGTAAATGGAATCGATTCTCTAATTTCCCTTTCTCTATTTTCATTCTTAATGGATAAGAAAGCCACTGATTCCTGTACATTGACTTTGTATCCTGCCACGTTACTGAATTGCTGTATGAGTTCTAGTAGTTTGGGGGTGGCATCTTTTGGGTATTCCATATAAAGAATCACGTCATCTGCGAAGAGAGAGAGTTTGACTTCTTCCTTGCCAATTTGGATAACCTTTATTTCACTTTGTTTTCTGATTGCTGTTGCCAGGACTTCTAATACTATGTTGAACAAGAGTGGTGAGAGTGGGCATCCTTGTCGTGTTCCTGATCTCAACGGGAAGGCTGTGAACTTTTTTCCCATTGAGGATGATATTTGCTGTGAGTCTTTCATAGATAGATTTTATGAAGTTCAGGAATGTTCCCTCTATCCCTATACTTTGAAGTGTTTTAATCAGGAACAGATTCTGGATTTTGTCAAATGCTTTTTCTGAATCAATTGAGAGGACCATGTGGTTCCCTATGACTCTGCAATTGCACTGCTGGGTATTTACCCCAAAGATACTGATGTAGTGAAAAGAAGGGACATCTGTACCCCAATGTTTATAGCAGTAATGGCCACGGTCACCAAACTGTGGAAAGAAACAAGATGCCCTTCAATGGACGAATGGATAAGGAAGATGTGGTCCATATACACGATGGAGCATTATGCCTCCATCACAAAGGATGAATACGCAACTTTTGTATCAGCATGGACAGGACTGGAATAGATTATCCTGAGTGAAATAAGTCAAGCAGAGAGAGTCAAGTATCATACGATTTCACTTATTTGTGGAGCATGACAAATAACATGGAGGACATGGGGAGATGGAAAGGAGAAGGGAGTTGAGGGAAATTGGAGGGGGAGATGAACCATGAGAGACTATGGACGCTGAAAAACAACCTGAGGGTTTTGAAGGGACGGGGTGGGTGGGAGGTTGGGGGAGCCAGGTGGTGGGTATTATGCAGGACTCGTATTGCATGGAACACTGGGTGTGGTGCAAAAACAATGATTTCTGTTATGCTGAAAAGAAATTAAAAAAAAAGAAATATGAAGTGCTAGAGAAGTCTATTTCTCTTACAGGTTCATTCCCATGATGTTACTCATAAAGAAATAGTAAATATTATTTTTCTTTCTTTCTAGGTTCTAGATTTTACTCTACATAGTTTGACTTAAAACAAGTGTCCTATTGGCTTAGCATTTGTAAAGTTTTCATGTTTCCTTGGTGCAAGTGACAGTAAAGCAAAATTCTTTTTTTTTAAATTATGTATTCATCAATTTATTTAAGAGAGAGAGAAAAAGCACATGTGTGAGGGGGTGGGGAGGTGCAGACGAAGAGAGAGGATCTCATGCAGACTCAGTACTGAGCATGGAGCAAAACACAGGGCTTGATCTCACAACCCTTAGACCATGGACCTAAGTGAAAATCAAGAGTCAGACACTTAAATGACCAATCCATCCAGGCTTCCATAAAACTACTCTTTGAAAAAAGGGATTCTTTTGTAGCTTGTCATAGTGGTTCTCCACCAAGGGTGTATTGAAATCAACCATGAGGAGTCTCTGACAATTGTGCAGTTCTCTGGATCCCACTGCAGAACACTAACTAGAAAGCTCTGGAAACCACCAGATTAGAAGACATTTATGGTTCTTTCAGATGCGGAGACTACATTACGTACAAAAACCTTGTACATATTCAACACCCAACAGCTTTCTTTTTGTACACATCGACTGCCCAGCACTGCACAGAGTAAAAGCACTCTTTCTGTACGATAGACGAAGACCCTATTCCCCTGTGCTATGCACTCACTTTCCTGACCTGGAGAAATTCATAAGAAATAAATTGAAGATTATAACATATACAACCTCAACTTAAATATACTTTTATTTCCTGTGGTTATCTTGATACAAGTTTGCCATATTTCATTATTCCTGAGGCAGAAATTTAGGAACTGGGTCTAATGTAAGCCCTAATTATTGCAGAGGTAATGGGAAGGCAGGATTGGGAAGGACACGGCTGTGTCTTAGTGCATGGGTTCTCTAGCGCACCACAATTTCACTAAGGTGGGTAGGTGTTGTCAGCATTACTGACCCAGTACTTCAACTGCCTCTTCCTTCTCAACCCTATGAGACCCAGATCCATAATGGGATAGTGACGTCCACATGTATGTATTCATTTCCATTCCTTCTTTTCTACCATAAAATGAAATTCAGACATATTTAAAAGAATTTCAAAAATATCAATACAATTCCCTAATAGCAATACAAAGAAATTAAAATAAATGTAATCACTAGTAAATTATATATTTCAACAGGTATATGCTCTTGCAGGACTATACTAAAAGACAATGACGGACCCATATGGTTATAGAACTTTCAAATGATATATTTAAGTTTAAGAATAGACAGAGGGTAAGAAGCCATACCACACAAGTACAAGAAAATGAAGTCAAATGATTTCCTGAAATCGTCCCAAACAATATAAGGTACAACTAACTTTTGATAGGCGAGGTAGTGGCACTTGTGGAAAATTTAGTGTTTATTAAAACAAAAGCATATAAAAATACTTTGTCTTTATACCTCAAACAAAGTGAAGTTATAGAAGGAAACAATCATATAAAGTTTTTCAGCTCCCTACACAAACATGCCATGCATGGGACCCTCAAAGCCATAGAGGTCCCCACAAATCTTTGATGTGCAGGATACCCTGTGCATTACATGATGCCTACCGTCTCTGGCCATTGCCCACTAAATCGCTGAGATCAATGCAAATGCTCCACAATATTCCAAACTTCCAAACACAAACTTTAAGTATCTACATGCCTGCGATTACAGAGTCTCACAAGCTTGGGGGCAAGTAGGCCAGTATGACCCCTGATCTTGGGCTAAAATTCCACTGATAAAAGGACTCCTTATCATTGAAAAGCCTGAAACATATCTATCATAGAAGCTTCCAATAAGCAATTATACCTAACACTGTTTTTATAAAGTAGATAATAAAGCTATTTTTGTATTAACAATATATCCATATATACAGTTGTACTAATAATTCTGCCTCTTCTGTCTGCCTCCATCGAACAATACTTACTCTTGAGTTTTCTAGATAATCATGGTCAAACTGTGAAAATATTACTGTTATCTTTTTTCCACACAAAGGCCAAGGTAAATTAATGCCAATGATCCAGAAGTCATTTCTATAAACACTGAAAAGTATTATTTATTTGGAAGAAGAGTATCTTTCTAATTACATTTTGATTCAGCTTCAATCAAAAGTAATTTATATTTCCTGTTCAACCTAATGCCTAATGTGTCTTCTAGGGACATGTGTGGGAACTGCCAGAGCTGAGAACATACTGAGTACTAAGAGAGTGGCCACAGTACTCTAGAAGTTTCACTAATTGGGATTTGGTTCTATAATTTATTTTTGGCACTGAAAAAAAAGACCACCACGACTTCATATTGATTTTATGTTCAATTAGCACATCATTCACAGAAATTTCAGTTATACTCTTATTTTAAGAAAATGTGATAAGGATTTCACTTTATATAAAATGATTCACAGATTAGAGGAAAATCATCACAGGATTCCTTTGAACATAAAAACTCCTCCTGTGTAAAATGCCATTGAAAAATTAATGAATAAGTTAATGACTGAATATTCATTCAATTTCTACATATTATGAAAGACTTGTTGAAAATGTCTATCGAAATGATATTTAGTCTTCATGGGTAAAATGGTCATTTCCATAGAAAGTTAGCCTGTTTTCCCACTTCAAATTTCCTGATACATTCATTAATTAATTTAATAATGCATATAAGAAATCAGCATTCCATTTTTTATAATTTCATTTTGGTTATCTTTCTTCATATTTAAAACAGGAAAAATTTGCCTCATGCCCAGGCACAAGTATCACCTTATGATAAAAAATAAGCTAACATCTGTGCAAAACCAAGATAGGTGGTGGTTAAAATAACTCATCTTTTAGTATTCTGATGCCTACATATTTCTATCATTAAACTTCAACAGTATGCAGAGCCTCCACATTTGTGTAACAGGTCTTAGGAGATTTTTAAAGTAGTTTTAAAGCAACTGGTCATAAACACCAGCTCTAGAAGTCTTTATGAATCACATAAAATACAGACCTTATTAAATAACATCAGCACAGAAGTCATACTTTCTATTACTAAACAGAGAATTTTGCTGTTGATAAAAAACAAACAAGCAAAGTCATACTTTCTATTACTAAACAGAACATTTTGCTGTTGATAAAAAACAAACACACATTAAAAAAAACAAAACTAAAAGAAAAAAACAAACAACAACAACAAAAACAACAAAACATACCAAATGGGTAAAATAAGGCTATTCAATTACTTGGTACTTGGATTTTTTTGTAGGGCTTAATCCAGGGTAAGAGATGGGGCACTCCTCCTTTCTGCAAGTGTTTTCATTTTCTGTTGAGAAAAAAAAAATAACTAAATAAAATGAAGACCATGTGACTTGTAAAGTGAGTAAGTGCCAATTTTGAAACCAATTCAGCAAATTTTGTATTGCCTGCCCTTACCTCTCAAAGAGACCCCAATCTCACTGTGGAGATAACTTAACATTTTCACTAGGATAGTAAGGGTCCAAAAGTGGAAGAGGCTTTAAATATTTTTTATGGACAGAGAATAAGGAGGTTAAAAGTTGATCAGAGCATTTGGGAAAAGTAGTATCATACCCATTAGCATGAACTGGAGCTAATAGATACATAGATGGTTTACTATGTTCCAGCCACTCTGCTAAAGGCAGAAGTGGACTCTTTCATTGATATTCCAAAATGCCATCGAGTAGCTCTATTATCTCTCTTTCATAGGCAGGACAGAACATAAACTGGGCCTCAAAAAAAGTCAGGATTTGAAGAGATCAAGTAAAGGGAGACAAAAGAAATCCTCTACAGCAAAAGAGACTATCTTACATATTTAATAGATTTAAATACTTACATATTTAGGATCCCATCTTCCAAACAGATTTTTTTTTCTTGCTATAACTAAAAAAAAAGTCTTTTTTTTCTTTTTCTTAGTGATATATACACATAGGATTAACTATAATTCAAGTACTTTGTTTCAGAGGACCTATGCTTTTTGGTAAGTGGAGATTTATTCAACTTATATGCTCCAGATAATCACTCTCTAAATTACACCTTATAGATTCACCATTCTAGATAGAGTCAGTGGACCTGCCACTGGAAACAAATAGGTAAAATCACCAATATGCTTCTCAATGGCCAGGGCTGAAGTTCAGGCTTTGGCCATTTTTCCTGCTCTACTCTCTCACCTTATACTGGCCAGAGGTCTCCCCTACCACCAGAGGGCCTAGGTCAGCAATCCTGGGAACTGAGTGCTGCTTTAGGGGCAACGAGAGAAAGCTAACTGGCTCAGGATCAGCACACATTGTTACATTATTCATAAGGGAACTGCTTCTAGTATAATCAAAAGTAGATCCTCGCACAGGAACAGGGGAATAATCATATTCCCCATATAAGGTGTTGCTATCCCCACCTTAATCTTTTAGCTCACATATGTAAATTCTATGCCCCAACCTCTGAGTATAGCTCAGAGGGCAACTGACACAATTACATAAACCATGCGTAAAAGACAGGAAGCAAATGGGTGAGAAATAGACAATACCATATTTCTCAATCAGGAATTATTAACCAGGAATGAGTTTCAGGGATGGTTCAATTGTGTACTTCTCTTGTTTAGATGGTATGTACTTATGCCTTCTTTCTGGAGAGAGAACCCACAGTTTTCATCAGATTCCCAGAAAAGTCTGTGGGTTTGATAACCTACGTTCTATCTTACAGATGGTCAGCTCCATCCCACTGTTGCCATTACTCACATCTCTTGGGAACATAACTCTCCTCAATCCACCATTCTGAGCCTAGTGTGACTGCAGAGGTGGCAGGGAGAAGGAAACCTGGGAGACAAGTACTTGCACTATGAGGTCCAGTGACTTGTCCCCATGTGAAGAATGTCAACTGTAAAAGATGGGTTGATGTTCCTAAGAAGGATAGTTTGTTTGTTTGTTCACAGGCACGTATTCTGAGAATTCTGTTTCACCTTTGGGCCTGTGCTAGATTCCTTACACCAATCCTCCAAACTCCCTTTATTCAGCATCTATTTACCATGCTTTGAGCTTTGAAATGTGCGAATCCTTTAAGTCTTCCCTGGGTTCCTTACTCCGTGTTGAGCTAGGTTAGGATAGGCCTAGTCCATCTTAGTAGAACCACATTCCTGGATCTATCTCAGCAGCCTTGCTTATGTGGCCCCTAAAACTCTGACATCATATGCAGCAGATCCGTGCTCCTCACTGCAGCTTCATTCATAGAGGATTTCTAATTCTACACTCCTCACCTTTCAGGTTTACAAAGAATTTAGAAATGTTCAAAAGACAACCATAGATAGTATTCAAAGTGTTGGGGGAAGAAGAGTCTGTGAGAAACGCTAATATGATCTGAAGTTCTTCATTCAGAAGGAGAAATAATCTTCACTTTAATGCTGGGTCATAATATGGAGGATAGAAAGTGTCTTCCAAGGAAGGCAGCACAAAAAGAATCATTGCTAATCTGTAGACTGAGAAACCACATTGAAACCTAGGGGAGAGGTTCTCTGAAAAATTGAAAAAGCTGTGAATTACATTGTGCATGTAACTCCAAAGGGTTCAGAGACCTGCATAACATGGATTCCTTAGGGATTCATGGACCCCAAATTTGAAACCTTTGGACAAAGAAATCTTCCTGAGAGCGAAGGCTGGTAAACATGAGAATGAATAATCAAGTAAGGGTCACCAATCTTATTCTGTAAAAGTTTCTTTAAAATAGGAGTTTCTCATGGAGAATCTCATGGACTTTCTCATGGAGACCTAACACAGAGGTTCATATCCAGGCTAAGTTCACCATGTTTCCTTAGTTACAAAATTATCAGATGAACAAGGAGTGAAATGAAGAGTATACCTACCTCATCTTTTGGAGTCACATGCAACAGAATATAATCAAACTACAGGAAGAATGTTATTTTTATTTGAGATCCTACTGTTTGCAGTAAGTCTCACCACTATTGAGATATGCAACCCAAGGCAGCTCAGTCACTTCTCTGGGCTTTCAACTACTAATATAGGAAATGAGAGAATTTGAACTACACAGTCTTTTAGAGCCCTTCTATTTCTGATATTCTCATGTTGAGTGTCCACCAAAGATATACCCTGGACATGCAAGAAAGTAAATAAACATTATATGAGTCAATTTAAGATTCATGGATTCATTCTTCTTGGAAGTAATTACAAGTCCACTAGGGTAGTTTAGTGGTTAAACTTTGGACTCTTTTTTGCTGTTGTTGTTGTTAAGATTTTATTGATATATTTGACAGAGATCACAAGTAGGCAGAGAGGCAGGCAGAGAGAGAGAGAGAGAGAGAGAGAGGAAGAGAGAGAGAGAGAGAGGAAACAGGCTCCCTGCTGAGCAAGAGAGCCCCATGCTGAGCTCTATCCCAGGACCCTGGGATCATGACCTGAGCCAAAGGCAGAGGCTTTAACCCACTGACCCACCCAGGCACCCCATAACCTTCAGACTCTTGATTTCAGCTCAGGTCATGATCTCAGGGTCTTGAGAATTAGCCCTATGTTGGGCTCCATGCTGGGCAAGGAGCCTGCTTAAGATTCTCTCTCTGCCTTTCCCCCATGGCCAAATGGGCAATATAGTAGGATGTTAAGAAAAGATTTACGTGTCTATTCATTAAAATTACACACAACTCTTTTTCTTCAAAAGCATAACAAAACAAAAGGGCAATTGTCATTTCAAAACAAATTCCCATATCTATCAAAGAGTCTGTTCTCTCGCAACAAAGACGTGGATTTTACTTTTTGTTTATAACAACTCTGTGAAATACAACACATGGAAATAGAAAAAGAGACAATTGCTTCCTCTACAAATAGATTACCCTGTATGCCTGTCAGGGCAGGTTGAGGCTATGCCTATACTAGCAACAACACATTTCAGCTATTCAATGTTAGTAAAAACTATGATTCTTTGCCTCACAGAGAACAGAGGCTAGGTTTAAAACAGTGTTTCCTATTGTTGCTGTTAACTTAAATCACAATGTAGAGTAAGATTTTTCAGAATGCCCAGAAGCTTGACATTCACAGCCAGATGACCTCACAAATACTAGATCCCATTCTGAAACTGAATATTTTTAAAGTGGCAATCTGGTTTTTTTAAATTTTTATTTATTTTTTATTTTTTTAAGAGAGGGAGGGAGGAGGGAGAAAAGTGAGAGGGCCAAAAGGAAAGGAAGAGAGAAAACCTCAAGCAGGCTCCATGCTCAGTGCAGAGCTCAATCTCAGGACCCTGAGACCCACACCTGAGCCAGAATCAAGAGTGCACTACTTATCTGACTCATCCACCTGGGTGCCTTAGTAGTCTATTTTTTTCCCAAACAGAGAAACTACATATTAGTTAAAAGAATTAATTGCATTGACCTTTTGGTAATGATTCTCTTGATATTGCATCACTTGTCTAGTCTTCAATGGCCCATAAAATGAAACAAGAATTGTATATGAGCTAAAAAACAAGTACAAAGTAGCATTTATTTATACCTCCCCTTCCAATTGGGAAAGATAAAGAGGACCTTGGAAGAAGTTGTAAAAGGGAATAAATGTGATTCCATTTTTAAAATGGCTGTGATTTTACTAGCAGCAATTTGTGAATGAAATGTAAGATAAACAGAAGAAAGTTATTTCGATCTTTGATTTTCTAAGCTGTCTTTCCTACAGTTATATTCAGTCATAAGGGCAAAGTCTTATTCTGCCAAAAAGTAAAATAGAGGTCATAACTGAACATGAGAACAAAATGCCTGAAATTATTTTTTAAAATACTTCAATAATGACAAAATTGATGGACTATTACCACCTAATCTGTAAGTTGCTATCCATTTTGACTTTTTTTTTTAGTCAGTTATATCCATTATATGTTCAGTCCCCGTGTTCCTCTCCTGCTTCACATATTATGGCTCAGTTATAGCATTTCATATTAGATTATTTATCTTTCTGCCCATTACTAGAGAGCTGGGACTGTAACTTTTTTCCAACTGTCTCCAGTCCTTTAAAGATTATTTACTGGAATTCTGCTCTATAGTAGGGCTCTCTTTGCATTCCCAAAGCCTAGTACAATGCCTTGTACAAACTATATACTCAAGAAGTGAAGGGTTATGTGTGTTTTTAAAATCCACTCTCCTCCATATCTATATCACTATCCACATACCAACCTTTCAGGGACTCCGTGGAATGCTATTCTTAAGGATATGTAAACATTGCTGTGGAACTGGGTGGGGAAGAGTCTTCCTTGTATACTGCAGACTACATCTTCTAACATAGTGCTCATTTACCACTTTGAACTACAGGGTAAACACCTGATGATTAAAGTTAATTACCTGCCAACAAATGGTGCAGGGACACCTGGACATCCACATGCAAAAGAATTGTTGGACTCCTATCTCATGCCATATATAAAAATTAGCTCAATATGAATCAAAGATATAAAATTAAGATCTATAATTTTTAAAAAATAGAAAAAAATACAAAGGCTATTTGTTCACTGGGATTAGGCAATGGTTTCTTAGTTATGACACCAACAGCACAAGCAATCAAAAGAAAAGAATAGATATCGTGGACTCTGCAAAGATTAAAATCTTATATGCTTAGAGGAGTACTATTAACAAAGTAAAATGAAAACCCACAGAGTAGAAGAAAACTTTGTAAATCATATATTTGACAAAGAATTTGTATATGAAGAATTGTTTTTGAATTGTCACAATTAAATAAAGATAAAGAAGCCAGTTTTTAAGTGGCCAAAGGATCTGAATGGACAGTTTTCTAAAGAAGATATGCAAATGGCCAATAAGCACAAGAGAAGATACTCAACATCATTAGACATCAGGGAAAGGCAAACCAAAACCATGACTTTATACTCATGACTTTATACTCATGAGGATGGCTATATTAAAAAAGACATAGAAAGTGCCAGCAAAGACACGGATAGACTCAACTCTCATAAACTGCTAGTGGGAATGTCAAATGGTGATGTCACTTTGGGACCTAGTTCTGAAGCTCTGCAAATGGCTAAACACAGAGTTACCTAGGATCCTACATTCACTCCCAGGTACATAAACAAGAAATATGAACACACATCCAGAAAAAAACATGCATATGAAGGTTCACAGCAGCTATATTTAGAAGAGTTAAAAAGTGGAAAACAAGCCCAATGCCCATCCACTGATGAACGAATGAACCCATGGTGGTATATCCACACAATGGAGAATTACCTGGCCATAAAAGACACACTGTAACAACACCGATGAATCTTGAAAACACTGTGGTAATTAAACAACATCACATCCAAAGGACCGCATGTTATTACGGTCCCAATTACATGAAACATCCAGAGTGAACAAGTCTACAGAAACTGAAAGCAGATTAGTATTTGCCCAGACTTTGAGGTGATAAGGTTCCTGGGACATGATGATGAAGGGGTGTGGTGTTTCTTTTTGGGGAATGAAAATATTCTGAAATTGACTGCAACAACAGATGCACCATTCTCTCAATATACTATGCCATGCGAATTATATCTCAGTAAAGCTGTGAAAAGGAAAAATCAAGAGCTAAATAGCAAATACCAAACTACTAAGCCACTGGGTTCCATCCCAACAAATTGGCTCAGAGTCAAGAGTCATCATTTTCTTTATGTGTATAATAATCATCTGCAGTAAAATACAAGTAAATGAAAATTATTTGCTTTTGTCCATATGTTTTTGTACAAAATGTGTGTGTGCCTCTCCATCTGAATTCCTCAGAGGTCTGAGGAATAGACCCATCAGTCCTTGCCTGGGGTTTAGCCTTACTGTTTCCACACAGTAAATTTTCAGTAGCAGTGTATCAAGTCAGTGAATTAACACTGCTCATATCTGAGAGTTTAAGTTGGTAATACAAGTGTGCCTATGTAGGAAAATGAAGCCGTAGACAGGTAACTGAAGAAAAATATTGTTGGTCTTTTATTTTCAACAACTCAGAAAACACTGTTTACATAAAAACCTGTAGGTAGTCTCTCATTAGAAGTTAACTTCATATTAACCAAGAGATACAGTACTAATTTTGGACCCTCTAAATCATTCTGAATCTGGTCATTCCTAATTTTCACAGAGATCATAGGAAGAGAACGTCTGTCAAATGAAAGGAAAAGGATAAAAGATTTAAGCCTGGTGAACTGCAATTTTTCATCCTTTCTTCTGTTACAGTCAAGTCATGAAGAAAAACATCAAGCACTTCAGTTGAATTTAAGCCCACTGTGCTGAATTCACTTCCAAACATTTAAAATTAGCAAAGCATTAAAATGAGGGCTTTGAGGGCTTGCTTCAGAGTGTAGGGCAGCCAGATATCAAGGGGGCTTGGAGGAAAGCTTTTATAGAATTCAAATTTCAAGGCTAGAAAAAAAAAGTTATCAAATTTACAAATTAGCTTATTTAAATTTAACCATGAATCCTTTTCTCGCTAGTCTATACAATCTTGTAAGCAATAAGCTGTTTCTTTCTTGTCTTCCCAAAACGTGAGCCATACCTCAGGGACAGTGGCTCTGAAAGGAAACAGGAAAATAAGTTTAAAGCCTGCACCTTGCTTCTATGTCCTATTGTCACAACCAGGTTTTTTTTTTTTTTTTTAAAGATTTATTTATTTGACAGATAGAGATTACAAGTAGGCAGAGAGGCAGGCAGAGAGAGAGGAGGAAGCAGGCTCCCAGCCAAGCAGAGAGCCCAATGCGGGGCTCGATCCCAGGACCCTGGGATCATGACCCGAGCTGAAGGCAGAGGCTTTAACCCGCTGAGCCACCCAGGCGCCCCTCACAACCAGGTTTTGACCACTGAGTGAGCTGAAGCGTCTCACTACTGTCACTTTGGTCTGGGATGTGTGTGATCCTCTATTTACTCATAATCATCCCAACCAGAATCAATGTGAGTATTTCATTAACACAAATGTCATCACACCAGACCGTGTAGAAGGATATAAATTCTTTTCTGAGATTAAGAAAGAAATACTTTTCCTTTTGTCTGTCTTTCCTCCCTCTATTAGACAACCATTTTGAAATAAAACAATAAACGTGAGAATCTATGAAACATAGGATAATGGGAACTGGACTAGGAGACCCTGGACCTATATTCTGCACCATGGTTCTAGCTCTTAACTTCTGAGCCCACTCTGTGAGATGATAGAACCATCCGACCTAGCACAAAGAACACAGTAAGATTATGTGGAAAACAACGTGGTAGTGTGAAGTACCCAGTGAGGCTCTGGAGCACATAAGTAGGGTACATACATAAATATGAGAGCAGTCCTGTCCTTATATGTTATGCTTTGTTTCTCTGCTCCACCTGACCCGAGCAGGCTTCTGGAGTATCACTGTGGGCCTTGAAGTTGGCTGGACTTTCTTCTTTGGCAAAACCACCAGTTGCAACCTCAGGTCATGATTCCTTTTCAGAAGCACCGAGGAGTAGACAGGGCCAACCACCTAATATTCCCTTACGAGGTGGGGTTTCACTACAGTTCTCCCATCTTGGCCCAGACAAGGGGATAAGATTTACACATCCACGGCACACCCTGCTAAACAGAGGCTCTCCGGCTGCCCTGGTAGCCACCTACCTGCTTAGCAGCCGAAGGGGTGACTGTAGAAGAGACATCTCTTATGGTTGGGAAGCTCTGCCTTGCAGCACACTCTCACCTTCCTCATACAGAGGGGAAGGGAACGGTCATCAAACTCAGAAGCCATAATGGTGAGAAACAGAATGCGTAAAATGCGAATGGAAAGCAGGCTCACGTCTATCCAGATCTGGATGTAGTCTAACCTAGCAAAGACTACTGCCAAAGCTGAGGTTCCAGAGGGTCAATGCAGGGGTAGAGGAGGAAATACATATCCTCTCCTAGGTGTAAATTAGGATCCAGGTAAACAAGGAAAGCCAAAGGCCACAGAGTAGCTGAGTTTTCCACATCTTTGAAATGGGAGCTGATGTGGGCACACATACAGTCCACATGCAAGTGAACAAACAACCAGAAATAGGTTTTACCTTTCAGTTGTGCCATGGGATAGCTCTCTGTCAAAACGTGGTCAAGGCTGCTCAACACAGCACCAACACACAGTGCTGATAGGACTGTTTCTGCTGTTGGTCAGATGTTTCTAATCCAAACTTGTCCTAGATAAAGAAATTCAGACTGAAGCAAAATTATGAAATAAACTGGGCTGTGTTGCCTGCAAGCCCCGTTACTGGTGGCTGACAGAAAGCAGTTTCCTCTGCTCCCTTTCCAGCCTCCCACACTGTAGCTAAGTTCTCTGTTAAGTAAACAAAGGCTAACCCTCACCCCATCCAAAGCTGCTTCAGAAAACCAGAAAACCGCTGCAGTTGCCAATACCAAACTCAACATCCAGCTCATGGGCTCTGTGCACACGCCAGGAAGCCACAGTCCCTGAGATCTCCAACACTTAGGATACCAAGTGGGAGAGCAGGCTATCCCCTCTATGAAATTATCTTTCAGAGGTAGTTTGCTCTGGTACTGTAACAAAAAAAAAAAAAAAAAAAAAAAAAAAAAAACACTGGGCAGACTGAACCACACACATCTAGACACCTAGGATGCATAGTTTTGGAGGCTGGCAAGTCCAAAGTTAAGGTGCCAGCAGATTCAGTTCTTGGTGAGAACAACTTTTGCATCTGTAGCTAGCTGCCTGTCAGCTGTATCCTCCTCACATGGGGGACAGACACAGACAGAGAGAGTAAGCTCTTTGGTCTCTTTAAAGGGCACTAATCCCATCATGGGGATTCTGCCCTCCTGACCTCATCTCACCCAGGGGATCAGGACTTCAATGTGAGTTTCTGGCGAGGGCACATTCAATCCGTAACACAGTTTTTGTCAAATGCTTTGGGGATGAGAGAGGTGTGAGTCATGGAACTCTAGTGAATCACAGTAAACAAAATATGCATGCATTTCTTCAAGCACTGTGTACACAAGTGTATGTACGTGTAAGTGCGTGTACACGTGCATATATAAATTTCATTTATTTCTGTGATATTTTAGAGTTCACAAATCCATATTAGTGGCAATTTAAACTGAAATTTAGTATACTTTCCACGACTAATAACTTCTAGGAGGGCAAGCTTTATAATCCCATATTTCTCTTAAGTTGTTATGTGGTTATAAACATGACTTTACCTTGAAAAGAACAGCTACCAAGTCCTGGATGGCACGATAAGATCTTTGAATGGATACCTCAGTTACTGAAATTTCGTTTGCTGTAGGTATCAAGCTGTGTCACCTCTACTAGTCTACAGAACACTGTGGGGGTGGGGGGCGGGAATTGTCTTCTGGATATGATCCATATTTTGTCCTACAGATCTTTCCCTTGGACAATGGCAAAATCACAGAGAGTGACAGATTGATTCACAGCCATCTTCCCTTGGAACTGAGAACAACAATTGCACTATTTAGTATCTCTGACTTGTGAATTTTCAGTCTAAGTTGCAAATCTCTAAACTATTTTACTTTGATTTTTTATACAAATGTGTAAAAATAAGATTGTCCTTAAGTTATAAATAAATAAATAAATAAATAAATAAATATTTTATTAATAAATAAAACAATTTAGGGATGCCTGGATGACTAAGTCCTTAAGCATCTGCCTTCAGCTCTGGTCATGATCCCAGGGTCTTGGGATGGAACCACACATTGGACTCCCTGTTCCATGGGAAGCCTGCTTCTCCTTCTCCCACTCCCTCTCTCAGTGTATCTCTTTCTGTCTAACAAATAAAATCTTTTAAAAAAAAACATAAAAACCAATTTATTCTAACACATGAATCTTAGAGTCATAAATTAATTTTTCTTTTGCCCTGTTAAAACACACTGTTGTGTTCACATTGTAAGTAAATATAATTATGGAAGCAAGAGTTCTTCCCTACAATCAAGATTCATGACATAAAATGTTTTCTGAATTGAGAGAGTTTCAAATGGGTGTGCCAAACATGTGACTGGCCATAGAGGTACAGAATTCAATGCACCCACATGTAACTTTGAAATAAAATTCTCAAAGTTTGTGGAAGATGCCAAGCTTTCCAAAAGTGAGAAGGACTGAGATACTAGCCTGGAAAACAGACCTTGCTAAGGAACTCCAGAAGGACGATGAGTGCCTTATATAAAGCTTCTGAAAATGACAGATACCAAGGCATAAAAATCACACATTTCCAAGGTAACCAGAGTAATGATTGTGTCATTTATTGATACTGTTAGTTAATACTTACCTTGATGATTAATTTTATTGGCCAACTTGACTGCCACAACGTGCCCAGATTAACCATTTCTGGTGTGTCTGTGAGGTATTTCTGGATGAGATTGTCATTTATATCACTGGATTTAATAGGACAGATGGCCCACCCCAAAGCGGGTAGGCATTAGTCCATTTCTTGAGGGCCTTCACAGAACAGAGTGGAGGAAGGAGAAATTTGCACTTTTTTTCCTGCCTCACTGTTGAGCTGGGACATCTCATCTCATATTGCTTCAGGAAAAGATGGGGATGAACTGAACTACCAGCTTTCCTGGGTCTTCAACTTACACATGGCAAATCACAGGACTGTCACTGGTCTCTTTCTCTGGAGAACCCTGACTAAAGCAGTTATCTAAAAATTTACCTAATGAATGGCAGCCGTGAACATAACATTCAATGGTAGAAGGAGAAAGTAGAGATTCTGCTCCCCAAAGAAGAAAATTACCTTCAGGAGGAACACCTCTCATATGTGCTTTTCTCAGCTGGTCATATGGAATTCTAACCTACTCTCTCCTACACCTGCTGTTAGAAATAGCAAGAAAAGCATCTATAATCTAGTTAGAAGAAAAAACACAGTTGGGAGATCGGGTCCAAATTCTAGCTTTACTGCTTACTACATGTGGCTTTGGCAGGGCTCACTCCTTCTTTAGAAATAAGTTAATAGGGGCACCTGTGTGGCTCAGTGGGTTAAAGCCTCTGCCTTCAGCTCAGGTCATGATCTCAGGGTCCTGGGATCGAGCCCCACACTGGGCTCTCCACTCAGCGGGAGCCTGCTTCTCCCTCTTCCTCTGCCTGCCTCTCTGCCTACTTGTGATCTCTGTCTTGTCAAATAAATAAATAAAACCTTTTAAAAAAAAGAAACGTCAAAAAAAAAGAATTAAGTTAATAAAACTTACCTCATCTAATTGATGTGTATTATATGTAGTTAGGTATTCACTTAAAGAAGTTTTAAAATTTCCTCTTATTATCCCATAAAATATAAACATTAATTGTTATCTTTCTGTTCAAGTTTCTACATTATTTGATATTTCTCTCCTTCAAAGTTGACCACTTGGAAGCATAGTGCTATGAACTGATGCCTATATCCCACCTAAATTCATATGATGAAGGTCTAATTTTAAATGCATTATATTAGGAGGCAGGGGTTTTGGGAGTTGATTTAAGTTTGGATGAAGTCATGAAAGTGAGGCCCCCTAGGATAAGACTTGTGCCCTTAAAAGAAGAGAACAGAGGTGTCTAGTTCCATCTCCACCTCTCTCCCTCTCTTCTCCATCCACCGTTATCCTCCCAGTCCCATGGAGACACAGAAGAAGATGGCCAACCACAAGCCAGGGGAACCCTCTACCAGGAACTGGATGGCGCCCAGATCATAGGCATCCACCACCTCCAGAGCTGTAAGAAATCAATGTCTGATATATAAACCACACAGTTTAGGGTATTTTGTTATGGCAGCCTGAGCTGAATGAGACAGATAGCATCCATTCATTTGCATGTCAATGTTCCCTTATCAAATTCAAAGAAATAAAACTCTTTTTATTGGTTTACACCTTCTTTCACTGGGTAAAAGATAACGAATTGGCTTCTCTACCTAAAAGTGCAGAATATACATTCTTCTTCTGACCCATAAGAAACAAATGTGAACTATACAAGATATGGATTATTACCACCATTTTACAGACAAAGAAACAAAGTACACTCACAAGTTTGGAGATCACACCAGTGAGAAGAGAGGCCATTTCTGACTAATCTAATTCAGATTTTGATCACTTCAGACTCCTCTGAGACAATACAAGAAATGTGCCTGATTTTATCAAGTCATTTTGTGAATAACACAAGAAAAGAAGTCAGGAAAATATCAGTTTATCCACAAGCATAATATTTTCTCAGTATCATAGAGTAAAACTAAAGCTTACTCACCAAGATGTTTCCTTCAAACCCCAGTGTAAGACACACACATAGCCAAAGCTGGCTCTCGGGGGTATTCTACCATGAACAGCTATAAAGAGATCTGGACCCAAAGAATGCAGAAAGACTAGACAGAATGACGTTTTCAACAACAGCTGCTACATTTTAATATGTTGGAGCTATTTCAAAATCCCATTGCTCCAACTGAATTTCTGTGCCTTTAAGTCTTTCTTTCCCATCCCAACACCCATCTTATTCAAGGGGTTTTCAATTACTATGGGAAACCAGAGGGTCAGAGTGACTGAGTTTGACACAAATGATCCCTAACCGAAATTACTCTAATACGTGCTTCCATTTCATTCTATAAAAAACTGTTCTATCCAAATGTGGATATCCTCAAGGATACATTATCCAGAAGGATTAATCCAGGATTCTATCCAGAATGCATTATCCCGAAGCATTATCTCTACGTTCCTATTATCTTTTAGATCCATATGTTTAGAAATGACTAGAAAAATCTCTTGTGCATTATTCTGTAGAGTCTAAGTGACAGAAAATCCTTGATTTCTAGAAATAATCAAATCATCTGACTAGTGAATAAATGCGGATGAACCAGGTATGTGATTCTGCTTCAGGTTAAAATACTAAATGTGGCTATAAAATAAAGAGAATAGCTTCTTATATGGCCTCTACACACTGGCTCCTTTCCTACCACAGGATCCTTGAATAATTGCTCCCACTTCTTAAAATCTTTTTTACAGCATCTTGTTTTCACTCACAAAAGAGTAAATCCTCACTTAAAAGAGGCCTTCCTGGAAACCTTAATGAGAGTGGCCTAGCTCCATTTCCATGTTTTTTTTTTTTTTAATAAGAGTTAAAAAAAAAGAGTTAGCACCATTTATTAATTCTTGTTAATATAGCATTTGTCTCTTTCTATCAACATGC